>NC_085137.1:422972482-423309982 GCF_035046485.1 Aedes albopictus
ACGCGCTGCCTACATTGCGTTGAAGGGGCTGCCTTCTTAGGTATAGCTGACGCAATACAGCATTTCATACTCAGCCGCTGGATGCCAGAACAGACGCTGTTTGAGCCGCACCTCCTTGTTGAACAGACCCTCGGAGTCTGCCACAAAGTAGTGAATATTTGATCCATAGTTGATCTCACGGAAACCTGCCCGATATTCGTCGACGAATGACTCCTCAATCGCCCTCAGCCACAACTACGTCATCACCAATCGCACAACACTGTCTTTGGGTATCGGGATGGTATACTCACTGACCCAGACTCACCATATTAATATTTAAGTATATAAATTGATAGAGTAAAATGAAATCCTTTACGATAAGTAGATAAGAAATGTACGGCACCCAGCTTGAACTCGATCATATTTTTGGCAACCTAGTTCGCCAAAATACCCCTTAGTGCGTCTCCGCTCGATGCTTGTTAATCAATGTCGAATGTGCTAATACAGTGTGTTTTCGGTGCCGTGGTGGTCCCATCCATGGAACCCGTCCGTCGTCGCCACCGTGCTTACTGCTTGATGTAATTTATAGCACCGGCTGCCACGCACTTTCCCATCGAATATGGCGGAATTTGCCGCTTTTTCCGAATGAAACCATCTCCGATAAATCATGGACCCGGTCCACGGAGCTTAGGCGGCAAAGCAAAAACGCCAACGACGACGGCGACGACGCCAATGCGATGGTCCCATTTTCCATTTTCGGTGAAGGAAACACGTTATCTTCGGTCGGTGTTGGATGGTTACTGTGCGCTGCTTGCTGGTTTCTCTGGCGCTGCTGGGTACTTTGTAAGCACATGGCCCCCCAATTTGGACGACCCTGCTGGGGGAATGATTGTAAAACGACGAGGAACCCTTGTCATTAATGCGCTGCATGGCCGACAAGAAATACGATGCACTGTTGGTAATTCATGGGATGAAAAATTGTGCTGGTTATTTCGGGAGAAAATATTCTTTGCGTGAAATATTATTACATGACGCTATTACTTGAAAATTAAAAAAAAAATGGGTCATTGCTGTGGCTGTCTCTAATAAAGTTTCATAGTACATGGAAATCCATTCCGATTTTTTTTTTGTAAGTGACTGTTTATATAATACATTGCATAATACTGTTACAGAAAATTTGCATTTTTGTCAATAATAAAATTCTTCTCAGCTAAGAGATTTATTTGTCAATTTACTGATCGCTTCTGCATTTTTATTCCGAAGATTCTTTACACTCTAAGAAATCAAGTCATCATAAACTAAGAAAAGGTCATAGACAGACCATACCAAAAATCGAGCTAGAAAGCTTCCAGTATGTTCCCGACAAGTTAGGCGCTTAATAACGATGATATATGAAATGAAATTCCTACAATCAATATAAAACATGACACAATTTCTCGTCGTGCATAGAAATCCTCAAGACTTGAGACAGGAACTTCTCGGATGGCCGATTGTAGCGGTAAGGTGAATCAACCAAAAGCCCATGAAATAGCCTTCATCCCAAAATCCGTACCCGTTAGTAAGTCAACTTCAAGTTCGCGTAGGATCATTCCGCCATAAAGGAGATCAACATCCGGTCCCGGAGGAATAACCGCGACCGACCGACCGACCGACCGCACTAACAACACCATCATCATCTTCATCTTCATCATAACCACCATCGGCCGAGACGAGCCGACCCGCAGAAGAAGAAAAGAAAAAAAAACGAAGGGTGAGATTCAAATCTGATTTGGTCATAATTCAATTTTTCGACAGTTATTTATTTCGACATCGGTTCGGCTACGGGGATGAGACAGTCACAACGCGCCACCAGTAAATCGGTGGGGCCGGAACCAGGATCTTGGAAATGCCAATCTGTATGTGGGGGATAGTTGGGTAAAATCGGTCTCTTGTCTAGTCTAGTAAAGATATACACACACAGCTATCTCCTCGAAGAATCCAGGTAAATGATAAAAACGAATACTGCCCTTCATTATCAATCATTGCAGTGCATCGGAGATGCAATACAACCCGAGCAGGAACGAATAACTGACACATAACAGCAGTATACCAAAGTCAGGTATCATAACAGAACAAGGCATTGGTCAGTTAGGGGTAGTCCATAAATGTCGTAGCTTTATGGGGGGGTTGTGATTATGTGACGAAGTGTGACGATAGGGTGGTAGGGTTTTATGATATGCTACGTAGCTTTCCACTAAGCCTATTGAAAAAAAAATCGCCATAAATAAAAATTTAACTTGTATAGTATTAGTAAATCGAAGAAAAAATATAGTGTAGGATTTTCTTTGTAATTTGCATAAGTCAATGGGATGAAACAAAATATTATTAATTTTATGGCCGTAAAATACAAGAAAAATAGAAAATTTGCCTACACACTCGTTTAGCCGAATTGTACAGTTTTTGGAATTCCATTATAAAAACTATCAAATTTGGAATTAAATCCAACACAATCGTTTTGTATGGTGACCTGCATTATAGATCGACTTGTAAATCATGAATTTGATCGTTTTCAGAAGTGTTGCCATATTAATTTTACATGCATCTCATATAAGTAAATTATAATATTTAAAATGATTCCAAATTGATATTTGTTATAGTTATTTTCATCGGAAGTGTTTTAAAAGATTCCAATAAAAGTATCACGACGAGTGCAGGTTGAAAATCTACGATAAGCAAAGTTTTTAACAGAAAAAATGTCGCAAACCATCAATAAATCACGTATTTAAGTAAATATTGTTTCAATGAAATATTACATTAATCACAGCGTTTACCACTATTACGTCTGATTGTATTCTGGCTGAATACAATTCTGATTCTGTAAGTAATCACTGGTCGTTTCATATTTTGAGAAATGGCACCCAAAGTATTCAATTTTCTAGCATGAACTACTTGTTTCATAATTTAGACGTTTTTTTTTTCAAATAAATCATGTTAGAAATGAATGTGGTTCAAATCTTAGACTCATTCATAATATATTCCTTCAGATTGAATGAAACAAGCCAATGTTTTGACCATGTCATGCATTTTTGTATAAGCATCTGCTTTAAAATAAACAGGGTTAAAAAATTCCGACTCTGCTTGCAGTTCTTTTGCTTGGCAGTCTTCTAATTCATTTAGTAATGCTAGTATTATACAGTTATACTTCAGAGGCATAAGGATACGTCTATATTACTACTTCGAACTATTTATTTTAGCTTTAATAAATCCCATTCCCAAGCAACACACATGTGATAATAGAGCTACGACAGCACAAGTTTTGGTTGTATAGAAGTTTATTTTACGTAATTCTAACATTGTGTTGAAATAACGTAAAATAAACTTCTATACAACCAATACTTGCGCTGTCGTAACTTTTATATAACATGTTTGTTACTTGGGTTTTGATGTTTAACCAGCCGAAAACCTATATACTTTATGTTCTCACGACATTTTATGCAATAATTTAAACATTTCCAACAATAATTCTGTGCCATATTGTCGAAACAACTAAACTAGCTTACATTAGAGTGTTTACATAAACCATTTCCCTTAAATAAATTTATCATCGTTTCTCCTTATCGGGACAATTATTTGTAATATATCTTTCAATTTCACAAATTCTTAAATTTTTAAGGTCAATTATTTTTCTAACACGTCATAAACTAAATGCCATGAGGTATATCCTCGAAATACACTCACGAAATAACAAAAAAATCATTGAAAACCAATTTTTCATTCACCTTGGTAAAACGAATGGCTAGGCAAAAAATGTCATTTGAAGGATTTTTACCCTCGTTTTTGTTTCAGTGTATATGAAAGTATCACCTTCTCATAAAAACAGTACTAGATATACTATCATTGCCAAAAAAAAAAAAATATCATAAAATCTTTTGTGTAAGTTTTCTGACACTTTTTTGAAAAATGTTGGGCCTCGGCTAAACGAATGTCTATCACTGTAGCTGCAAAGGAAAGAAAAAGTTTTTGGCTATTGGAGGAGTTCCTCATATAGTTTCTACAGGACTTCCTCGAAGAATTCCTACAACAAATTCTTAAGGTGCTCCTCTAGCAGCAGAAAAGAAGGAAGGAATCCCTGAACTCTTGGAGGAATCTTATTAAGACATCATTGACAAATTCCAAAAGAAATCTCGTGAGGAGTTCCTATAGCAATTCTAGATGGAACTTTTGGAAAAATCTTAAATAAACTTCTGAAAGAATCTCAGAAGGAGCTATTTGTAGAGTCTCAGAAGGAGCTCCTGGTTCAATTTCTGTAGAAAACATGGAAGAAATTTTTGATGGAATCCCGAATTTTTGGGAAATTCCGGGTAGAACTCCTGGTGAAATCTAAGAAAGAAACTCCAGGAGGAATTTCAGAAGGAACTATGGGGGAAACCTGTAAAGGGATTCCTCGCGGAATTCTAAGAGGCCATGGAATACTGGAAGGAGTAAATGGAGGGATACCGGAAAAAAAAATCCTGGAGGAGTCCTGAGAACAAAAGCCTGGATGAATCCTAGAAGGAAGTTTTCAAGGAGTCCCAGAAGAAACGCCCAGAAGAATCCAGGAAGGAATTCCTATAGGAATCCGAAAAAGAACTCCTGGAGGAATCCCAGAAGCAACTCCTGAAGGGGTTTTGAAAGAATGTCGGAAGAAATTCTTGCAAAAATCTCGGAATGAATATCTGAGTGAATTCCGGAAGGAATTCCCGAAAGTAACCAAGAAAGAACTCCTTGAGGAATCCAGGAAGAACCTTCCTTAGAAAACCCAGGAAGAAGTTCTGATGGAATCTCAAAAGAAATTCCGGCCAAAATCCCTGAACAGATGCTAGAAGAAACTGCTGGTGGAAGAGAGGAGAAGAGAACTTTAGAAGAACTCCTGATGGAATCCATGAATAAACTTAAAAAAATCTTAGAAAAAAAAACTCCCGGAGAAATCTTGGAAGGATCTTTTGGTGTAATCTAAGAAGAAACTCCGGAAGGAATTCTTGGAGGGATCTCTGAAGGAAGTGCTGAAGAAATAAAAAAGGAAGGAATTCTCAAAAATGGGAATACCAAAAGAAGCTCCTTGAGGAATTCAAGAATGAACTGCTTAAAGAATTTTAGAAGAAACTCCTACAGGGTCCCTCAAATAGGCTAGAGGAACTGGTTCACCTAGCGTGAATGAGGATGAAGCATCTGCCACTTTTAGCATTTTTTTATATGAAGATCTACTTTTTCTTTGACAGATGCTTCATCCTCATTCACGCTAGGTGAACCAGTTCCTCTAGCCTATGTCATGGTGCATTTTATTCAAATGAAACCAATTTGATATCCTTAAGAACAAGGTATTTGGAGTACAAAGCTCAACATTTTTATAGCACTGTTTTTTTAGAACCGTTGAACGGATTTGGATGGAAATGCTAATTGTTCAGTGGTTGTCAACAGCGTGATGCATTTTAATCCAAATCCGTTCAACGGTTCTAAAACGATGCCTTAGAAATTTTCAGCAATGTACTCCAAATACCTTGTCCTTAACAGATTACAGTTAACAGATTGCAATACAGCTTAACTATATTGAGAGCTTCAACTACCTGTTCTTCGGCATCAAGCAGAACGATGGGCGGTTTATTGAGTCATTGGCTTTGGTGATAATCTCTACTGGTTGCACCTAAGGGGACATCCATTAAGTACGTCACGATCCTAGGGGGGAGGGGGGGGGGGTTTGTGAAAGTGTGACAAACAATGTATTGAGTATAGGAAAAACCCGTACGAAGGGGGAGGGGGGGTCGAAAATTGGATGCTCCCTAAGGTCTTGATGACGGAGATTTGAACCTGGCAGTCGGCAATGTTTTCTTGCTATTGTTGTTTTTTTTTTCATAATAAGTATTCGTTAAACAAACAAGTTAAAATTGATACCATAACGAAGTTTCGATTTTTTTTGCGTTTTTGACATGAAAATTTTGTAAAGGGGTGGGGGTGTTTAACAAGCTACGTCATTTATAGGGGGGTATCCGAATTTGTGATAAAATGCTACGAGGGGGGTAATAAAAATCGCTTAAAAAAGCTACGTCATTTATTACCCAGGTATTGAAAACAACTTATTTAGATATTTATATAATATCTCAACGAGTTATTGGTTTGGTGTTGAGGACTGCTTGAGGTATTATTCAATTATGGATAAATAGATATTTGTTTGGAAAAGTTGTCGATTATTATTTAGGTATTGCCATACCTGATAGCATTATTCACGTGAAATGCACAGAATACGCACCAGTTATTATTTTAGGTATTTTACCTCTCTTAATACCTCAATTAGGTTGTAGATATTCGGTTTTCTATACCTGAGTTTGGTATTCTTCAGGTATTTTCTCCTGCTCGGGAAGTATTGAAGTGGCCAGGCCTACTGAGCAACGTCTTTCAGAATCAAATGAAGACTTTGTATTTGTAAGCAACTTGTCATACTTTGTTCTTTCAAAATTTATTTTGAAAGTTTTTCGGCAGACTTTTTTTTAAACCAGTGTAACACAAAAATTGGCCTGTATAGCCACAGCTGCGAAGGCGAGGGTATCCAGCATGACAATGCGGGTTTGATTCCTGGCTGTTTTTTTTTTTGTAAAATAAATTTCCTTGACTTCCTTGGGTACAGAGTATCTTTGATATAGACATGCAAAATGGTCATTGGTAGAGGAAGCTCTCGAATAAAAACTGTGGAAGTGCTAATATATTTAATACTTAGCTTGATGCAGGCTTTGTTCCAATTGGAACGTTACGCCAAGAAGAAAAAGAAGAAGAAGTAACGAAAAATGGCAAAACACAGAATAAAGTGAAATATTTGAATAATTGAAAAATCAAAATGTACACGGTAAAAATTTTTTTTAAAAACTTAGAGTTAATTTGCAAAAAAATATCTATTCATGTTTTAAATAACCGAAAATTTCATCCGGTGATTGGCAATATAATTGTCTAAAAGTTCGCTACATATTGCAAGAAGGGCAAATGGAACAATGGGTTTTCAACAATGGTTTTATTGGCGGTGCATCTATATTTCTTGGACACCTACGGACCAATAATATATTGGCATAACACTGTGTTCAAAATACGTTGATTCTCCTATCTATAATTAGGTGGACAAGTGGATATAAATCTCAAATTCTATATAATACCATGCGCCAGAAATTGAATAATATGCTTGTTCACTTGTTGTGCACAATATACCCCAGTTTCAGCTACGCCAGTGCAGTAGAAATCAAAATTTATACCTTCAAAATAGCGTGAGAAAGAGAGGGAAGATTGGAGAAATAACATAGCGTTTCATGTCTCCCTAATGTCGTTTTCGTTTTTGCGGACACCGGTGCAGCACTTTTGCACCGAAAACGTTCGTTTTTGATTTTAGTGCTCCACCGG
This sequence comes from Aedes albopictus, assembly GCF_035046485.1. Classification (NCBI taxonomy): domain Eukaryota; kingdom Metazoa; phylum Arthropoda; class Insecta; order Diptera; family Culicidae; genus Aedes; species Aedes albopictus. The sequence continues at coordinate 422,979,857 of NC_085137.1, forward strand.
TGTAGCACTTTTTCTGCACCGCTCATGATAGTGCAGCACTCAGAAAATCGGGAGTGTAGCAGGTGTACACCGCGTCCACCAATCAGCGTTTGCAAAGTTGTCAATATTTTGGTTTTTATACACGCACACCAAGGCAACTACACCAACAACGTTCGTTTTTTCAGCGAAAAGTGTAGCACGAAACGGTGTAGTACCGCCGCAAAAACAAATACGACATAAGTTACAGCGAATTTCAAAAATAAAAAAAAAATAATACTTGAAAGGTTATTCGTGATTTTTTTTTCAACTGTTTTGCAGTTTTTATAAAGAGAGGGTCAAATACTTCACGGATGGTTTAACTGATAGGCCCTCCCGAATACAATTTTACAAGGTACATTTTTTCATATATTTTTTTTATTTTTTGATTTGCTGTAACTTAGGTACAGCTAGATATACGAAAACAATTATATAAAGTTATTTCGTTGGAATTTATACGATATGTGGAGTATACTTTTAATATAAGAAATCTCATTTTTTTCATAGTTTTGTTCCAAAAATCGATGAAAAATAAAAATGTGGAAAAAATACTTAGAAGCATTTGATCATCCTGGTCTACTTGGCAAATTTTGAGACTGGAAGTAGAATACTGTATAAAAATAGGGTAATGCCTTTGGAAAATTGAAATTATACGACATTTACCATTTTTTCTAGAAGTCTTTCAAACATCATGAAATATCTTCGAATACACCATTTTAATCCAACAAACTGTTTTCGAGTTTTTAGAAGAAGAAAATTTGTTTTTTTTTTTCGTACGCCCTTTTTGAAAACTAGGTGACGGATTTCGCACCAACTCGAACAAAGGTTGGCAGCACCCTCTCATCTTATCATTTTTTTAAATTCATAGTTGATTTGATTAAAAAAACACATTTTTTTGTTTCGATGAAATTTAAACTCAGGATAGGTAATTATGTTTCCTACCAACCGTCCATACACCACAAGATGGGCATCCAAGTAGCATTTTGATGACTTATTTATCTTGTAGCGGTTTTGAAAACTGTCATTAAACCTTATATCTTAAAAATTAGTTTAGGGGAATCGGGGGTAATATGAACACCCTAAGCGTTTGTGGTCGTTTCCAATAGAAATATGACAAAATCTTTATTTTTCACCCCGTAATATCGTAGATGGCAATATATTCCAAGAGTTCTGGAAGAAAATATTAATAAAAAATACAGTTTTCTTACCTTATTTTTGATTACAAAACATGCAAGAAAACAGAGTCATGAAAAATGGTGTGGGTAAAATGAACATGTCTTCAAAAACAAGTTTAAATGTTTAATTTCGATATATTCAAGTGTAGGCTAACAAATTTAATTCAAACTTTATTTGCCACACTTTTAAAACTTTTGATATATAATTTGGAATGTGCTGGAATAATTATTTGTAAAACATGTACTAAAACAAGCGATTTTTCGGATAAAAATCTTATTTTATGAGCGCAAAACACTTTTTTTCTTAACTTGTTGCACTAGTTGTGTCAAAATATGTGCTATACAGGGTGCGGCAGGAAAAAATGCGAAAAGTTCAAGGCACTATTACACGCTAAATATGGGATATATATGACTATTTTTTCATGACAGTGTATCAGTCAATGTCTATATTCTAGCACTGAAAAATAAAAATGAACATATTTGATGTTTAACATGTGATAATGTAGGCCCAATAAGCGGATATCAATATACTGCGCGCTCAATGGTCATTAAACAAAATGACTATAACAGTATCAAAATAATCTCAAATTCGATGAACAACCAGACCACACTGATCCAGAGCCATGTAGTTTCACATACCAGATGAAATAAGTACATATATTTGATGATATTGTAGAGAAAATCAAAAATTTTGTTTTATCCTGTAAAGGTTAGTGACCAAAATGGGAAATTTTTTAATTAATTTTTCAGAAAACTGGCCTATTATAGATCATGGAACGTTGAAACATAGATTGGTTAATGTCAAATTGACGAAAATGAGGTTTGAAGTTGAAAAACACTTTCGCATTTTTTCCTGCCGCATACTGTAGATTTCAATAAACCAAGTTTGCACAAAATTTTATAAAAAATGGGTAAAGTTTGAACCAACTGTTCATTTTACCCCAAGTCGATCTGGTTTTAAAGTTGTTCTAAAAATTGTATTGAAAGCGTAATCTATTTTTTCAACTGAATATTATCTTTTGGAAGTACATTATTGGAATATGGGATCACACATGTCATAATTTGCGAAAAATGTACGAATTGACCTTAATTCAGATAAGCTCAATTTTACATCAGAGCATATTTTTTGTGTGGTTTTTGACATTTTCGTCATAATCCAGTGGTTAATTCAATTTTTAAGTTCAAGATCAGCAGAAGTATAATGTTTTACGTTATCACACAGAATCCAATCGTTAAAACATGCAGAAATACGCTAATTGCTTTAAAATAACACCCTGTTCATTTTACCCCCAATGTTCATTTTACCCACAATTCCCCTAATGGTGGTTCTTAGAACCTCTTCTGGTTCTGGTATATTTGACTGAAAAATAATACTTGGGTACTTACGGCCGGTCGACAACGTACCAGATCTTTACCGTACGGCAAATCCTCCAGAAATGTCGTGAATACCAGGTCCCAACGCATCACCTGTTCATCGATTTCAAAGCGGCATACGACAGTATCGACCGCGCAGAGCTATGGAGAATCATGGATGAAAACGGCTTTCCTGGGAAGCTGACTAGACTGATTAAAGCAACGATGGACGGTGTGCAAAACTGCGTAAGGGTTTCGGGTGAACTATCTAGTTCATTCGAATCTCGCCGGGGACTGCGACAAGGTGATGGACTCTCGTGCCTACTCTTCAACATCGCTCTGGAAGGTGTGATGCGACGAGCCGGGCTCAATAGCCGGGGAATGATTTTCACAAAATCCGGTCAATTTGTGTGCTTTGCGGATGACATGGACATTATTGCCAGAACATCTGGAACGGTGGCAGAGCTGGACACCCGCCTGAAACGCGAAGCAGCAAAGGTCGGACTGGTGGTGAATGCCTCTAAAACAAAGTACATGCTGGTAGGCGGAACCGAAAACGACCGGATCCGTCTGGAAAGTAATGTTACGATAGACGGGGATACTTTCGAGGTGGTGGAAGAATTCGTCTACCTCGGATCCTTACTGACGGCTGACAACAACGTGAGCCGTGAAATTCGGAGGCGCATCATCAGCGGAAGTCGGGCCTACTACGGGCTCCAGAAGAAACTGCGGTCGAAAAAGATTCACCCACGCACCAAATGCACCATGTACAAAACGCTAATAAGACCGGTAATCCTCTACGGGCACGAGACATGGACCATGCTCGAGGAGGACCTGCAAGCACTCGGAGTTTTCGAGCGACGCGTGCTAAGGACGATCTTCGGCGGTGTGCAGGAGAACGGTGTGTGGCGGAGAAGAATGAACCACGAGCTCGCTGCACTTTACGGCGAACCCAGCATCCAGAAGGTGGCCAAAGCCGGAAGGATACGGTGGGCAGGGCATGTTGCAAGAATGCCGGACAACAACCCTGCAAAGCTGGTGTTTGCAACTGATCCGGTTGGCACAAGAAGGCGTGGAGCGCAGAGAGCACGATGGGCGGACCAGGTGGAGCGTGACTTGGCGAGCATCGGGCGCGACCGAGGATGGAGAAATATTGTTGATTCAGTTTATCTTGAATTTGATGTAATACTAAATAAATGAAAAAATGAACTTACAAGGCAAATTGTTTTTCATGTTCAAATGATTTTTCAGTGTCTTTTATTATTAAAAACTTAACCAGCGAATGCCCATACCAGAATTCAGTGAATAACAATTTGGAGATTATGTCTTATTTATTCAATCATTTGGAAGAGTTTTTATATTCAAATAAATACTTTATTACTAATGTATTAATATTTTGGTAACGAAGACTTCGGTAGCGAAATCGTATTCGCATAAACTAGTTGGCTGAACCCTCTCAGATTACAATAAAACTTTCTGAGTGTGTAGATCTTGACTAGATAAGCCACTTTGCAAACTATGTTTCTTCAATGTTTATCTAGACCAGTGCTTCCCAAACTTTTAGGAGGTTTCGCCCCCCTACGTGAAATACAAGTTTTCCATGATAAAATGCTAAAACTTTGCTTTGCAGAATCCCTTAAAAGTCCATTATTTGACACTACTGTTGCAACACTGGTATTCAATGCATCTAAGTTAGTATCTTCTTAATTTCATTAAGTTGTTTTGAAAATGAATTGATTGTCTGCATTTAAAAAAAAATCATTTTTGCATTTTTGCATGTGAACATAATACATTTGAAATCATGTTTATGTTATACATATTTATGAACATAATCGAGCAAACAGAACGGACTGTGAACATTTACGAAAACTCAACAAGATGTTTTAACAGTGTTCTATAAGGGTGTTCTTCAACTCCCGAGAAGTTTGGTCACAAGTACTCCAATAAAAGTGGTGGGAAGTCCAAAAAACAATAAAAAAAATACATTTATTTTATGCAAAAAGTACAACTTAGGAATAGTTTATTTTCAAATGGAGTAGGCTTTGCTCAGTATTTGAAAATAAAGAAATGCCATGAATCTGAATTATCTACTTATTGTCATATAAGTAGACATAAATACATCAGTTATTACTCGATTTTGAGGTAATTCAACATTCAACGCTGAATTTGAGGAAAATTTTCAAAATAGCTCCTAGCAATAAGCAATCTCTGGAGTTCCTCCGGAAAGCTTCTCTAAAATATTTTCAAATAATGTGTTACGACTTTCATCCGAAAAGTGTGCTAAGATTCCTCTTAAACTTTATGCTTTTGATTGAAAATTTCATTAATTTTGACAAAAATCGATCACGAATGTTTGACTATTCTAGGAATTCTTTCGGAAATTCGTGTAGCAGTCTTATTTATTTGTTTTTCTTGGAATTTTGCCAAAAAATCCACATAAACATAAGAAATTCTGTAAAACTTGGCCATTTAATGATTCAGTTGACATTCTGACTTAATTATTTGAAAAATCGCCCCCTGTTCGTTTTTTCGCCCCCCCCCCCCCCATTTTGGTTTTTTTCAAATTTTCGCCACCTTGTGTTTGATTTTCGCCCCCAGGGGGGCGATCTAGACTGTCTTTTGAAAAGGCTAAACTTTTTTGATCGTTTTTAATATGCTCGATAAAGAAAACTCATACAAAAAGTGCTTCTAGGTAATTATTACAAAATGAGTCGAGTTTAAAAAAAGTTAAGAAAAAAAAAATCAAAATACACTGAAAAAAAATCTGTTTTCAATTCGACGGTGAGTAAAACACATATTTTTATTTTGATAAAGTTTTGTTTCAACATAGGTAAACATGTTCTCTATCAACCGTCTATTTATCACAAGACGAAACTTCATAGAAAAACAAATTGTCTAATCAACTAAGCGATTTTTTTAAAACGCTTTTGGATTCAATTAAATGATATTGTTCAGTGTGCGGCTCAAATTTGGGTTTTTAATTTTTTTTTTTGTTGAAACTTGACTTAATTTGTGAAAATCTCGAAAAAAAATTGTAGAAACTAAGTATGCAAATAGACTTATTAAGTCAAAGTATACACACCCAGAAATTTTCTTTGCTATCTGAGAGTGCTGCCATCTTCGAATACAATTTGGGAATATATTCGTCAAGAATGAACTTCAATACAAATTGCATCAAACATCATACTTCCAAAAAGAATGTATTTTCGATAAACTATGAAAGGTTACTAATGATAGAATAAAGAATACAAAATCTCATAATAAATTGCGATTCATTGGATTCTGGGATAACTATGACCTTCACTGGATTATTTTTGGATAACAAAATATACTATAAACAAAACATTTGAACATGAAAAAGTTTTTGTTAGATAAACTTTTCCCTTACAAGTGCTGCCCATCTTGTTGTGTATGGACGATTGGTAGGGCACGTAATTACCTATCTTGAGACAAAATATCATTGAAATAGAAAATGGTGGTGTTTACTCAATCGACTTTGAGTTTTTAATAGTTTTTTTTACAGTGTAGGACCATAGACTAATTTCAAGACCTCGATGTACCAAAGAAAGCTATTAAATTTTCTGTGTCAAATCCGGTACCCAATAAATATTCATTACCGTGTATTTTTCCCGTGTAAATTGCCTTTTGTGTAAATTATATTTAGCGTGTTACACCGATCTGACAGCTCTGACAGTAAGGGACTAAACATAAATTACGTAAGTGGGTACCGAGGATTGTCCACAATCTACGAACCTGACTGCGGAAAAAATCGCGACCATGTCGCCGCTGGTAGGACTCAATTTAGATTTTTTCTCCTCAAACTTGATTTCTTTTATGATACACTTTTTTGTTGGAGTAGTCATTTTTCTATTAAACACATTTGAAAAACAAATCCGTAAATAAAAATTCAGTCGTTTTCTAAAGACAGTCTAGATTAATTTTGAAGAAACTAAGTATGCAAATTGGGTGTTCCATAGAGTTTCAGGGGCGTTCCAAGGGATTTGAGTGGTTTCAGAGGCATTGCAGGGGAGTTCCAGCAGGTTTCATGGAGCCCTTGAAGGCCTTGATACGTATCGGAAGCCTATTGGAAAACCCTGCTAAAGCTCCCATGAAACTAAGAAATGAGAATCTGACAAAATGTGTTAAATATCGAGTACCGGAGTGAACCGTTCCACAATTAGCGAGAATCGGTCAACGTTAGGATGGACTAGCTTTAGGAAGCTTTCAACATTTCGGTTCCAAACTTTTGATACAAATGTGGACCCGTCCATATACTATGCAGTAGGCCGTCCCTTATTTTGCAAAAATTGGAAATGTTATAAGTTCGTTGTTGAAAATGATCGTTTTGGCTCAGAAATGATCGTGTCAAAATTTGAAGTCCGTATCTCAAGTCAAAGTGCTCTCAAAGGGCCTAAAGCTATGTTCATTTAGAATCCGGGATGACAAAATCACGTATATCTTAGGGATGGAATAACAAACATAAAAGGTGAAGCCCTCAAAACAAAGGTTATTTATTGTACTTTCATGGAAAAAAAAATCATTGAAATTATTTATTTTTATTTTCCACACATTTTCTCACTTTTTCAGTGTTGTCCTCTCTAAAAATCTGCACAACGGTGGTAAATTTTAGCAACAACCCCTTCCCTTCCGCACGTTTGTTCAACAATCAGGTCATCTATGCAGTGTCCTGAGTGCCTTGACTAGTCTGACTAGGATTCCGAAGAAAAATTGCCAAACTTTTTTTTTATTGCGAAATGAGGGGCAATTCAGTGAATTGAGAAAACGCGAAATTTGAGTGTTTTGCCTTTCTCGTACACTAAGTGTACTGGAAAGGCTATATGTTCATTCCAAAAATGACTTTTTGATAGATGGCCCGGAGGGTCGAGTCACATATACCAACCAACTCAGCTCGACGAATTGAGGTGATGTCTGTGTGTATGTGTGTGTGTATGTGTGTGTGTATGTATGTGTGTATGTGTGTATGTGTACAAAAAAACTCACATCACTTTTTGGCAGTAAAACTCAACCGATTTTCATGACCGACGGTTCATTCGATGCGGAATCTGGTCCCATTGTTTCCTATTGAAAATGGTTCAGATCGGTCCAGTCGTTCCGGAGTTATGGCCATTTAGGTGTTCCGGACCAGTACCCTAGGATGAGGCCATACATAAAAATGTAACAAACACATACATGCGACACATCACACTGTGGCATTTTGGATAACCTGATGAACAGTTAGCAAGAAAACATTCTCAGACCTTATCTAAACCGGTAGTGTTCCGGAACCGGTTCCGGGTGTCTCGCCGGAAGTGGCCAAATGTAAAAGTGAACCAAAGCCTGCATGCGACACATCAAATTGCGGCAATTTCGATAACCTGATGAACAGTTAGCAAGAAAACAGTCTCAGACCATATCTGAACCGGTTGTAATCCGGAACCGTTTCCGGATGTCCCGCCGGAAGTGGCCAAATATAAAAGTGAACCAAAGCCATGCATGCGACTCATCAAATTGCGGTAATTTCGATAACCTGATGAACATTTAGCAATAAAACAGTATCAGACCATATCTGAGCCGGTTGTGTTCCAGAACCGGTTCCGGATGTCCCGCCGGAAATGGCCAATTATAAAAGTGAACCAAATCGATGCATGCGACATATCAAAGCGCGACTTTTTTGATAACCCAATGAAAGGTTGGCATGAAAAAAAGACTCAGACCATATCTGAACCGGTAGTGTTTCGGAACCGGTTCCGGATGTCCCACTGGAAGTGCTCAAATATAAAAGTGATTCAAACCCATGCGTGCGACACATCAACCTGCGGCAATTTCGATAACCTGATGAACAGTTAGCAGGAAAACAGTCTCAGACCATATTTGAACCGGTTGTAATCCGGAACCGTTTCCGGGTGTCCCGCCGGAAGTGGCCAAATATAAAAGTGAACCAAAGCCATGCATGCGACTCATCAAATTGCGGTAATTTCGATAACCTGATGAACATTTAGCAATAAAACAGTATCAGACCATATCTGAGCCGGTTGTGTTCCAGAACCGGTTCCGGATGTCCCGCCAGAAATGGCCAAATATAAAAGTGAACCAAATCGATGCATGCAACATATAAAAGCGCGACTTTTTTGATAACCCAATGAAAGGTTGGCATGAAAAAAGACTCAGACCATATCTGAACCGGTAGTGTTTCGGAACCGGTTCCGGATGTCCCGCTGGAAGTGCTCAAATATAAAAGTGATCCAAACCCATGCATGCGACACATCAACCTGCGGCAATTTCGATAACCTGATGAACAGTTAGCAGGAAAACAGTCTCAGACCATATCTGAACCGGTAGTGTTCCGGAACCGGTTCCGGGTGTCTCGCCGCAAGTGGCCAAATATTAAAGTGAACCAAATCCATGCATGCGACATAGCAAAGCGCGGCTTTTTCGAAAATGAAAGCTTGGCATGCAAAAAGACTCAGACCATATCTGAACTAGTAGTGTTGTGGAACCGGTTCCGGAAGTTCCGCCGGAAGTGGCCGTATATAAAATTTGATAAAACTTTTGCATGCAGCACATCCAATCACGGCTTTTCCAACAACTTGATGACCGGTTATCAAGGAAGTATGCTGAGACCACATTATGGACTGTTAGTAGTTCCGAAACTAGTTCCGGGTTTCACTCCGAAAGCGGCTAAATATAAAATTGTCCCATACATGCGACACAGCAAAGCTCGGCTTTTTTGATAACCTAATAAACGTTTGCAAGCAAATAGGCTCATATTATTTGAGAGACTATCGGTGGTGTTCCGCAACCGGTTCTGGGCCGGAAGTGAAAACAAACCCATGAATGCGATACCTCAAATCACGGCTTTTTAGGTAACATGATGAACGGTTGCAAGAAAATAGTTGCAAGCCATATCAGTGTGTTACGGAACGGATTCCGGGTGTCCCGCCAGAAATGGTCAAATGTAAAAGAGAACCAATACATGTGACATATGAATGACTTATTCAGTAACATGATAAACGGTTGGCCAACAAATAATCTCAGACCATATTTGGGAGAACCAGGACTGGTGACGAGACGAGTAACCCACCGGAAGTGGTAAAATATAGAAGGGAATTAAACCATAGTGGCGTTTTTGACAATCTGATGAGCGGTCAACAGCTACATCTAGAACTTGTAATAGTATTTCAGAATTGGTTGCGGGTGATCCATTGGAAGTGATTTATTAGAAGTAAACCAAAATCATGCATGCGATACGTAATATCGTGGCTCTTTCAAAAATTCACTGAACGGATAGCAAGAAAATTACATAATTTTCAGCTTTTTAGGTAACCCGATGAACAGTTGACAAAAACATAGTCTCAGACCATATTTAAGACAACCGAAAGCGGCTCCAGGTGTCCCACCAGAAGTGGTCAAACGTAAAATTTAACAAAACCCATGCAAGCTGCACATCAAACAGCGGCATTATAAAAGTGAACAAAATGAATGTCAAAACGATAAATCAAATCGTGGCTTTTTTGATAGCCTGTAAACATTGGTTAAGATTATAAGTGAAGAAATGGTCATAGTCTTCATATATGCAAAAGAACAAAATCGTGGCCAAAGCGATCTTTTCAAATCACACCATTTCAAATTCCAGCAATGTAAATGTATAGTAGGATGGATCAACGTTTTATGGAAAAATTATAATTTAATCGCATCAATACCTTATAGAGTTTTTTCAATTTCCCGCCTTACAATTACTGCTCACAATTTGGGTGCGGCCTCGCTCTTCTCATTGCGATTGAAATTTGAATGGAAAATTTACATTTTCTGCATTTTTGTCGTGAGAAGGTCGTATTACCAATGGTAATAAAATATAGCCTAAAGTGTGCTGAAATAAACATGGGCGAAGATCACAAAGTGATCTGTGATTGTGAATAAAGTTAACCTTCTTCATGCATTAGCTGACGCTCACCCCTCTCTCGTAGTGCATGGAATGGAGTCATAATGACCCCAATACACTACTAGGGTTAAGCTGGTCCAGCAGTCAACTGAGAGGTCTGATATTTTCCAGCTCTGTTTTGCTGATGAACTTTACATCGGAATATGTACCACCAATAAGTTTCCCAAATCGATGATGGCTTTGTTAAAATTGTTGCTTTTCTATATAAAGTATTTTCAGGATTCAGGATCATTTTGGCTAACGTCGACGGAAAGTTCATGGGTACATATTCGACGAGAAAGGCACTATTACCACTAGGTGGATTAATCTGGGTTTTTTCCTTGATAAACACTACCCATCTGTGACGATACCACTGAACGTCTCCGGCTGTCATGGCAGCTCATCAAAATAGGTAACATATCCCTTGTGTGCGTTTTTGAAAAGCAGCACGAGATTCTTGAGGCTGTCATCCTTGTATGAATTAGTTCTCATCATCTTGTTGCGAAAAAACCATGCCCAGAGTTCGAACTTCTTGCCAAATCTTCAAATTCGAAGCAGATTTATCAATGAACCCAAGCTTTTTTCTTCCGAGAACACTTCCTTATGCCATGGTTAACAACATCTGTGCACATAACACATAATGGTTTTGACGATATTAACATTTTTCGCGATTGTCTTCAATCTGAAATAACTTTTCACTCGTTGCAAGAAAATCGATGAAATTTTCACCATTTAAAGAAGATAAGTGTATGATCAGAGTGCTGCAAAAGGATAATGATTACGTTCATTGAGAGGGCCACTAGAAAATGTGACATGATTCCGGATTCTAAGGTATGCACACAGCAAAATCTGGCCACCGCATTTTGGATAGAAATTTCTCTATTTTCAACGAATCGTGGCAATCTCTGGCGCAAATGAAAGCTTATTGTGTAAGGAATCGAAAAATATTTACTTCGGGATATATTTTGACATTTTGTTTAAAATAGAAACAAGGGAACAAGAAGTCCTCGAAAAGTTTTTGCACAAACGTGCTGAAAATCTGACAATGTACATTAAAGCGACCGTCCCCGCAGACCTAAGTTAGCTTTCAAGTATTCGGTTCTATACATCATTACAACCTGGAAAGGTTGCAGACCAACTTAAGAGCAAGAAAAAATCGAAGTTTGGCAAGAAATACATAGTTTGGTCAACAATATGAATTTGTGGTTTGAAAAACCGAACTTTTAGAAATACATGTACAGCAAATCATCTTTTTCACTACGGGAAATGTCGGGAAAAATGGCTGGCACCCCTTATTCAAAAGCTTAGTTATTGTGTATTGATTTGAAATGATTTTTGTCCCCTGTTTTTGGCGGAGAATGCTTGCGTTTGTATGCAGAAAACTATGTAGAAATTGTACTGCATTTTTCCAAAAAACGTAAAATCGCATACACTTCAAAACTCAACCCAATTGAAAAATATTGAGTAACCGTGAATTGGAACCTTCAAAAAATGTCAAGAACGACAGCTTTCATCGAAAAATAAGATTGATTTTGACACAAAGGTGGTAAAAATTTCTTGGCATGCGGTCGAAGGTACTGTGCAAAACTTTACGGAAGGACTCAAGCTCAAAACTCGAGATGACGGATATAACAAGTCAAATCAGCAATGTATTGATGTTGATTTAAAGTAAATTAATGTTTTTTTACAATGAATTGCTTTTGGTTTGGGGACAAGTTGGAATGAATTATTACTGCTTGATTTTCTTTGGCCAGATTTTGCTGTGCGCATACCTTAAGTGAACATAGCTTTAAAGTTGTCAAACATTGTTACTTACCTTACCGGTCAGGCTAAGGCCGGGGTGGCCTCTGCGATTGTACGACATTTCCCCGAAAACCAGTTCCCCGAATGAAGTTTCCCCGAAAGTTATTTCCCCGAAAAACGATTCCCCGAACGAACCGTTTCCCCGAATGTACCGTTTCCCCGAATGTACCATTTCCCCGAATGTCTCGTTTCCCCGAAATATTTATAATACTATTTTTAGTACTGGTTTCTAATCATTTTCTTGATTAATTCCATTGTCTGAACTAGTCATTGAGACGAAGTAGCGGAAAGTTAGCCTAAGTTCAAAGTGTGCTGATGTGTAGTCTTTAGAAAGATATAAAGATCATGGAAACTTTCACATCTCATTGATATTGCGTATTCCCTCTTACCATGAATTCTTCGAGATATAATGTTCTTCATGATGCTTCATTGAGGTTTGCTTTTTTAAAGTATGGGTCGTTCTTTTCTGTTGTACTGATTGAAAATGACATGGCACTCAATTAAGAACACGCTCATCATAATTTTCCCTTCTTTCATTCATAGGCTGTTCTTTCTATTTATTTTTAAATTTTCAATCGATGAAAACGCCCTTTAAGCAAATTATACCTTTAAAACCAGTCATCGTGATTGTAGTAGTAATCTGCTAAAGTTCATTGTCATTGTAAAACACATGATCCAGATGACTTCAACTTTAAGTCTTGAAGTATTCTTGCTAGCGAAGGAAGTCTATGAGCACAATTTTATTGTGTATTAACAGGCTTTAAAACAAAAGTCAATGTGTTTGACAAACAGATTTGAAGCTAAGCACTCTTCAGTTTTTTTTTGTAAATCAATGGATCAATCATGACCGAAGTAGCATTTAGAAATGATATTTCTACAGAACATACTAGTAGTTAGACCGCCGGCAATATTTTGAAAGAACAGTATATGATGAAAGAGATGTAGTAATTCTCCCAATCTTTGATGAAGATTTCTACTATAATGCCTATAGATAGCTACTAGAGCAGTCGGTCACAAAAAAAAATATAGCAGCAGTCAAATTACTGATGATTGATTGAGCTGTTCAACTTGAAAGAACAGCCTATGTTTGAAAGAAGGAAAATTTTACTAAATGAAAGGTTATCAATCTAGCCAAAAAGACGCTGCTGGGTTTTTAGGCAGAAGTTTGTCAGGCCGAAGTACGTTAGGCTGCAATCATTAGGCCGAAAGTATCATTACGCCGTACGAGCATCATTACGATTGAGTTGAAAGCCAAGATAAAAACCCAAGTTTGATCATATATAACCCAATACTTAAAAGAATAGCCGACTTCTCAAAGAAGGGTAATCTGTCATCGGACAGTCAGTGGTTTGATAAATTACTACCGTCAATAAGCTATGCAATATTACACCTAAAAACAACTGCGTGTTATAAAAAAAAGAAATTTTAAGTTGGAATGTTGGCAAAGTGATCACTTCCCAAGTAACATTGTTAAATCAAATACACTAGAAGAGGTTCTTAGAACCATAATAAAACCAAAATAATAGATAGAAAGATTTATGGCGGTTTTCAAAACCTCTACAAGACTAATTGCCTATCAACATGTTATTTGGGTTGATCATCAGTTCTTCAGTAACAGTATAACATCAACATCAAGAAATCATCTATGTGAGAAAAGGGAAAAGGATAAAATAATATTGTAAAATCATGGAAGTATATCCCAGTATCCATAGAATTCCCTAGACTCGAGGAATGTAAAATACTCAAGGGACTCAAACATCTTCTAGGCCTTTGAAAACAAATTTTAACATCGTTTATGAAAAAAATTAAGAAGACGGACTACTGATCCACTCTACCCTATGAACTTCAGCTTCGCAACCCATTCGGTTTAACGTACTTCGGTCTGACGTACTTTGGCTAAACGTACTTCGTCCTAAAGACTGGATGCCCCTAGTTGTGCATTGGGTCAATGTTAAATGGCATATGCAATAATCTTTTCGGGGAAACGGTATATTCGGGGAAACGGTATATTCGGGGAAATGGTACATTCGGGGAAAAAACTTTCGGGGAAACTTCATTCGGGGAACTGGTTTTCGGGGAAATGTCGTACAATCGGCCTCTGCTGTACATAGTAGCCGCCTCCATTCCACTCGGTCCATGGCTGTTTGTCTCCAGTTCCACACTCTGCGTAGGGTCCGCAGATCGCTTGGTCGACCCACCTAGCTCGCTTGTACCGGTCGGATGACTCTCGAGAATAAAATGGTTCGGGTCGGGTTGCTATCCGACATCCTGATGACGTGACCCGCCCACCGTAGCCTCCCGATTTTCGCGGTATGGACGATGGTTGGTTCTCTCAGCAGCTGATGCAGCTCGTGGTTCATTCGCCTTCTCCAAGTCCCGTCTTCCATCTGCACTCCGCCGTAGATGGTACGCAACACCTTCCGTTCGAAAACTCCAAGGGCGCGTTGGTCCTCTGCACGTAGGGTCCATGTTTCGTGCCCATAGAGAACGACCGGTCTAATCAGCGTTTTGTAGATGGTTAACTTCGTGTTACGGCGAACTTTATTCGATCGTAGAGTTCTGCGGAATCCAAAGTAAGCACGATTTCCTGCCACAATGCGCCTCTGAATTTCTCTGCTGGTGTCGTTGTCGGTGGTCACCAGTGAGCCCAAGTACACGAATTCTTCAACCGCCTCGATTTCATCACCGTCGATATGAATTCGGGGTGGCGGGCGCGGTGATTCCTCCCAGGAGCCATTTACCATCATGTACTTTGTCTTCGACACATTAATGACTAATCCGATTCGCATGGCTTCACTCTTTAGTCGGATGTACGTTTCCGCCATCGTCTCAAATTTACGAGCAATAATATCAATATCATCGGCGTCAAACATTGTATGGCACTAAAAAACATGATTTTTTTGATGAAACAACACGCTATTTTAATAAAACCGATGATTTTAGTGTGCTTAGAATTTTGGTATCTCTACTCGTTTTTGAGCTATTGACAAACAATCAAAGAAAAATCAGCATTTTGAAAATTTTTTGGATTCCAAACCTACCCTGTTTTGCTCAATAACTTGAAAACAAGTAGAGATATCACAATTCTAAGCACATTTTTGGTCCTTGAGGGTGCTCAAATCGTCGGTTTCAGTAGAACAGCATAAAAAAATCATGTTTTTCAAGTCCCATACAATTTTTGACAACTTTAGGCCCTTTGAGGGACCACTTTGCCTTGAAATACGGACTTCAAATTTTGACACGATCATTTCTAAGCTAAAACGATCATTTTTTAACAACGAACTTATAACATTCCTTTTTTTTTTGCAAAATAAGGGACGCAGGCTCTTAGGGGAGGGGAGTATCTGGCCAAAGTCTACGGTCCATCGGTCCAAACAGATTTGTTGGATTTTGTATGTGAAAAGTCTACGAGGGAGGAAGATCTGAGATAGCCAAAAATGAGACTACGTAGTTTATGGACAGCGCCTGTTTTGTTACTTGTTAAAAAAAATTAAATTTTAGAGAACTCACATTTATGGAATTATGCACGTTAAAACAAATAAACACATAAATTTCAGTACTAATCGTTGATGTACGAATTACCCTAATGACGATGATACACACTGATCTGTTTCAAAATGCACCATGGACCATTTATCGATAATGCTGCATTTGAAACCGATTCCCCCAGTAGGTAACAAGATGAGGAGAAAGAAGAAAAAATCGGGAAGGAAGTTCTTGGTAGAGGTCTACGATCGGAATACATTACCAGATATGCCAATGTGGCAAAAATAGGACGCGCGTTCAAATTGTGCTTAGTCGTTTTTCCTTCCGAGTCCGAGAAAGAGAGAGGGACTGGAGCTAGCCGGGTCGGGCCGGGCCGAGTTGGTGCGAACGATGCTAATCCACTCATTTTTTTGCCGACATGGTGTGGCTTCCTTTGTGCTTGAAAAGATGTATTTTCTTCCTTGGTGCTCCATTCAGCAAGATTAAGCCATTGGATGCTCCAGTGGAGCGATTCACCTTTTGTGTTTGACCCATAATGGCAGCTGTAGCTGTGGGTTGTGCAAGAAGGAAAAAAGACCCTAAGTGCAGAGCGTCAACCGCGTTAAATTCTCCATCACGTTCAAAGGTTGAAGAGTGTTCGCAGAGTGTAAAAATGTAAAACGGCTTGCATCGCTTCTGAAGTGTGCATCATCGTCCTTCGCTGTCGCATGCGGGAAGAGAGCGGCTCCATTCGCTCTTGTGGTTCTCTAAACGGATGCATTCAGCTAAGCTACTTAAGCTCTTTACAATCACAAGGGCTATTCTAGGTGGATGCTTGGAATATTTACTTTTTGCTTGCGGCATAGCCGTAGGGTAACTATTATTCTTTATAAGTTTATTCTAAGGGCTCTTAGATACGAGGGATTGAGTAGTGATACTGATTGCCGTGGTTGAAACGGTTGGTACTATGAAGCATGTTAGAACTGGCAGAGAATGACAAAAAAAATTGAAGTTGTAATAGGTAGAATGCAAACGAATGTTCATCTATACTTAACTTACATTTCAAAATACAGTCACATCCCAAACTAATCTTCCAGTGTTTCGGCAGAATTGGATCAGCGGTCTACCACCTTAATCTCTTAAAACACTCATCGAGGTCAGTAAAATATCCATTTCACGGTCAAACAAGCTTTGTCTAACAGCATCCAATCTCCTGTCGTCTTACTTAGAATATCCCAGTCCCCACCAGTAACAACTTCATTTTCATACAAACAAATTCAATCTACTTGAAGCGATTCACTTTGTCAGCAAACTCTTTTTTCCCTGTTCTGAGTGGGTGGATGAAACTCACATTTTAGTTAGATGGAGATAACCAGTACAGCGACCAAGTACCAAGTTGGAATCGAGATGGAACGGGTTAACGGAAATATTTTCTGGGGAGTGACGAAGCAATGCAACACCACTCAGTTTTTGGCTATGCAAATATTTGCGTTCACACACCGAAGACTATTTTTCCGTTTTTTTTTCCAACGTTGTTGTTTGTTTTGGGTTTCGGGATGCAAGGAGATATGCACACGAAACAAGAAATGGATGTCGGATTACATTTATGAATTGAGCAGGTTTCAAGAACGAGGTTCGTGGTCATATATATTTATGTTTAGGGTTTAAGATTGTTTAAGACATTCAACTGCTTTCTGCAGTGATAGACATTCGTTTAGTGGTGGTCCAAAACATTTAAAAAAGTGTCAGTCAGCTTGGCCACCCCACATACATTTGCCCGTAAACCAGATCATTCCACTTTCTTAGGCCCCCGAAATCCTCATGTATATGGGCATTTTTTTATTACACTAGTTTACAAAATAAAACGAAAGTCGTGAACTTCTGTCAACGACCAAAATTTTTGAAGCATAATTTCGAAGCGCTGTAGAAACAAACGAAGTTTCCAACGTAATATGGAATAATAGTAATTGATTAGTTTTATCAATCAACTCTAAGAAAGAACAAAGAAATATAAGTTTGGAATAAGTACATCCTCAGCCCAGGCCCGTACACAGAAGTGGCGCCAAAAGAGGGGGTTTTCCCAATACCGACAAAAAGCAGAGGGGGGGCTATGGAGTGTCGGTAATTCTTTATTACACCAACGAACCTAACCTCAAACAATTCTCACGTCATTTTGACAGATGTAACAAAAGCGTTTTATTTTCACGTACGTCATAACGGAGCCGAATTCAATTAAAACTTCTTACAATTTCATGTTTTGACTTATAAACTTTGTTAGATTTGGGGAACCGAAAAATTCGCGGTTTGTTCGAGGTTAAGGGGAACAAAATATTTGAGGAAAGGATAGGGTGATGGGTAGTGTGGGACACCAAAAGACATTTTACTCCTGTACACTTTTCGAGTTCCTTTTTGGTCCCATATCAACTGTGCAAAATTTCAGCTCGATCGGAGAAACTATATTTTAGCGCCAGCCATTTTAAGTTTTCATACGATTTACTATGGGGAAAATCACTTTTTCAAAGAAAAATCGCCACCGGTTGCCCCTTAACCCCTAAAAATAAATCGATGAATGATTTATGTTGGAAATTTTACGAGGAACCAACCCTCCGAAGACCGCAAAGCGATCTAAGGCATGTGGAAAAAGTTATTGACTGAAAACCCAATGGCATGTCAAAGCTGTTTAACATGTAAGGAATAACAATAAATAATAAAATCTCGTTATTTTATCGATCGGGTGAGGCTTAATAACTTTTTCCACGAACGTCGCATCGGTTTGCGGTCTTCGGAGGTCTGATTCCTCGTGAAGTTTTCTACAGAAATCATTCATCGACTTATTTTTTGGGATCTAGGGGTGACTCCTAGCGATTTTTCTTTGCAGATGTAAACTTTCCCCATATTAAATCGTATGAAAAACTAAGAATGGCGGGCGCTAAAATATAGTTTTTTCGATCGATCTGAAATTCTGCACAGTTAATATGGGACCAAAGTGGAACTCAAAAAGTATACAGGAGTTAGAGTTTTTCAATTTTTTGTATTTTCCCATATAAGCCGTGTACCAGGCTAGTGATGGGGCTTTTCGTTGACACGTAACAGCATGGTGTGGCGTATTGCTGCTGGTCAAACGTAGAGTGGACAAACAACCTGTAACGATACATACAGACGATTTTCGAAGGGACACGAGATGGACAAGTGGAACAACAAGACTGGGATATCAAACAAAGGCTTCAGCTTGCTTCAACAAGTGGTACACAAGCTTCATATACTCAAGATCATCATATACTCAAAATCTAAAACTATCGTTTTAATACCCCAAGACTGCAGTGCCGAAATTAGTAGCTCTATAAATGCGTATGGTATTCTTTCCACTTTTACCAGTAACCTCTTCCCTACAATTCCTATCCTAACCCTTCAGCGCGCGCGCTGTTGTAATAAGTACAACACTACCAAAAAACCTCGCTTTTCGTATACAGCGCGAGCGCGGTGCAGTTTCGGTCGCTTGATGGCGCGCGTCCTGGAAGGTTAAGCTCCTTATGGCACTGATAAGGTCGCGAGCAATCTTCCATCGCGATTGGCGATATCACTAGTTTACTAAATAAAACGAAAGTTGTGAACTTCTTTCAACGACCGAAATTTTTGAAGCATAATGTAGCGCTGATTTCGAAACCATGCTTCAAAAAGTTTTTGAGTTTTAGCTCAATATTGAGTTTAACAACTTTTACAAACATGGAATTTACTAAAATTCAAATAGCTTGCGTTATGTTCAACCAATTTTAAATCTTTTTCCATAAATTTAAAGCTGAATATAATAACATTCGATCATCTGAATGCAGGTTTTGCGTCAGGTTGATGATATTCAAGATATTGGCAAGTTTTAGGGACGATCTCCTTAAATTTTAGCAAAATTTCCAAAAAGATCAAGTTTACCCAAAACATCTCTGAAGTCTTCCTTTTCTGGTTTCCCTCCGGCCCTGAGGGATGCACATTGCACATAAATCGGATCTGGCAATACCGTATTCGGGACATTCCCACACAACATGGTTGATACATTGATAGCCTGCACCACAGCTACAACGATTGCTATCTGTGAGCCCTGTTCGATAGAATTGCGAGCCCAGAGAGTAGTGATTGGACATTAAGTCGACACATTATCTTGATAAAATCTCGACCCATATCCAACCCCTTGAACCACGCTGTCTTCGATACCTGTGGGAGAATTCTGCATCCCATTTTTGTTGCCAACTGTTCAAAGCATGCTGACGAGCAATCGAAATAAATTCATTGAAGGCGATATGACGGTCATAAATATCGCCTTCCATAGCGCCCACCTTGGCGAGCGAGTCCGCTTTCTTATTACCCGGGATCGAGCAATGCGAAGGGACCCAAAAAAAGGAAATACGCAGAGTGCTTCACCGGCCTCAATGAGTGAATACTCTCAATTGAGCTAAGACTATCAATGCATTTTATTGTTTTAAACAAGCGTCATTATTCTGCGTGTACATGTGACACACACCTGAGTGGATTTGAACGGGGATCTTCCTGCATAATAACTTGCTTTCTTACCGCTGCGCTGCTGTATATACTTGATATGGTAAAGTTAACTGTGCTACTGCATAACCCATCTAACAATCGCAAGCTGCAAGCAAGCATGTATGCTGAATTGTTGCTTTATAATAGTAATTATAGCTGAACTGAAATTATACTGTACACATTACTGTACAAAAAGTTATTCAAATGAAAAAGCAGCCAATATTCAACTTTTAGTATCGGTATTAACTATGATAATTAAAAACACTTTTCAAACGTTTATTAAAATTTTTATTTGATTAATTTCTTTACATCTTAGTTTAACAAGACCTTTTTCTGCTTCTTGTAAAGTCCATGTAAAAATAGTACATGTATCTGTATAATGTGTTTTTCACAAGTCAAATTAGCGCTTTCGTTTCATCATGCTTCGATTCAGAGTAGTGATGTAAAACACGTGTGTTTTTACTGAACAACAGCTGAATTAATCAGTTATATAGTTGTTAGCCATAATGTTCTGTGATAATTCACCACTGCTGAATAGGAGACAAAGTCTGATCATTATTAAACCACGAGAAGTTTATGTTTTGATTTGAGCGCTGCAATTCATCATCTCTGGGATGGCGCAGATAGGAAGGTATGCGGCTGGTGATCGTCGGGTCTCGAGTTCGTATCCTGAATTAGGTAAATTTATGTGTAGTTATTATTTCACAACAGCTGTTCACAGCATAAGTGCCAATCAATCATAAATTCTCGTGGAAATTGAAAAATTTATTTATTTTTAATCATTTTTGCCAAAGCTGAGTAACAGCTTTCCTATACAGTTTTGAACCTATTTAACAACAAACCGTTCAGTTGGTACACAATACTATGCTTTATAGTTTTTCCTAATTTGTGTGAAATAAAACCAAACAAAGGTTGTGCCTGAAAATTATCCAAATGTTATTCAGTATCATGCTGAATTAATTCGTAGTAAAGGTGGTTGTAAAATGAGTGATTGTTAGTTGGGAAGTGTACAAACCTTGCTGTTGAAAGAACATTGATTCAAGTCAGATTTCACTCGCTTTGTACTTCATCGCAATTGTGGTGTTAGGGTAGAGCTTAGGGTACTGGGCTTTCACGCAGCGGTTACCGGTCCGAATCCGGTGGGCATGGTTTTTTATTTTCATTTGCACTTCAATGTATAAGTTATAATAGTTATAATGCAATTTGCTCACCATGAAAACTGTCTTAAACGTTTTTTTTTTGCTAAAATAACAAAAAAACCTAATTAATCTACCTAGCGGTGATGGTGCCTTTCTCGTGCTTTAAAATATCCTTTCAACAAAACTCGAGCGACATGTTGATGACATTGACATAAATACAAAATGAAAACTGCTTGCAAAATCTACTCAATATGGATACATTTTATATTAGCATAACATCCAATATTCAGAAAATATAAGACAACGATCCAAAACTCAAACCAAATAAGTGTCATGAAGTCGCAAAATTTTGAAACGTCATTTTAGATTTTCCGGTCATCATTTTATAACTCCGGATATCTACCCCAACTAAACTAACCGCCATCTTGAACATTGAGACACCATCTTGGATGTTCTGGTTTTCATTTTTGGACTCTGCACCTAAAATTACATAAAATAGTCGCCGTATTGAATTTTGGCATGTCGTTTATGATTTTCTGGTTACCAGTTTTGGACGAAGACCGGCATTCTTCCCCATTCAAACTATAGTCATATTGCAGACCTTGTGAAACAGCGCACAGCTTGGGTTTTCTGATGACAAATTTTGAATTCTGGACATTTTCATACAAAATATGCCCATAATGCAAGAATTAAAAATCCTTTAAAATAGGCACTAACTTGAATACTGGGCTATTATCTTGGACTTTGGACCGCTATCTTGGATACTCTGGTGGACTCCGAACATATTTCCCATACCAAATAAACTTATTTTACATAATTTTATAGCTCAAAATTCCTTAAAACAGCCACCATCTTCTGTTGACGCGATCAAATTCTTATTTTTCCATTCGACGTTGACCCATCCTGCTATAAATTTACACCTTAGGAATCTAAAATGGTACGATTTGATGAGATCGCTTTAGTTTTGTCTATATTTTGTTCTCATATATGAGAACTTAGACCTATTCGTCACTGTTGTTCATACCTAATGTTTATCAGGCCATTAAACAAAGCCACGATTTAATTTTTCACATGAACGTTGGTTCTGCTACACAACAGCTAGTCTCTAATGTGATCTAAGGTTATTTTCTTGCTAACCGATCATTAGATTATCAAAAAATCTGCGATCTGATGTGTCGTATGTATGGGTTTGGTTCATTTTTATATTTGGTAATTTCCGGTGGGATAGCCGGATCTGATTCCATGAGTCATGGACCATGACACTACCGGTTGTCCCAATTATGGTCTGAGAATATTTTATTGCTATTTATTCACCTTTACCTAATCACCGCGATTTGATATATCGCATGAATGGGTTTGCTTCACTTTTACTTCTAACCACTTTCGAAGCCACAGCTGAACCCGCAACACTACCGGGAATCTAATGTGGTCTGACCCTATTTTTCCATCAGGTTGTCGATAAGTCGTGATCAGTCTTGTTAGAGTTCACAGTCATTTGAACCTTTTCGTCGATATTCGGCCTCCTTTGTCTCCGACATTCGCAACACAAGCAATCAAACTACTGTTCGAAACAAAAATGTCAAACGAATGCACTTCACCACGATAGCGGCTTCGAGAGACGGTTCGGCTTTGGTTATTCCTGTCTTCTTCCATAATAAGAGCTATGTTACCCATCTGTGTGTCGTATTCAATGCAACATGCAATAATAAACTAATATTAACATTCATAATCGGAATTGGCTGAAAATCTATGCGTAAAGCTAGAATTAGACACATGTCATCGTGTCAGATGACATTGATTTGATCCTTTCTTATGTTTATTGATCTTCGTTCTACTGCTCGTGTTGTGTGTAGGTAAGAGGTAACGATAGCGCACGAATGTAACAAAGCCGACTGACACCCGACTGCGGCAACGAAATTAAGGTAGTGAAAAGTGTCGAATGTTTACAAGACTGGTCGTGATTTGATGTACCGCATCCATGGGTTTGGTTAAATTTTACATTTTACTACCCGGATCTGATTCCGGGTAACTACCGGCTGAACCAAATATGGCCTAACATTATTGTCTTGTCAACTGCTCATTGGTTAACCAAAAACGCTGCAAATTGAAGGTGTCACATGCAGGGTTTGACAATTTCGATGGGACTCTCAGAACCAATTCCGGAACACTACCAGTTGTCTTTAGTGAGACGTAAGGCTATTTTCTAGCTAACTGTTCATCAGGTTATCGCAAAAGCCACGATTTGATGTGTCACATGCCTGGCTTTGGATTACTTTTACATTTGGCCTCTTCCGGCCACTCAAAACCGATTCCGAAACACTTGCTGGCCGTTCATTAGGTAATATAAAAAGCCGCTATTTGATGTGACGCATGTACGAGTTTGTTTCTCTTTCAGATTTAACCACTTCGGCGGGAACCCCGGAACGGGTTCCGGAACACTACTGGTTCATATATGGTCTGAGATGATTTTCCTGCTCATTATCCATCAGGTCATCGGAAATGCCGTGGTTTGATGTGCCGCATGCATGGGTTTGGTTCAATTGTATATTTGGCCACTTCCAGCGGGACGACTAGAACCGGTTCCGGAACACTACCGGTTCAGATATGGTCTGAGATGGTTTTCCTGCTCATTGTCCATCAGGTCATCGAAAATGCCGTGGTTTGATGTGTCGCATGCATGGGTTTGGTTCAATTGTATTTTTGACCACTTCCAGTGGAACGCCTAGAACCGATTCGGGAACACTACCGGTTCAGATATGGTCTGAGACTATTTTCCTGCTTACCGCTCTTCAGGTTATCAAAAATGCCGTGGTTTGATGTGTCTCATGCATGGGTTTGGTTCACTTTGATATTTGCCACTTCCGGCGGGACACCCGGAACCGGTTCCGGAACACAACCGGTTCAGATATGGTCTTAGACTATTTTTCTGCTTACCGCTCATCAGGTTATCGAAAATGCCGTGGTTTGATGTGTCGCATGCATAGGTTTGATGTATTTTCATATCTGGCCCCTTCCTGGGGTACCGTTCCGGAACACCTAAATGGCCATAACTCCGGAACGGCTGGACCGATCCGAACCATTTTCAATGGGAAACAATGGGACCAGATTCCGCGTCCGTCGGTCATTAAAATCGGTTGAAGTTTACTGCCAAAAAGTGATGTGAGTTTATTTGTACACACACACACATACACACACATACATACACACATACAGACATCACCTCAATTCGTCGAGCTGAGTTGATTGGTATATGTGACTCGACCCTCCGAGCCTCCTATCAAAAAGTCATTTTTGGAGTGAACATATAGCCTTTCCAGTACACTTGGTGTACGAGAAAGGCAAAAATCCTTGGCACATCAAGTTACTGAAATGAACTTTTGAGAACTTGAAAATTCCAATTAAGTTCCGAGTAGCATCTTAAGCAGCTTTCAAGAGGCTAACAATGGCCCTTGCTGGAACTTATGTGCGAAGTTCCAGCAAGGCCCATTGTTAGCCTCTTCAGAACTTCATCCAATTCGGAACTTCATCTGAACTTCGTGGAACTGAAAAGTGCATTTTGTCAAGGGAAGTTGAACTTTTGGTTACTTGGGCAGTTGTCTATTCGAAGTTTATACTGAAACGTCCTTGAAACACTACTGGAAGCCTGTGAGAAGCCACCTAAAACTCTTTTGTGACTTCCTTAAACGCTCCTTAAACGCTCTGAAACGCCTTGAAACACTTTGAAACGCAACTGAAACCCCCTCAAATCCTCATAAAGCAGCTTGTGAAGCCCCCGAAAGCCCTCTGAAAGCCCACTAAAACGCCGTAAATGCCTTAAGCGTAAGGAAACGCATTGAGGTGAATTGAAATGCCTTTGCAATCACCCTGAAACCTCTGTGGAACTTACCTGGAAGTCAATGGAGCCCCCTAACACTCTCGGGAGTCCCCCTGAAGTGATCTGAAACACCTTGAAGTATTTTTGCAATATCCCTCATATCCATATGAAACTCGCCCAAACTCTTGTAAAGCCCTTCAAAACCCTAGGGGACTCTTCTAAAACCCGATGATACACCATGAAACGCCTTGAAGCCTCTCTGAAACCACTTGAAATTTTTCAAGAGTTCGCCTGATAGCATGTGAGGAACTCCCGGGATCTCTGTCTAAACCCGCGCACCTTGAAATACATTACAATGGTTAGAAATCTCACTAACTGTTACGCAACTAAATGCGTATGGTATTCTTTCCACTTGTACCAGTAACCTCTTCCCAACAATTCCTGCTCCTCGTGGCACTGACAAGGTCGCGAGTAATCATCCATCGTGATGGGCGATATTCAGAGGTGTATGAACGGTCAAGATCATCATGGAGATGAAAGATCTATACACTCAGGTAGACCAGATGGAGGAATTCAGACCGACGGTTGAAAAGTTCAACTCCAAGTTTACCAGCTGATGAACGAAAACGATCTGCATCGATTTCGCCGTTTCTCAGAACATGCATATACATTCGTAGCTCCACTTTTTTAACTCAGTGAAGTTATCGTTACACATGAAACGTCACAGAAAACGGAATCACAAATCGACGTTCTGTTTGATGGACGGCACTGCTCCAACTCTGACCAACGTCAGGACCTATCAACTAACATCAACTCTGACCACTATTTCGGACGTCACCTCAGCATACGTGCAGAATTCAAAGCAGAATTCAGAGGCAGCGTTGATGCGACGATTATAGAGAGTTTGACGTGATCCCTCTAGTCTAGAGGACTGCTGAAGTACAGTAAAAGCAGTCATGAACAACGCAGCTGCGATAGCACTATTAGGTACATCGAACGGATTAAACGGAACGAATTGTTCGACTAGAAGTGCAGAGCGATTTTGAAGGAGAAAAACGAGATAATGCTGCAGCATGGAACCCGGCAGAACGTGGAACGATACAAATAAAAGCAGAAATGGCAGATCCGTTATTTTCAGGAGACAAAAAAAAAACAACGCCTGGAAAAAGTGGAGTGCGAGGTAACGGAATTGGCGGCTGTGTCGTTCTCAAAAAACATGGGTTCTGCAAAGCTCCCTCGACGACTTCGTGCTGCGAGCTAAAATGATCAGAATGGAAACCTCTTCCTTCATTGACGTATGTATAAGAGTCGATTCAAATCACACCTGAGCTGTTGTTATTTTTTTCTAATGCAACCAATATTTCATCTCATCTTTACTATAAATGTAGGTAGAGTTGTTTGACAAACTTTGCACTTTGAGCAAGTTGAATAAATGGTTATCAATGCCTCTTTTGGGTGCACCAGAGTCGTCACACATCTGCACTGGATGGTGGTCACAGCCGAGCGCAACAAGGACCAAACAGCCAAATCTGGCTCGACAGCGGGCGAAGCGGTGGAGGCCATGGTCACAACCGGGAGAACGCATCGCAAAAAGATGCAACATTTTTCCAGACGAACAGACTGCCGCTGCCAAATGGCCCACCGCGCGCGGTCCCTGGCCAAAGTTGACGTTTGAAGTGCCATGCCACGCCACGCCGCGCCAACCAGCCGAATGCAGTTTTATCCCGGCAATATATTTTTAGCGCCAGCAACAAACAACTTGTTTGTGCTAGGTTGGACTAATATTTATTTGGTTTTGAAATTCGGGGCTGATGCAACCCAGGAAAAAAGGGGACCTCAGACGGGGAAAAAGCGCGATCAATATTTATCCGTGGAAGAGTGTGTGGGAAATGAATCAAGAGTGAATAATTCCACTTGAATTCAATTATCAATTTTGCACTTTGTGTCGACGAAATAATCAACTCACTTAGCAACGGAGAGTTCCGCAGTTCAGCAGTGGTAAGCTTGGTTGGATTGTTGTAAAAATATTGCAACCTGTTCTGCTGGGTGCAGGCAAGGGGTTTGTAAATTACGTTTACTTATGGGAAATTTCAATTTGTACCCGAAACGGGAACCTCAGCTGAACCGCAGCAAAATGTGTCAATCAACCGTAGTTCATTTGAGAGTGTTTGGACTCTGGTTGACCACTGTTACGGAACGAGTTCGACAGTTTCGGTGCACCAAATGGACGAGGTTTGAATGCAAATATCACAATTAATCATTCGGAAGAGGGAAGTGAGTGTTTGCTTTTAATTTTGTTATGTCATGTAGTGGACGTAATTAATATGAGCAGCAGCTTGATAACGCATATGACTGTTTGCTAGTTTCGAAATGAGGCACAGATGTCATATACTTGATAGATTTTTTAAAAGTTTTTGATGGGCAAGTATATTCAACCAATTTTTAGGTTTAAACAATTTTGCATCGTGAATGTTGTTTCTGAAAAAATGATGAACATATACGCATGAAAGCTGTCATCCAACATTGAGTATTACAAATAAGCGTATTTTATGTCAGGAAATTGACATTTACAAATCATTAAGAACAAAGCAATTTGCTGTTGTGTTTTTATAATGCCATTTCGATCGAAAAGTGAAATTGTGAGTATAGCGGAAATTTGATCGACTTTTCATACAAGGTTGACTATCTGAAATCGATTTTTGTTCTAGTTTTGACCTAAATAGCTCACTTCATGTATCTCAGCCCATGCTCCAATTGGCAGAAATTGTTACTGTAACTCGCGAACAAAATATAATAGAAATATTATTACTATTATTATTATTGTCTTTATAAATGAGGTTTTCAACCCTTGGTTGGTTCGCATAATAGAAATAATGTTGATTTGCATTTTTATAATTTTTCATAAATATTTTGGAAATTTTGCAAAAAATCAACAATATTGTCCCAATAACTAATAACACGACTTTCATCAATTTGACGCAAAAACTGCATTGATATAAATTAAACATATTACATTCAATTTTAAATTCAAGCCAGAAGATTAAAAATTGGATTACTGCAACACTAGATATTTGAAATTGGGTATATCCCTACTTATAAAAACTGTAAAACTTAAATTTCAGCTGTCAACTGATCTATTCTATCTAAGCTAAGCTCTAATTCTCGCCAAATTAAACATAGACTAATAATTATCGAATTCTTGCACTTCGCCTAATGTCTCATGACCAAATTGATACCAATACTAGTTTTTAAATTAGCTCCCATGTCATGTATCATGTCATATTGTTAAAGAACCACAGGTTTACCTCGATTTAGTGGACATATCATTTTTCAAAATGTCTACATTTTACATAAAATCGAAGCAATTTTATTATTTTAGTTTTATTTAAATTGCATACCAAAATGTAACAAATAATATGTTTTCATATGCATGACAATTGAGTTTTCGATAAAAGGCTCGGAGTTTTTGGCATATATTAGCAATTCTCGCTAAGTAACGAATAAACTACTATCTCGCTAGCTTGTTACAATCGAACTCTTTTGTATCGATTGTAATATGTATGGTTAATTCAAAAGCCAATATTTTGATCTAGAACATACACAATAGCACTAATTGCATAGTTGTCCAAAAAAATTCAAAAAGTTCAGAAATTTATTTAGGGATTCATTTAAAAATGTCTCCGAGTATTTACTCTGGTATTCTTTAATGAATTGCTTCAAAAAGTTTCCTGTACGAATTAATTCTATAATTCCTCAAGGCGTTTTTCCGGAAATTAATAGATTCGTGACAAGCACTTGATAGAGCGCACATTGTTCCAGGAGAGTGTCATTTTAGTAAAAAATCAATAACTTTTTTTCGAGACTAGATATCAATGGGGTGTCTTTGGCAACTTTTTTATGCATTTGAAGCTGCATATCTTATGTAGGGGTCATCCATACTAGTAGAATAGTGTCACCTTTACGGATAAAAAAGTGTTTGCGCCGTTTTGAGATACACGCATCACAAAATAGCACATTTGCAAGCTAAAAAATTTATTTGGGAAAAAAATCCAGAAGTGTCACAAAGAATTATTTTACGAATTCTGGCACGAATTGCTTCGTCAATTCTTTTTTTGAGAAATTCTCCTAGAAACTCCCCCGTAAATTTATTCAGAAATATGGAGAATCTATTAGAGACTCTTTAGAAAATCTACCAACAATTTCAAAATCTTTCGAAAAAAATCACTTACGGATTCATTCAAAAAATCTTAAAAGGATTCATTCGAAAATTTTCTTCAGGGATTTGTTTAGTAATTCCTCCTATTCTACAAATTCCACATAGATTTCATTTAACATGTTTACTTCAGAATTACTGCAGAATTCATTCTTATATGTTTACTTCTGAAATTCCACCAATCCCAAAAAAATACCCATGAATTTGAGCACAAATTCCTCCAGGGATTCTTTCTTAAATTCATTCAGAGATTCCTTCAGAATTCTGAGAATGCTGAGTATGATTCTCCAAAAAGTCTGAGAGGAGTTCCTCAGAATTCTGAGTGGGATCCCAGCCCGAGCAGAGGAGAATAGCAAATTGGTAACAACAGAATCACATAGCCTGTTTCTATATCATAATTTGTTATTGTTAACTTATCAAAATATATCTTTTTGATACCATGTTTTGTTGGGCAATCTTATTTTGTTATATTCAAGTTTTTGGAATATATCCACAAGATAACATTTCAATAATATATTAAGTTTCTAGAACATGTTTAGTTATTATTCTGCTATAGAGAATGTTCAAATACGTGATGAAGAATAACACAACAGTAACAAGTTCACAAATTTCCTGTTATTAGGTTGTAATTGATCTAACAAAACATGTTATTGAATTATTCTTTTAGGAACATTTTTTTGTTATGATATTTGTTATTTTGCCGTTTATGACAGACAAGTTTAAAACATAATATATTATGCTAATAACATAAAAATTACTGATTCCATTATACAGTTATTAGGCCAAAATTACATATTTTATTATGCTGTTGATATTTTCTTCTGTTCGGGAAGTGAGGGTCTTTCAGAATGTTTATAGGAATCAACCCAGGTCATCCAAAAATTTCTTTGAATTCTGCATGGGATTTCATCTTTGGTAGAGAACCTTAGTAGGGAATACCCCAAAATCCTGAAATGAATTCTCTCAGAATGCAGAGATTATCTAGAATTCCGATAGGTATTCCCATATAATACTGCTGAGAAAAATTCCTTCAGAATTTTCAAAGAGACTCTTCCATAATTCAAAGGATTCCTCTAATATTGTGTGACAGATTCCTCCAAAATGCTGCAATTTATCACGCCATATCCTGAGAGACCTTATCCCAGAAAAGAGAGGAAAACTCTTTTAATAGGAATTCCGCCTGATTTCTATTAAGGATTTCCGTAGAATCCTGGGAGAGATACTGCAGTTTTCTAAGATGGATTCTCTCAGAATCTTTAGAGGAATTCTTCCAGAATCCCGAGGGATTTCTTGAGATTCCCGAAATAAATTCTCCCTGAATCCTGTGATGGATTGCCTCCGAATAATGAGAAAGGTTTTTTCTCGGGATTTTCCTAGAATGCTTAGACGGATATCCCCAAAACTCCCTGGTAGGTTCTTCCAGAATCGTGAGAGGGGTTCTCCTAGAATCCTGAAAGAAATTTTCCTGCAGTATTGAAAGATATCCCATAAGAATCCCCTGAGATTGCCCCAGAACCCTGAGAGAGATCCTCAGAGGGGA
Source organism: Aedes albopictus (assembly GCF_035046485.1). Taxonomy (NCBI): domain Eukaryota; kingdom Metazoa; phylum Arthropoda; class Insecta; order Diptera; family Culicidae; genus Aedes; species Aedes albopictus. The sequence continues at coordinate 423,010,819 of NC_085137.1, forward strand.
TCTTTCACAATATCACATTATTCACATTATAAACATTCATCTAGAATCCTCAGAGGGATTTTCCAAAAAAAAATGTTAGGAATCCTGAGATCGACTGACCTGGAATCCTGAAAAGGATGCGCTAGAACCCTGAAATGGACTCTCTAAACCATAAGAATGATTTCTCCAGAATCCTGATAAAGACTCACTTAGACTCCTGGGTGTGATTTCCCAAGAAGCCAGATATACACAGATATATCTCGATTTGGTGGACCCTAGATTTTATAGATCCTTGATATTATGTACATTTTTTAATGGTAAATAGTTATTCTAAAAAAGAAAAAAATAAATTATTTTTGAATCGAAAGAAAAAAACTCCATCCATTTCCTAAAAATCATATTTTTTCGGAACTTATCTAGATTTTTTTTTTCGAGACCTCCTCTGGACTTTTTTAACGTATTCTCTCAAACGATCATCCAAAGTGAGATTTATTTGTGAGTTTTCTACTGGAGCGATTCCACGAACAAGTGGGAAATTTTTCCAGTTTTTATTTTTTGTATTTTTTGATTTGCATGGAACCTTGCATACAAGTTTTTGGGGAACAAAAACGCCGTTTTGCATACTTGGTTCGCCATTTTTAATCTAGCCTTACTTATGAGAAGGGCCTATGAAAAATGCACATGATATCTTCAAAAAATTGTATCTCGAAAACGGTTTGTCCGATCGGTTTGGTGTCTTGGGCGAAGTTTTAGACAATTGTTGGTGCTATATGGAGAAAATATGCACGGTAAAAAAATATGTTTGGTTTTTGTGATTTGAACTAAAATATAGTTTTTCCCTCAAAAGTGACATGTCAATATTTTTTTTATTATCCTTATGTTATAGCTGACTGAAAATGCTACCTAGTGCACAGTGGGTTGTTCTGGAGAAAAATAGGTTACAATGAAAAAAAAAATGTTTTAAAAAATTACGGTTTTCAAAAAAAGCTATTAAGTAAAGTCAAAAAAGTTTGTCGCCCTAATTTTATGAAAGTACATCAAATTTGCAAGAAAAAAGTACTTCGGTAACATTTTTCTAAGATGCACCGTTTAGAAAATATTACTAATTTAATATTGATTTTTTTGATAACTTAATAAGTTTTAGCCCTTTTCGGATGTACTCCGTGTTTCTCCAGTTTCAAAAGTATTTTTTTCGGAAAGATTGGAAAATTTTGAGTTAAAATGACACTGACAGCTTAAAGATTTGAGTGAAATTCTCTGCCTTAAAAGTATTTTGAAAAACAAGTTACAAAATCCCACTATCAGGAACAATGATTTCTTCCAGTGGTTTTTGGTGTATTGTGTTGAAAATGTGCATTCAACTCTTGCATATCGCAAGCTCCTCAATTAGCAAGATTCGAAAGAGCGAATAAGCCTTATTTTTCAGGGGTGGTATTTGTGCGCAATAAAAAATAACATTATACTTTGTACATCAGTTTATTTTTATTCCTGTATTTTTATCAAATTATTGTTTACACAACTTTCTTAACAATATCGAATATTTTGGCATCATTGTCAGGGCAGTTTGAATAAAGCTTTGCCTTTATTGTATTTTCTGATAGAGGAAGAAATGAGTGGAATTTTTGAGTTCCTTGAATTGTTTTTGCATTATTATATTGATTATTTAGCTGCAAAGACATATTTTCGTATTCTTCTGTAGTAGAATAACAAAATGACAACTTTGTAAGTTCTTCTTCTTTTCGTTTGTTTGCCCAATTAAACAACTCTCTTGCAGTCTTTATCGGGTGTTCGCGTTCTTTGGCTAAACTTGCTCTGGTAGCCATGCGTTTTATCGTACCTCCAATAGCATCGCATGGACCTTTTCCGTGCGATGTTGCGAAGAAATGCCATTCAGCGTCAATACCATACTTTGACTTAAACTTACAAAGGCTAGAAAAGTTTTTTCGGTTTTTATACTGTGAAGCAGCACCATCTGACATAAAATAAATTTTTTTCATGTTTTTATTTTGATCAATTTGTAAAAAGTTCATCATTTTATCAATAAACAAATTAACAGCGACTGAATCATGTCTTAGTTCTTCTGAAATTATAATGAAGCTAAAATGTTTAATTTGCCTATTTTCAGTATAATATATTACGAAAGGATGGATTGTGGCCTGTTGCACGTTCCAATGGTGTGATTGAACTTCATCCTGCAAAACGAAGCTGTAATTTTCAGAAAAGTCACAAATAGCCAAAAATTCACCATCTTGCAAGTTTTGTTTTGTAGTTTTCACAAAATTGGATTGTTCGGTTTTTACAAAATCATGCGGAATCAAACTTTCTAATTTTGAGCTGAAAAATGTAACAAAGTCATCGGTTTGCTTTACAATAGTTTCTAAATCACATCTGTCAGTGGTAACCCATTGTTCGAATGAAAGCTTTTCAACAAAGTTTTCTTCCAGTTGTTTCAATAAACTGTCTTCTAAAACTGAGGTATCTGGGCAGTTTTTACATCTTCGTAGATGGCAATGAGTTGTCTTATTTTCGCAAAGTAATCTATTCGTTAATGTTTTTAGATCATTCAAGACATTGTATTTTTTTAAGCTATGTAGAATTAAATTGACATTTTCATGCGTAGTGCAAACGCAAACATTATGTGTTCCTGTGATAGTCAATAGTTTACATTGCCTTGGCCGGAGGCTTGCAAATGATGAAAACCCTATTTTTACATTGACGTACACTTCATTAAAGCGATTAAAAGCTTCTCTTAATGTCATCATTAACAATCTTTTCTGAACAGCTAATCTCTTATTTCCTGTCTTTACGCTAACAAAATCTCTTTGGCCTGGCATTGCACGGCTTATATCATCGTCCTCAAAAAAATTCAAAACCAGTTCTTTTGTTTCATTACTCAAAGCTTTTCCAGAGCTTGAACCTTGAGATGAATCTAATACATTATTTTTTTTCCTTTCTTGCATCTGATGCCATATTTCTACTAGTTTTAAATTCGTCTACAATTTTTTGTACTGACCATGATTTTGGTAACAATGATAAAATTGATAGTTTTTCTTGCCTTGTGGCTGAATTTAAAAATTTAATTTTCATATTTTCTATGACTTCATTAAACTCGTTTGCTTTTTCTGTTTTAGCGTCTAATTTAAAAAGATTTCTTCGTACACCTTCGACGATTTCAGCGCACTTTTTTTCAGGATAGTGAACATTTTTAACCTTACCTAAATCTATAGGCGAAACACGAATAGCTGCTATTCCTCGGTTGAATATTTCGACGTCTACAGGCATCGTGATCATCCAAATAAAGATATATGAAAATTACTCGTTGCTGAAATGATATGGAACCGCTCACTGGGAACTGCAGAAACTGCCCTAGGGGTTCCTACACGAATTTTTGCAGGCATTCTTTGTTATTATAAATTCGACTAATCATTCCTTCAACAATATCTCCAGATTTTCCTCCAGAGATTTCTTGACATTTTTTTTCAAAGAATACTTTGTAAAAAGGGACCGTCCATAAATTACGTCACGCTTTGAGGGGGGAGGGGGGGTTCAGAAAAGTGTGACAACCCATACAAAAATTTTAGAGGTCCCATACAAAAAGTGTGACATAGGGGGGAGGGGGGGTTGAAAATGGTCGATTTTTGCGTGACGTAATTTATGGACGTTCCCAAACTTCCACAAATTTTCGACAATTCTTTCATGGACTCTTGTTGAAATCCATTCTAGGATTTTTCAAAAAAATCTTTCACGAGTTCCTAAAAAAAATCCTAGGAATTCTTAAAGAATGTTTATCAGGGACTCTTTTGGAAACTCCTCCTAGATTTACTTTCAAAAAAACATTAAGGAAATCCGAACGAAATTCATTCTGAATTTTTTAGAGATTCCCTTAGATTTTAGAATGTCCTCCAGAAATTTATCCATGAACTCCTTAAGAAAGTCTTGCATGGATAGCTTCTGAAAATGTTGCATGGATTCCTTTAGAAAATACTTCAAGAATTCTATTAACTAAATCTTGCATAGATTGTTTCAGAAGGATTTCTACGAATTTCTTTCAAATTTTGGAATTTATTCAGCTGAGTACACGCCAAAATAATATAAGGCATCTACCAAAAATATCAGAAATGTATTACAGTTCTGAGGAAAAAGCTGTTCGTTAAAAGGGATTTGTAAAAAATATCGCCCGAAAATTACCCGATATACTCCGCTTATCGTGATCATCGACAAAGAGAGATATAATTATAAAAAAAAACAAGTCAGAAAGGAAAGTATGGGATTTAGGTAGATATATGCTTAGGTATGCTTTGGCGCTATTATGTGTGCTTCACAAAACAATTTATTTATGTGAAGTGCTCCGCGTGTCAAAAGACTTAAAACTCCTGTAAGTCATCATGATACACACTGCAAGTTAACCCTCAAATAGATACCTTAAATGAAGGTCCGTTTTGGGACTTTGGCACTCTCGTTATCCTTACTTTCTAAAAGGGTGATGTTTTCTGCAAAGATGTTGGGTTTGGGTATGTCAAGGCTTATTTAGTGATAAACAATTTAATACGAGAAATTACCGCTAGGTGGCGCAAGAGAGCATTTCAAAATACTCTCAATCTATAGGATGAACCGTACCTAGAAGGGAAATCTGTAGATAGGTAGACATACATGTCCTGCGGCTCAAAAGGGGTCGTTCAAATATTACGTAACTATAAGAAGAGCGGGAGGGGGGAGGGTCTGTCAAGCGTTGTTACAACTTTTCCATATTTTCTTTTCATTGGCGGCATAAACAAGTTGTTTTTATTTGACACATGTATTTAATTCCCACCTAACCTTACACTTCCTTTCTCCTACTTGCGATCGCTCGCTCCTATCCTCACCTTTCCTTCATTCACTCACTCCTAACCTCTCCTTTACACATTTGGCTTTCTTTCTGCGTCTCACTTCTGTCGCTTGGTGGCTTACCGATTGGAACCAATTGGCCTGGAACTAGCTCTCCTTATCGTCCGTGGAGGCTCGCCACGTGCTACGTCGTCTTCTGTGATCGCTGCGAAACAATTCCCATCGATCGATGCGCTCTTGCTCCCTGAACGGGACGGGACTCTCCGACCTTGGCCGAGTGGCTTGCACAGCGAGATCCGCCATTGCTGACAAGTTCCGCCGATCGATCTTCGGTTGATCCACGATCTCCGGCCCACCGCACTGGACAACCGGCCTCGTTTACTGCGGGATAGCAGCGTCCTCGTGGAGCGTGCGATTGGCCGAGCTGGCACTGGAATCTTCATCGCGGATGCGTCACGACCGATTACCGAGACAAAAGACCGGTCCGGAAGAATAACTTTTGCCTTTTCCCAAAAACGTCCGCACGGCACGATTGGCTTTCAAGGGCAAAACAAAACATACTGTTACCCATCTTTGTTTCGGTAGCGCAACTACCGAACTGATGATGTTTACCTTTTTTTACATACCTATCAACATCTGTTGGGGGAATTATTTTATTTTTCCTACTTACAACCCACATCCGACAATTTTTTTAAGTGGGAATGGTAGAACTTTTGATTCCCTCGGTCGCACGTACATTAGTTTTGCATTTTGTTTCACCATTTCCGTGAAAAATGAGATCCGGCTTGTGCAAGTGAGGAGTTGAGGTTAGAATTGTAGGATATTCTAGGTTAGATTTGCTGTCCACTTCGCCTGAACGATTTTCAGACCCAGAAATATCGTACTTCTAATTAGTTTTCGCTGCCCTAAAAAATACTGTTATGCTCAGAATAAACAGTTATACCTTCGGATCACACTTATTTACTCATAAATCTCAATCTGACTGTAAAAATAATGAATTTCTTTCCAATGTTTTGAAACCCCGAACGAATTTGACATTGCTTTCGGGAAGCATCATCACGACGACGACAACACTCCCAAGCGGTGGAATCGTCGTTTTGGGGGTGAATGGTGGCCCAAAGACGAACGAAGTCTCTTCTCCGCTGCGCGATCGCTTTTTTCCTTGGTTCGTCCTGTCACCCAATGACGTGGCATCTGAATGACAGTTCTCTTTTGTCGATATTCGATTTTCGATTACTAGCGAGAGGAGTGCGTTCACCGATGAATAGACGCGTCTACCAGATAGTTCCAAATCGGTTATACACTGAGCGAAATTTACTTGAAAGCCGTAACATTTTTGTTGTAAGAACGTTATTCGACTGACAGTATTACTTATAAAATCTGAACACATTTTTTATTTTTAACTGACGTTCACGACTTACGACAAAACCTAACATAAACGTAACAGCGTTGTGATACGCTTTAAACAAAATTTCAAAATTTTCCATATAAAAGTTATTACGTGAGGTAGAGAGGCGTTTTAAAATTTTCAAATTTAGCGTTACGTATTTTTTGAATTAACCCAAGGAGATATCACAGACAAACAGATGTTACACTGAAGAAATTTACATCTCATATATCGCAAGCTCCTGACTACAAGTAGAAATGCTGTCTTCAGCAAAGTTGTTTGCTTGGGCAAAGGCTTACAGATGATGAACCGTTTGATTTGATACTTCCCCACAAGGTGGCGCTAGTGAGCGTACAAATATTATATCCATATATCTCAGGATCCTGATTTCTTAGAAAGCTGGTGTCTTTGAAGTTGTTCGATAGGGCAAAAAAACACAATTGGTGAACCATTTGATTCGGAACTCTGCCATTAGGTGGCGCTAATGAGCATGTACAGCACGGAATCCCAACCGGTGGTCCACGAGGGGTCCATTTGAGGGTTAAGAGTTGATTGAATATTTAAAAAAAAGTACCATTAAAAATGCTACATAAAATTGAGGTAAAATGTATAAAAATAGAAATACATACAATCCAGGGTCCGTTAATTGGAGATATACCAGTACCATTTCCTTAAAATTATAAGATTGAATTTTGTTTCCGTCTACTCTACGTCTATTTCGGACACCACCTGAACTCAATTCCCGGCACACCTTCTACGTGATAATATGGTTCATGGAATGGTAAAATTTTATGATTTGACCGTAGGTGTTTATTCGAAATGTCGGGCAAATTCTCCGCCATCCAAATCATATCATTTAGAACGCATGCTAAAACTTTTAAATTGAGATGGATGTAGCTCTATAAAAATGACCAAAATATTTCAATAATTAGTTTTGCCCACTAGATCATGATACTCCGTCACAGTGCAAAGAAGATATCTTTCAGTGTGGTTGTGAAATACGATGTATCGTATGCAGAAAATCTCCGCACACATTTGCTTGCATTTTCTGTAGACGGAGACAACCCAAGTAACAGAAGTAGCTGAATAAGAGTTTCTTAAGCTAAAATTTGCTTAATAACCGTTTGTTAAAGTCTTGTTCAGCAAAAATGTTTGTTGGGAACTTGTCGTTAACATTTTACCGACGGGAAAAAACGATTTATTTGATTAATAGAATTGCTTTTGCTTTCGGCTAGGTACTGCTTTGATGTGGTTGCCTTCGTCGTACGCGAGAAAAAGTTCATCTAGTTGATGTAGTGGAATTGCAACGTGATTTTTTTTTAATTATTCAATTTATTGTGCTATAGGGACTGATTGTTGATAATCCACATCTTTTTGATTCCATCTGATTAGCCATTGGCAAAGGTAAGTTAGAATATATGTAATAATTGTTTATTTTCGGTCTGATATGACGAGAGTTAGCACATGTGACGAAGTAGATTTCTACCTTCTTAATTTTTTTGGATCACGATTCTCAAATCAGGACAAGTTTAAACATAAAGAATGTTGGTCGTTTACAGAAGATCTTGACTTTCATTTCATTTTGTTAACTAGTGCTGATGACGGGTAGTGCATGTATGTATATAGATAAGTTTATACCATTTGTAGAACAAACAACACAAATCATATCTGGGTTCCTGAAACATTTCATCTCTTCGCTAAAAACGTCTCCAATTCATCAACCTCCTTCCAGTTAGTTTTCCAACAAATCAACACCACAAAGGATTCATGAACCGTACAAGAATCTACCCAGTTTGGTTGGCTAGCACACCGCACCACACCGCACCGACACAATGCGACACTATTCCATCTCGTGTAATCTACGGTGTCATTTTTTCCCCCTTCAGCTCAGCATAGCATCGTTTTCTTCGGCCATCATCTTTCATCCCCCGATGTGCAAGACTTTCGGAGTCTTACAGTTTTGCTGGTTTTTCATCATCATCACCACCACGACGATCCACTAGCCGAGCTACTGGGTACTAGGTACGGATCAGTGCCAACGTCCGCTTCAACGCGAGCGAGCACTAGTGACAGGCAATGACTCCGAGTCAAAAAGCATGAAGAATGTCTTTATTTGGTGGAGCGCTGCTTCTGCTGGCTGGCTGAACTGGTGCTGCTAGTGCGCTCGTGGTGAGTGATTCCAAATGGAAAAATTACTGTTATTTTTCACACAACTTTTCATCACACTGGCTGGTTGGTTAACTGTGGGTGAATGGTTGGCACAGTTAGTTGGGGTAGAGCTTGGTGTGGCCTAGCTAGTGTGGGTAGGTACCTAAGTCGAAAACCGGGTGACCGAGTAAGGTAACAGGTTTCCGCGGCAAAGGAATTTAATTTCAAATGAGGTTTACAAATAATGGAAGAGGCGCTTGTTGAAAGGAAAATTTCATCTGGAAAGAAAATGGGGGAGTTCATAGGGGTTTTCACTGTCAACTCTATTAGTGAATACAAATTGAAACTATGTTTTTACTCTAAAAAAAAAACACATTTTAAAACTGTATGTTGGATTATATTTTAATAAAAAGTCATCAGAATTACAGCAAAACATCTTTTCCGCAATTTTATAAGCAAGCTACCCCGGATCTCTCCTAGAATAGTTCTGAAATTCTGCTGGGCCTTTTTAAGGAATTCATTTGAGCTATTCTAACTCAAACTTCGAACTTCTGCACTTACTTGATACTTGATGGGCTACAACTCGTAGCGGTGAGACTACGCCGAATGAAGTATCCGACTCCACTGGCCTCGGTCCTGGGCCAATCGCTTCCAGTCGCCCTAAACGTTTAGAGTCCTTAGGTCCTCCTCAACTGCAAAAAGCCAACGAGTGCGCGGCCTTCCATGAGGCCCCCGACCCCTTCCTGGTTCTCTGCTGAATATAATTTGAGCAACCTGGGACGATTTTCGGCTTGGCAGTCGCAATTGCAATCAAACGATCAGATATTCTCCTTCATCCGACGTTTCGATGTTTATTACATCTTCTTCAGGGAATTAGAAGTGTTAATCGCTTTCGTTCTGAAAAGCTTTGTGAAAGCATAATCCGTCTAAAACAATATTTTAAAAAACGTTGGTATCCACTTCTAGAACACTAATAATATTCGCAGAATTCGGTTCGCGCTTCTAACTAACAACACTACCAACGGCCAATTAAGCTAAACAAATTGGCCGTTGGTAGTGTTGTTAGAAGCGCGAACCGAATTCTGCGAATATTATTAGTGTTCTAGAAGTGGATGCCAACGTTTTTTAAAATATTGTTTTAGACGGATTATGCTTTCACAAAGCTTTTCAGAACGAAAGCGATTAACACTTCTAATTCCATGAAGAAGATGTAATAAACGTCGGATGAAGGAGAATATCTGATCGTTTGATTGCAATTGCGACTGCCAAGCCGAAAATCGTCCCAGGTTTCCAGATTCCTCAGTCGATAGCTACCTCCAAATATAATTTTAGCTTGTCGTTCCTCCGGCATACGAGCTACGTGTCCAGCCCACCGCAGCCTGTCGTGTTGTATTCGCTTTACTATATCCATCTCTTTATATACCTGGTACAATTTGTGGTTCATGCGACGCCGCCAGATGCCGTCCTCCAGTTTACCGCCGATTATTGTTCGCAGCACTTTACGTTCGAAGACTCCAAAGGCTCTCCGATCAACTTCTTTCAACGTCCACGTTTCATGACCGTATTAAGCGACCGGGAGAATCAGAGACTTGTACAACGCGAGTTTTGTCTTCGTTTGCAGCCTGCGGGGCCTCAGCTGGTTTCGCAGACCGAAAGAGGCCCGATTTGCAGCCGCAATCCGTTTCTTCACCTCGCGGGTAACATCATTATCGCACGTCACTAGAGTACCAAGATAAACAAATTCATCCACAACTTCAAACTTTTCCCCACCTAGCACCACTTCGTCACCACTACATGTACTTCTTAGTCTTTTTGTGGTGTTAATCGTTAGTCCAATACCCGCAGTCTCCCTCTTAAAAGGTACGAACGCCTCTTCCACGGCCCGACGGTCGATTCCGATGATGTTGATATCGTCCGCGAAGCCCAGGAGCATATGCGACTTCGTGATAATGGTTCCGCACCAGTTGTGCACACCAGTTCTCTTCATCGCTCCTTCCAGTGCTATGTTGAACAGTAAGTTCGAAAGAGCATCGCCCTGATTCAGTCTGTCAAGGGTTACGATCCATGTTCGATCATAATCTGCCATAACTCGTTTTTCTTCACTGAATCGTACGCCGCTTTGAAATCAATAAACAGATGATGGGTCTGCAAGTTGTACTCCCGAAATTTACCGAGAATCTGCTGCAGGGTGAACATCTGGTCCGTCGTTGATCGGCCCTCACGAAATCCTGCCTGATATTCGCCGACGAAGGACTCCTCAGTCGGCCTCAGCCTTTGGAACAGAACTCCGGACCAAATTTTGTACGCTGAATTGAGGAATGTTATTCCTCTGTAATTCGCGCACTCCAGTTGATGCCTTTTTCTTGAAAAGAGGGCATATGAGACCATCCAACCAACTAGCAGGCAGTTCTTCCTCCTCCCATATCTTCAATATAATACGGTGTAAGAGTTGATACAACTGCTCACTACCGTGCTTGAGAAGCTCGGCCGGGAGTTCGTCCTTCCCAGCAGCCTTGTTGTTCTTCAGTCCCCTAATGGCTGTATTGTACTCGTCTAGCGTTGGAGGTTCCACAGCTTGTCCGTCGTCGTCGATTCGAATTCTGTCCGTCGCTCTTCCACTCCCACCGTTCAACAATACCTCGAAGTGCTCTCTCCATCTGGCAGCCACCATTGTCTTGTCTGTCAGCAAGTTTCCATTACGGTCGTTGCACATGACGGGAGAAGGCGCTGTTTTTCTCCGCACGCGATTGACAGTTTCGTAAAATCTCCGCATATCATTCTGATCCATACTCTCTTGCGCCTGAGCAATCACATTTTCCTCGTGCTCTTTTTTCTTTTTGCAGTGGATTCGTTTTTCGGCTACTCTTGCTTCCCTATATCGCTCCCTGCTCTGCCGGGTTCCCGACACCAACATCCGGCTTCTGGCAACATTCTTCTCGTCCGTTACCATCTGGCACTCCTTGTCGAGCCAACCGTTACTAGGTTGTCTTTAGTAGTGCCTATCACCTCCCACGCTGCTGTACTCATCGCTCCGTGAATAGACTCCCACAGAGTGTTGAGATTATCGCTCTCGTTGATCTCACTTATCCGCTCGTCCAGCTTCTGGTGATAGTCAGATACCGTACCGTCTGCTGAAAACCGCTGGATGTTGAAACGAATCGATCGCCGGTTCCTAGAGGCCGACACGGTTGATAACCGAGCTCGAAACTTACTAACTACGAGATAGTGATCTGAGTACACTGAGGATACTGTTCGTATGATTTTCATAGTTTACATCTTATGAATCAGTTATTTTTATTATTTTCATCATTTCATAGTTCTCGTATGCTTTTCATACTTTGAAATGCGAAATCCATAAGACTTGTCGTATGAAAAATCTCATAAGAAGCATCGTATGAAAATCATAAGATGTGTTATGAAACACCATTGCTAAAAAGCAACAAAACTTTTATTGGCTTCTAACCACTTCAACTTCCGAAGCGTCGGTGGGCGAATGAGTAAAGCACGCACTCGCCAACCTTGACGTTCCTGGTTCGATTCCAGGTTGCATTTTTTTTTAATTTGTGCAAAACATTTCATAAAAATATGTATGATAGTCATACGACATAGTTTCAGTTTTTATACGTTATCGGTATGATTTTCATACGTGATTGTTATGAAATTTATACAGTAATAGTATGACAATAATAGTTGGCGCTTTGAATCCAAAATCATAGTTTGTAACTATGATTTTCGCAAGAAATTCTTGTGGCAAAAAATCATAGTTGATTCGTATGATTTTCGGAGTTGCAGTATCCTCAGTGTAGATTTTGGGACCTCGAAAAGTTCTAACATCAATTCTGTCTGAGAAATGTCGGCCATCTACCAGCACATGGTCGATTTGATTGCAAGTATCGCCGTTTGGGTGTCTCCAGGTGTGGTTGCGGATATCCTTGCGTGCAAAGTAGGTGATACTAATGGCCATCCCCCTGGTGGCAGCAAAGTTGACTAATCTCAGGCCGTTGTCATTAGTGTCATTACTCATTACCGATGATTGGACGGAAAAAATCCTTTCTTCCAACCAGCGCGTTGGCGTCACCCATGACAATCTTAACGTCGTGTTTTGGGCATTCTCCATAGGTCTTGTCAAGACATTCATAAAACGCATCCTTCACATCATCGGTTTTCTCGTTGGTCGGCGCATAGACATTGCTCAGGCTGTAGTTAAAGAATTTGCCCCGGATCCTCAATACGCAAATCCGCTCGTTGATCGGCTTCCACCTCATAACTCGCTTCATATGTTTCCCGATCACTATGAATCCGACCTCATGTTCTGCCTTATCGCTGCCGCTGTGGTTGATGTTATATTTGAATGATGTGTTGGCGACGGGATCCACTGCCCTGAATTGACGTTCACCAGTTTTGGGCCACCGCACTTCCTGTATAGCAGCCACGCACACACCAACTTTCTGCAATTAACGAGCCAAAAGGCTCACTCGTCCAGGTTCATTTAAGGTCCTGACGTTCCAGGTACCGAGTTTCCAATCATAGTCCTTATTTCGTTGCCGGGTCGGTTTCCGAGAGTATCGTTCGCATATTCTATTTCTTACTTCATTTCGCGTTGGAAGGCTTCGACAGGCTACCTTCCGGGGTCGCGCTGCCTACATCGCGTTGGTGGGGCTGCCACCTTAGGTATAGCTGACGCGATACAGCGTTCCATATTCAGCCGCTGTATGCCAGAACAGACGCTGTTTGAGCCGCACCTCCTTCGTGAACAGACGCTCGGGACGTACCTCCTCAATCTAGCTGAAGTCAGAAGGACAACAGTGCCCAGGCTGCACTACTAGCTAAGCACACAACTCTTAGCTGACGGTCTTTGTCATCGTTTGACCCGTAGAAGCATGAGATAGGAACTTGTGAGGACCAGAGCTATGTTGGACGCTCTCCTTATCGACTCACCGTTTTACAGCCCGAATTTCTGCACAATACCTCTAATAGAGGTTTCACTGAAAAATCTATGAAAAAAAATTATGAAAAAAGTTGCATCGAAATTATTGGTGAAAATTCTGATAGAAATATTGTTATAACTTGGTAAGAATAGAAAAGAATCAAGAAGCTTTTTTCAAAGATTTGATGGGTTTTACTGGTTGACAGTGGTTCACAGATTCATGAAGGATTTTCTGCAGAACATCTTAACCTTCTTCATGCATTAGCTGAAGCTCACCTCGCTGACGTAGTGCACGTTTAGGGGTCATAATGACCCGAATGCACGACTAGGGTCAAGGGACTATTGGTGAAGTTCAGGATTTTTAGAAACATTCTCCATAACATTTTGGATATAGACCTTCAAAAGAAATATTTCTGATATTTTTTCACAGGAATGCCATTCCCTACTTCTACAATGGAATATCGCACATATGCCCAACAAAACATCAATAAATCACTCTTCGATGGCCGGCCGCTAGACGAAAGGGCGCCGGATGGTCAAGCTGTCGTTTGCGCAGTTGCCTAATGTTCACCACATACCAGAAAGCACCGATGAAAGGGAAAGTGTCTGTGCCGAAGAATGGCTAGAATCGGAGAAACTCCCTCGCTCTGAACGACAACAAACTTCATAGAAGCAATAGAACTAATTAAAGAGGTTGGCCGCAAATGAGATTTCTAGCTCCATACTCTCCGGGACGCGACGTCAGCATCCCCATGTATGCTATAAGTACGAACAAGGCCAAAGACATTGATGGGCAGTGAGACGCCGCCGCCGGTTAATCTGACCAAAACGAGGTCAAATCCGGACAGTAACTGAGCACGGTGATCTGTTGTTATTGTTGTTGGCGTGCGGGGCCGGGATAACGTAAGATGATGACCGAATGGGGCGTGGAGTAATTGATATCGGCTTTTGGCCGCAGTGAAGCGTTAGCGTAGCGTGGCTTCTGTGACAGTGATATGCGCTGTCTGCACGAAATCAGATTTGGTTTATATCGTGCATGTGAAACTTGATTCATTCCAGGAATTGTTTCAGTAGAGCTTACAATATTTTTTTCATTATTTTCTTTGGTAAATTTTCTTACAAATTTCTGAAGAGAGACAAAAAAAAACGAAAAGGCTGTTTTTGCAACGGATTGCAGCACTAATAGTAGCTTTGCAGCGAGTTGTAAAAATACGACTTTTCAGCACGAGTCGAACATTCATCCAACAAAGCTTGCCAGGATTCGACAAGATCCTTTCTTCTCATTTAGCGTCATCGTAACAGTTCTTTCAAGATACACCAAATCACTTACAACTTCAAGCACACTCCTGTCAGTTGTTAACTCAAAACGAATATCACTAGAGGCCTGCCTCTGTCTTTACCTGTAATCATGCACTTTATTTTTGTCGATTTTTTTCAACAATACGTTCAAATCTTCATTCAAAAATCCCACCTCGATTTTTTCCTAGATTTTTTTTCCAAAATGTTCCAAACATGTTGATTAAGCTAACCAAAAAAAAAGAACAGAATTTCTGATTAGAGGGTTAATTAAGAGCTAAGCGGCTTGTTGAATGTTGATGGGCGAAGCGTCCTCACCTGGAGAAAGCCTGCGTCAGCTTCTTCCGCCATTAACCATTTTACATGTGCATATCATGTGGCAGGCATGAAGATAGAGTGCCCAAGAAAGTCAATAAATTCCCATTACGAAAAGTTCTTGGACCGACCGGGGATTAAACCCATCACCCTCAGCATGGTCATGCTGAATACCCGCTGTACCGCTGTGGTTCTCTGGGTCCTCTATAGCCTTCTTAGCAACTTTATTTTCAAGTAATTAAGAAATGTGAAATGGCAGACCAATGTTTGTGCCGTTAAACTTATAAAACGATCCATTGAAAACTTCCAAATGATCCATTGATAACTTCAAAATATTCCATAGAAGTATACCAGAAAGCTATAAAGCAGTCATTTGGATTAATGAAACATTGTCAATTGCTCCCTCCTTTTCTTAAGATTTAGCAATAAAAAAATCCAGAATTTCATTACCTGCTCCTTGAAATAGTTGAAACTATCCGTAGAGTGATCCATAAAAAATCGGAAGCGATCCCTAAAAAAATAGGAAATGATCCATTGAAAACAGAAAAACGATCCATAAAAATATGAAAGCTATCCATAAAAAAATTATAAATGATCCATAGAAAATTGGAGAACGATTCATAAAACATAGAATATGATCCATGAAATTTTGGAAACGATCCTTTAAATGTTAGAAATGATCCAGTGGTTTATTCATTTGTTGTACAGCAATAATGTTTTGAGTTAAGTAAATCCATTAACCAACAGTGTAAATTTTACGAAAAAGTCGTTCATGGTTTTCATTAGATCCATATTTGTGTGGATAATGGCTGCTTTATGGTGCCCTGATATGCTTCTTTGGAATATTAAAAGTTATCGATGGATTATTTGGAAATTTTTCATGGATCATGCGTGGCATTTTATATACAAAAGAATATTTACCTAATTTGAAATTTCACAAAAGGCACAGCAAGACTCATTGTTAACCTCTTAAGCAGCCAGAAAGTACTATTCGGAACTTTTATCTGAACTGTGCAGAACTTGAAAAATCATTTTAACACGAGAAGTGGAAGTTTCGGTTACTTGGGAAGGATTTCTTCATTAATTTTCCCAGTACTTGTTTCAACATTCTCGTTATGACTTTTTGTAAGGTGATTTATTTTCAAAATGATTCTTGGGAATTTCTTTTGAAGGTCATGTGGGGATTTTTCCGGATGTTTTTACAGTATTCCACCATGTTTTTCAGGTGTTTGCTTTTTCCTCCATTAACTCCTTCAAGCAATATTCCAAGATTTTTTTTAAATATTCATCTATAAATTTTTACAAATATTCCTTTAGACATGTAAGAACTCCTTCCGGAGTAGGCTAACTTTGGATAGTATCGACATATTCGTTTTCTTCGTTATAGAGGGCTTTGGTTGGCCTAATTTCCTGAAACTTGGTCGCATAATTCAGTTTGCTTAGAAATGATTAGAGGCCAACTTTGAGATGAACAGATTAAAAAAACATGACGTAAAGAACAGAACTACCAAAAATACATGAGTTTCCCTATGTCCTAGAAATTACCACGGGAATCCAGTTGAAGAATTATCCCTTCTAAAAATGTGTCCTGGGTTTTATTTTTAAAGATTCATTTTGATGTTTTTGTGTATTTTTCTTGGATTTGTAAAGGAATTTTCACTAGATTCAAAATTGTTATTTGCAAGGATATCTACAGTATTATATAGAAGAAAGCTGATGCAGATTGGTTTTTCGATTAATTGATTCACATTTGGGTTGTTTAGTGAATAAAATATTGCTATTTTCTATAGCCTAATCGAAAGAGCTCATTTTTCTGAATATGACGTGAATTTATTGGATTCCCCAGCAACACGACTTGTTTCAAAGCCAGTACCAGCAACATTAGTGCAATTTATTCAGTGTTTGTATTAAGGACAACAGAACATAATTGCTTTTCCTTTGGAACGCAAAAAGCGCAAATTCTAAATCGTTATGCAACTTGAGCTAAGGGGATTGATAAAAAAAGGAAAAAAATGTCCAGACTCGAACCATGGACACCAGGAGTATTAACCACTCACCTAACATACTACACCAAAAGCTCTGTGAGAGATTTGCTGCTCAACGCACCATAAAAGCTACTGAAGTTAGGCGTTACTTCATTGTATCTTCTTTGTAACAAGTTAGAAAGCTGTCAAAATGAAAAGACGCGCAAGTTTTCTGTAACACATTTGGAACCTAATCTGAACAAACAAACCACAGTTACATGTTGCATGTGTGTTACATAGCACATTTAATGCAAGCTGACTGTATTGTCACTTGTGAGGAATATGTTAGCTCCGCCTCCATAAATCGATGTCAAATACGATGTTTTTTGTAATTCCTATGAAACAAAGCTGCAACTTAACGATATTCGGAGTTTAAATGCAACTCAACTGACAAGATTGAAGTTGCGTGTGCTTTTATTGCAACTCTTTTAGACCAAAGCATAGAAAGCCACATTTTGCATGATGTTGCAGGTGCTGCTTGGGTTCCAATACCTTTGTTTTGATGGTTAAATTAACAAAATAGTTTTAATTTTCGTGGATAGAATGACAGTTCAATCGATAAAATGACAGTTCGACCCGAACAAAAAAATTTCCCCATACAACCTTTAAATGAATTTCAAAAATTATGTATTGAATTGGATTTCGACTAATTTTTGGGCGGAGAATCGGATTATGAAATATTGTACCCCTAATGAACCCAATTATCTGCAATCCAATCTGCAATCTTGTCTCAAGAATTTGATAGCACATTATTGCTTTAGAAATTACGGCCTGTGTTTTTTCCAAGAATTTCTCCATATAGTTATCAAAGATCCTAGATGTTCTGCTGAAAGTACTCCTGGAATGTCTCAAAAAGTTACATCTGATATTTCTCCAGGGATTCATCCAAGAAGTTCATTAGAAATCTTACTAATCTTTACTAATGAATCTTGAAAAAAAATTCTGATTTTTTTTTTCGAAGTATTCAGAGTAAGATTTTTGTTTTTCCAATAATTTGACCGAAATTTTCTCCAATTTTTCAAAATTTCTCAGTAAAATTTCAAAATCCATTTTGCATTCCAAAAAAGTTTTTGAAAAAAATCTTCAATGGGTCTGCCAGAAATTTCTTTCAGAACTGTTCCAGTAGTTTTCTGTAGAATGCTTTATGGTGTCCTCATAGAATTTGTCTTAATTTAACCTTTGAAGAATACCTCAGAAGAAATTTTTTTCTGTATCGCCGTATTTGAGAGTATAGCAGACACCGAGAGTCCTAAATTTCAATTGAAACTAACACAATGTACTATTTTTTGACGGTTTTTAATTTTTGCAAGTATTTATTATTCTAAATCATTTCATAAATTCTTTAAAGTTTAAGCAGAAATTTATAAAGTTTTCATTAAATTAATGGAAAATAGTTTCAAATTTTATGCTTTCCGGAGTGTTCTGACGAGAAGTTCCGGATGAAAATGACACCTCTTTGAAGCAACTACGTTACTGGTAGAGGCAGCTTTAAGCTGAAATTTATTTAATGCAGGCATAGTTAGAGCTCAATTTAGGTTAGTTAATCTCAATAACTTACAATTCAGTGTAAATTCACGGACTGACCGGAACTTTCGTGTCTAACTGTTATTACGGGCCTTACTGGGAAAACGGATCTGAGCTGTACACAAAAGATTAGTTTTAACTAGAATTCAATGCTAATCTTCACCGATTAATTTCAGGCTAAACTTACAACTATAATCGGAACGAGCAACGCCTGACTGCTGACTCGACAAATTCAATTTGATTAGGTTGATACTGAACTGAACAAATAAAGTTAGAAATTCTCTGCACGTATTCAATTAAATAAACTCCTACAACTTCACACTGACGGACTGATTTTCCGCCACAGCGAATAGTCTAACTGAACTTAAAAACTCCTTCTAATTCTCTTGTTGAGTACAACGATTATTCAGTTCTATTCAGTACAGTTGATCAGTACTTTCAGCATAAACACATTTGTTCAGTTATGCTCCACATGACGTTTCTCCTTCTGTCGCACACGATCATTGTTCGTACGGACGTTAGATTGACAGTTCAAGGAACCTTCGGGACTCACGTTCACGGTCGTCGGTGGGAGCGCAGAGGTTCCCACAACACGGAGAAATCTGTATAACGAATCAAAAATCTGTATTTTTCTGTACTCTGTATCAAGTCTGTATAGAAGGTCAAAAAACTGTATAATACCGAAAAATCTGTATATGTATCTAGCATCTCTGGGTCAGGCTGAGGTTGTCAATCGAACAACTGCATTATGATTCATAATACAATTGAAATGAGTTGCATTATGAACCGTAATGCAAGTGTTTGATAACGTGTGGAAAAGTAGGCCGTTACCTCACCGAAATGGCAAGTAGGCAAGTATAAAATAGAATATTATAGTGCCGAGTTGCAAAAACATACTCAAGAAATCGTTTAGAAAATGTTTAAGGAAATTTCTCAGAATTTCATCAGAAATTCTTTTTCGAGTTCAGTTGAAGATAACACCTATAATTCTTTTAAAATTTAAATTTCCAAAATCTGTCTAAAATTACTCAGGATTTTTCTCTCTTCCCTGGAGCTGTCTAGAAAAGTTTTCTCAAAAAAGACCGCCCAGAAAATATGAGCGCAGTAAGAAAATACTGGGATTACAAAATGATTGATGACTACTATTTTTTTTCGAAGGCTACATCCTGTTGATCAACCTATTCTGTCAGCATTTGTATAGCGGTTTATTCGATTTGGACAGCTAGTTTCAAAGTACATGAACTTTCAGTAGAACACCGTCGAAAAATTGTGCACAAATGACGTACAGAGCTTAAAATGCCACTTAGGAAATAAGTAAAATATGGAGGGAGCTAGGGAGGGAGTTAGTGAAAAACCGTGCAAGCAGTAATGAGGAAGCACGATAAGGGTAACACGTTTGAACTTAAGGCGAAACTGGATCCATTTCCTCACTTTTTGGTTTCTGATTTTTTATTAAATAACGAAGCGATAAATAAAAGAAAATCGGGTTAAGTACGGTTCCTTTGAATTCCACTAAGAATTTGCATCCTTTGACAGATACGTATTTCGACCTCAACTGTAAGGTCGTCTTCAGTGTCTTGTACTTGACTCGACTGAAGAGATCCATCGCATTCTACACGTCTCATACATCATAGGTAAAAATAATAGGTAGCTTAATCTAGTTAGTTTTTTTTTTTTTTTTTTTTTTTTTCTTCCCGAGCATGCAAAAACTTATATCTATTTTAACCTCCACCATAGAATAGGTAAAATTTCCCTCCACCACCGAATAGGTACATTTCCCACCAGCACAGGATAGGTAAACAAAGTTCATGTATCACAGGTACATTATGAGACGCACGCCATACGAGAGTGCGTCTCATAATGTACCTGTGATACATGAACTTTGTTAACCTATCCTGTGCTGGTGGGAAATGTACCTATTCGGTGGTGGAGGGAAATTTTACCTATTCTATGGTGGAGGTTAAAATAGATATAAGTTTTTGCATGCTCGGGAAAAAAAAAAAAAAAAACTACCTAGATTAAGCTACCTATTATTTTTACCTATGATGTATGAGACGTGTAGAATGCGATGGATCTCTTCAGTCGAGTCAAGTACAAGACACTGAAGACGACCTTACAGTTGAGGTCGAAATACGTATCTGTCAAAGGATGCAAATTCTTAGTGGAATTCAAAGGAACCGTACTTAACCCGATTTTCTTTTATTTACAGATATTCCCCTAACAAGCCCAGGTTAATCATCAACGAAGCGATATTTACACAAGTATGGATTAGAGTAGGTATCTTCTGATTTTTTTACGCGAGAGAAAATGTTTTTCGTATTTGCAGAAACCATTTTTGAACAAAATTTCACTAAAAAATGGTTTCTGCAAAAACGAAAAACATTTTCTACAGCGTAAAAAATTCAGAAGATACCCTGATCCATACTCTACATGTGCACGAAAACCGATTTTAAAAATATTGCTTCGTTATTTAAAACTTAAAACTCTTTTCGAGATATCCATCAGGCATTCCCGCAAGAAAATCTTCAGGGATTCCTTTGAGTTCTTGGAGATTGCACCTGGAGTTCCTTCAGCGTTTCCTCCAGGAGTTGCTTCGGACATCCTCCCTAAAGTTCCTTCAGAGATTTCTCCAAGACTTCCTTCGATGATGTTTCCTGAAGGTCTTCCAGGCATTGTTTAAGAAGTTTTTTCAAGAATTCCCTTAGTGATTCCTCTTGAGATTTCAAGTTTTTTATTGATACTTGCTTCAGAACTTTATGAAGGAAACATTTCAAAGATTCCTCAAGGATCTATGTCTTACTAAGAATTTATAAATAATCCAACAAAAACTCCATTTCTAATCCACCACGACCTTCTTGCAAGAATTATGACATAAATTCCTTCAGGAGCTTATATAAGTATAAGTAGAATGGCACCCTTTATTCTATTGGAATTTAGTGCCATTCTTGCAGGACTTCGATCCATGCATCTTTTAAACTCTAGGCATTCTGACAAAAGAATTATTAAGGATTGCTTTTATGACCTTTTCCAGTACTTTTGAAGGAGTTTCTTCATGACTTTTAATAAATAATTTCTCAGCCTAACCATCTTCGCGGGCTAAAGTTAAATTAAAAAAAATGCGGGCCGCTGCGCTAGTCATTCAAGAATTTGTTATTGGTTATTTACAGCACCAAAACTATTTACATATTTGAGATTTAGTTTGTATTTTTTTTTGAAAAAAAAACCTGGAACGCGAGGAAAAAATCACTGCTTGTTTTTGTTTTGTTTTTGTCTTTATAATAAATAATGGCTTTCAGCCAGACGCCGGTTCACCTCTCTTTTGGTTAATATATTTATAAAACGTTCTCGGAAAAATTCCCTCAGAACATCCTGGTTCAGTTCCAGCAAAATGTGTAATCCTAACATTTTTGACGACTGTTTCGAATGTTAGGATCCATCATATAAAATCCTTTAAGGAATTCTCAAATATATTGTATCAGAAATTTTGAAAAAAAAAAACAACATGAATTAAGAAGAATCTTGGATGGGAATGTGGGTGCTCAAATATAGATCAGTATGAATTCTTGCTGTAACTTTTGATACAACTTTTGGAGAAATTTCTAAAAAAAAATAGAAAATCCTGGGGGAACCCCAAAAAACTCTAAGATGTATCCGCCAATAAACCTTATAAAGAATACCTGAAGAAATTCCATGAGAAATTCTCAAAAGAACTCTAGATTATATAACGGGGTTTTTTTTAGAAATTCTTCCTGTAAAACCTCCTATAATTCTTCCAAGGATTCTTGCAAGAATTTTTGAGAATGCGCCCATGAATTGTCTGGAAACACCTTCAAAATTAAGTTTGGGAATAAACCTAGAGAACCTTACAGTAAACTTTAAAGAAAGTCAATAGAACTTCTATGAAGAGTTAAATTGATAAATGTGATGACAAATAAATGTCGACTTAAAATTATGAATGAGATGCTAGCGTGAATGAAATAATACTGAAATCAATAAATGGTACTCAAGATTCTGAACAATGTCAATACAATTGAAAAAATCACTTGCAATTTAATCGCATGGTTAACCGATTAATAAAAATTGATCAAAATAGATTCCATTTATATACATTCAATCGAACCGATTAAGCCGTACCGCATACACAATGCACTGAATTCAATTTCCGACCGACAGACCAAAATTGTGCACTCCCCAACGCTGATTTAAAACAATACGAACAAACAGTTCAAATGTCCTTCATTTCCGGTAGCACCGCCAGAGCCTCCCAGAAGCCAATTGAGTAACCACCGACACCAGAATTGGATCACTAGCATCCAGGCCAGGTGGAGTGCTTATTCACTCATATCGAGCCGAGTGAAACATATTCATTTCGGTTGGCCTCCGTGTGGTGGTCAGCGAGTAATGGCACTGGCTCAATTTCACTGCTCATTTGGCAAAAATTCATTAAAAAAGATGGAATCGAAATGATCAAAATTAAATAAGGCTTCCTGGGCGTTGGATGGAAAAATCATGTTGTGAGGGAGGAGGTGGCAAGTACCTACTTTCGAGAATTTTATTGCTGCGATCCAAACAGCAGACCATCAACTGTCGAATGCTGCTTCGTGTTGGCAGTCGGTGTGGGCTTCTGCAGGGCTGGTTGGTTTGAATGTTCTCGATTGTATATCGGTCGACCTCGTTCCACAGTTGGTACGTGGCCACAGCCCATCATTACACTAACGATAATAGTCAATTATGCCATTTTAACTGTCACCATGAGCATAAATTTCTACTCCGATTGCCGTTGGTTTTGAATTTGAAACAGCTGAAGTGTTGGACGAGGTTTGCATTGAGAAAAGGTGGCTCACCTGTCTACTGATGGCATTTGACACTATGTAGCTTTAAACATGAAAAAAAAAATGGATAATGTTTTCAATCTGTAATCAAAGACTGCCTTTACATTCAAAATGCAAATATTAAGAGTCTTGTAAGTATCGCAATTAAGAAAGAATTTCTAAAAGCCATTTCTAAGGAAAGTTGTACTTTTTTCAAATAATGTCAAAACACCGTTTTCCGGTGAATCTAATTCGGTGGTTTGGTACGTCCAACGTTGCTCGATGGATTAAAATCAAGTGTTCGGATCGCAGACAAAGTTGGCTGAAGCAGGATGATGCACTTGTAAGCTAATTTTTCAATATCATATTTGAAGTAGTGAAGCAGATAAGTGGAGTTGTGATCGATGTCTAGTATTTTTTTTCTAATGCTTCGTTGTTTTCACTTTAAAACATTGAATATCAAAAGGAAGTATGGTAACAATGTCGCAATCACCCGGATGTGATGATTTTGTCCAGCTCTGTTCTTGTTGGTTTGATGATAAGCTCGGTACAACTGGATACCTTTAATTATCGACACAATTGGCGATTGCAGCAATAAATGGATATATAATTGAAACATTTGAACCCTCTTGTGCGGTTTTGAAATAAAAATAAAAACGATTCATCGACGATTACACTCGGCAGTATAGTCGATGTCGCACAAAAATAGCAACAGTCATGTCATGAAAATTGCAATACAAAGCTCACCTTTGATGGGCAGGCAATTATTTCAAAAATCAATAACACAATCTCGTTTGATTGCTACGCTTGGTTAAATAGCAGGACGACAGTTGTTCAGAATGGAACACATATTTGTCGTGAAAACAGCCGAGGTGAATCAAATCCTGTTAATAGGAAAATATTGGTTTACGACAGATGAGTGTTGCTCTTGTAAATAATTACAGCAAATACTGATGTCAATATTTGAACGAATAAGCAAATGGGGGCATGCGCTGAGATGAAATATATTAAAAACTGTAGTTCAACGGCCTCGTTGAATAGCTGGTATGAGCAAACCATTTTGAAACGAAACAACGTAGAATGCTACATTGACTGTCATGTTGGCCGAAAGATGACTACTTGCGATAACACGGTTCAATATAACCAAAGTTTTGATCCTCGATTTTTTTTGGAATAGTGGAGAGGCATATGCCGAATATTCGTTTGACATATTTGAAAATCTACTGCAACATGTTTATCATCACATAAAAAAGTTAGATTGTAATCTATATAAAACAAAGTTTATTGAAACTTGAACAGAAAAAAACTCAATGTTACATTACATGTTTCGTAGATACACTCAAATCAGGTCCAACTGTGGAATCAACGTATTAATTTCGGATATTCTGACATCTAATATCGTTGACATCTAATATCGAAAGAAGAGATAAAGTTGTGAAATATGATCCCATCAGGGTGACACTTCGAATTCAGTTTGACTTTCTACGTATTCCGCAGAATCGTAAATTGTTCTGTGGCCTAGTTGGTTAAACTGCCGGATAAGTGATTCGGAGTCGTGGGTTTGAATCCCACCAAAACAAGTTTTTTTATTAATTAACTTATTAAACGTACTATACCATCAAATACTTAAAATTCCCACGTGTAAGAAAATACTTATTAATGCAACGAGTTGCAAAATAAAGATTTTTACTGCACGAATCATACATAACATCTAACGAGGCTTCTCAAGTTGGATAAATGTGACGAGTGCTGTCAAATTCGAATTTTGCTTTTTGTTTCTTGAATTCTAGGTTAGGTATCTTTATTATAGAGATTTTCAGCCCAAGGCTGGTTCATCTTGTAGAGAATTACCAACTAAACTGGAAGTTGGTACTTGAAAGGTACCTTCCAGAGGTACAGAGATAACCAAAAATATAAAACTAGGCTGTCAAAGTCCTTTCTAAATGCGGTGTTCTTCAAAAGTGTTTTTCTATACCATCAACCGTGTGGTAAGTCGGGTCGATTATATCCATTGGTGTTGTTTTCCTTAAATATCCGTGTCTGGTCCGTATGTCGAGCGTGGGTCGTTACTGATAAAATGTTGTACAGTATTCTGACGAACAATTTACACGTATCCAGACGAACAATTTACACGAAATGAAGTTTATGTTCATATTATACGTACTCTAGTACGTACTTTTATGCGTTAAAGTAACATCGCATAAGATGCAGTAAAAGTGCCTTATGCGTACAAAAGTGGAGGCGCTATACGTACATTGACAATAATAAACAATAATAAAGCTATATGACTTAAAGCGATATCTTATGCGATGCACCGTGAGCACTATTGTGACGTAATTCAGCATCTTATGCGACTTAATAATATTCAAAAAAAAAAATCTTGTCAGCTCGATATCGAACTAATGACCTTTGGATTGTTGAACCACACTTCACACTTCACCAAACGCTACTTATGAAACAAGCTGATTAATTATCATGATATTCTAACTCACCTCAGTGTTTGTTGGAATGCACTTGGTTCACATGCGCTACGCGTGTTTGGCAGACTAACTGGAGTTAAAAACGATGAAGCACCGTTTCCCGCACAGTTTTCAGTACCCCTCTCTGGGTAGCACCTCCCATTTTTGATAATCAAGCCAAAAAATAAATAATGATGACTTTGTAACCATAACTACGGCTGTTCACTTTCTTGTAGCACTTTGGCACTGCATCCACAGTCCAACATCAACTCTTTCATTGTTATCACATATAAAATCGCATTATGTCACCATTAACACATCTAGCTTATGCGAGTTTGTATGCACACTTTAACGAGTTTATTTGTACTTTTATGTGATTTCATCTGTACACCAATGCGAGTTAACAGACAAAATAAGAAAAGTACCAAGCGAAGTCGTATAATCATCGCATTACGCAATTATGCGAATTCATTTGACGCTTTGCGGGTTTACTCGCACGCTTTTGCGAATAAGTAAAGTTCATCGTAATAAAACATCAGAATATCATCTACTACGATGTACTCATATCAAATAAAAGTTGATTTGTATTCTTATATGAGTTTACCTGATACGTCGTAATAAGTTCAAAAACCCAGATTAATCCACCTAGTGGTGATAGTGCCTTTCTCATCGAATATGAACTGATGATCTTTCCTTCGACGTTAGCCGGAATATTCGAAATCCTGGGAACACTTTATAAAGAAAGGTAATTATTTTAACAAAGCGTGTCGATTTGTGAAACTTATTGATGGCACATATGCCGATGCTATGTTCAACCACAAAACAGAGCTTAACAATATCAGACCTCTCAGTTGACTGCTTGACTACCTTAACTTTATTCACGACCACGGATCACTTTACGATCTTCGGAAAAGTTTTCTTTAGCACCTTTTAAGCTATATTATTCACGATTCATGTAAAATTTAACCTCCTTGTGAGAAAAATGCAAAAAGGGAAATTTACCATTTATATTTCAATCGCAATGAGAAGAGCGAGGGCTCATCCCCCGCACCCAAATTTTGCACAGTTATTTTAGATACAAGAGAAAATGAAAAAAAATTCGTTCTCTTGCATATATGAAGACTTCGACCATTTCTTCACTCTTAATCTTACCCATAGTTTACCAGGCTATCAAAAAGCCATTTGATTTGATCAATTGCTAGAATTGATTTTTTTTCACTTTCGTAATTCCGCTATTTGACATACCGCATGCACCCGGATTCAGTTTTAGATCACCACCGGTAGTTTTTTATGTGATCCGAGGCTATTTTCTTGCTAACCGTTCGGCAAGTTATTGAAAGAGCCGCGATTTTATGTGTCACATGCATGATTTTGGTTCACTTCTATATTTAACCACTTTCAGTGTAACACCCGCACTGTTGTCCCGAATATGGTTTGAGGCTATTTTCTTGCTAGCCGTACATCAGATTACCAAATAAATCATTTGATGTGTTACATATATTGTTTGTCTTTTACATTTGACCTTTTCCGGCGGAATACCCGGAATCGGTTCCGGAACACTACCGGCTCAGATATGTTTGAGACTATTCTCATGATAACCGTTCATCAAGTTATCGAAAATGCCACAATTTGATGTGCCGCATGTATGGGGTTGTTGCATTTTCATGTCTGACCCCTTCCAGGGGTACCGGTCCGGAACACCTATATTGCCATAACTCCGGAACGGCTGAACCGATCCGAACCATTTTCAATAGGAAACATGGCACCAGATTCCGCGTCGAATGAGCCATTGATCGTTAAAATCGGTTGATATTTACTATCTAAAAGTAAGGTGACCTTTTTTGTACACATACACACACATATATACACACACACATACACAAACAGACATCATCTCAACTCGTCGAGCTGAGTCGATTGGTATACGAAACTAGCCTCTCCAGGGACTCTACCAACATTTCGTTTTTGGAGTGAACATATAGCCTTTCGGTACACCTTGGTGTACGAGAAAGGCAAAAATATCATCATATGCGATGAATGTTATCCGTCCACTGTACATATATGCGATAGTGACTAAAATAGTACTTTATACGATGTACAGCGTGCATTCTTATACGACTCCTGGTTGTCTGGGGGGTTAACAAATGTTGTGGAAATTTCATCAATCGCCCATATTATGGGATACACGCGTGTGGCTGTTTCGAAGACGGCTTGGGCTCTGAAATCGCAATAAGAATTGCTACCGTCTCATCAGAAAATACTGAGCACTGATTCGGTAATCGATGCGATATTTCGAAGTTGGCACCATATACGCCGATGATCTAATAGCTTCAAGCCATCGGTATAGCGGATTTCGGTGTGTAGATATCTTTTCTGGATTCTCTGACGAAAGTTTGCTTGAACTTGCGTGGGGTTGGAGCTTCTTCGAAAAAGGGATTTCATGGTACAGTTAATCGATGTTTCTCTGGCCTTCCAGCTTCGAGGACCAATACGGTGGAGTTCAACCACCAGGGGATGCGTGGATCCGGCCACATTATTAAGGGTGTAGTTGACTTGCTCAGCGAGAAAGCAAACTTGCCCATCATCCTCGGTTCGTTCTTCTTCTTCTCCGCAGGCTACGAGATCCGGAGTACATGGAAGCAGGCCTGACAACTCACGTATCGTATTATTGTAGGAGATACAAAGAAAGACTTGTTCACCATATCGTCGAAGGCTCGACAGGTTATTTCGACCCCATAAAGCAACCGACTGCTGATAACTGCATCCACCTACGCGCATGCGAGTAGTTCTATCACTTCTAGTACGTTTGTTCGAGATACTTCTGGGTTACACGGTTTTTGCAGGCTTCTTTGATCTTGGAGAAGTGATTCTGAAATGTCAAGTGTCGGTCTATGGTTACTCCGAGGCAGTGAAGAGAATTGTCAGACAAAAGAGGCACAAAATAAACAACAAAGCAGACGCGGCGATTACTCTTTATCCCAACTGGTAACAGATAATGACATGATCTCGAAATTTTTTGTTGCAGACAAAACGGGAGCGGAATTTGTTGCGTACTTTTCAACTCGTGAATAATCAATTATTACTAACCCAAAATCGAAACTTTTTGATGATACATCTTCATCAGCGTTGCAGTGTTTACCGACTAGAAGATAGCGCTCGAAAATCACAATTCAAGACTTAGAAATCTCGAAACTAGTGGTGCACGATCTTTGTCCTATTCTGTACAAGTTGGGACAAACCTATGTCGCATTGGGTAAAATGTCGCAACAAATTCAGGTTGCGACATTGTCGTTATTGTTGCGTGATGGTTGAATTTTTCACTGCTCCGAGGATTTGAACAAATTTCCTTGTGGCTATGGAACTGCCATTCACTGTTAGCAGCTTGCGTGGTGGCGTATGCTTGGACTGGCACACGTGTAATCTGGCACACTTTTCAGCCGAGATATCGAAGCCGACTTCCTGTGACCATTTGGCGACGGCGGAAAGTGCAGCCTGTAATTTGCGCCTAATATGTACTCTTGAGATGCTTTCCAGTGACGATCAGGAGTATTTCGTCCGCGTAAACCCTTATGTAGACTCCCTTGGGAAGTACAAGGAAGATTTCATTCATGGCCACCAGAAAAAGGGTAACACTGTAACAGCAATTACCGACCATTGTGGAACACCCGTTTCCTCAGTGTTCACTTTGGATTTGTGGTTTCCCACGAGAACCTAAAAAATTCGTCCGTCAAGGAAATTTCTTACGAACGCAAGCAGGTTACCGGAGATGCCCCAGGATACTAATTTGCTTAATATTCTGGGGGTCCATGCTCGATTATACGCCTTGGCCAGATCCAGAGACGCTATTTCGACGTTGTCTCCGTTTTACACAACGTCATCCAAAATTTGTCCTAGAGAAGCCAGGTATGTCCCGGTTCCAAAGCTGGGTCGGAAAGATTGCTGCCTGTTGTCCAACTTACGGTTTTCTTCGAGTACCTCAACCAGTCTGCGGTTCACCATCCTTTCCATAATTTAGCTACAAAGCTGGTGAGGGCGATTAGTCGGTAGCTAGCGACGTCGTTTGCAGGACCGGATTTTTTTTGGAATGAGTATTGCAAAGCTGTGTATCCAGCTTTCCGGGAGGGTACCAGCAGTCCATTTAGGATTGATTACACTAGTTTAAAATAAAAGTCGTGAACTTCTGTCAACGATCAAAGTTTTTGAAGCATATTTTAGCGCTGATTTCGAAATCGTGCTTAAAAAAATAAGTAAACAGTTTTTGAGTTATAACTCAATATCGAGTTTTACAACTTTTAAAATATGGAATTTAATAAAATTAAAATATCTTGCGTTTTGTTAACCAATTTTAAATCTTTTTCCATAAATTAAAAGCTGAATTTAAAACTATTCGACCATCTGAATGAAGGTATTGCGCCAGATTGATGAAATTCAAGTTATTGGCGAGTTTTGGGGACAATCTCCTTAAATTTTAGAAAAAAAAATCAAAAATATATAAAAAAATGTATCTTTTTTCAATAAAAAAAAACAATTTAAAAATTCTTTCTCATCGTTTATTTGATACATCATATGGAGGCGAGTTACAGTAAAAAACTCAGCTCAGTCGGATCATTGATTACGGAGAATGAGATGTGTGAAGTGAGCGACTTTGCCTAAAAATAGAACTAAAATCGATTTCAAATCATCAACTTTGTATGGAAAGTCGAAAAAAATTCCGCTCTACTGTAATTTTTTTCCTTTACGTTTTCGAACTCAGGGCATGATTCTACACCAAAAATGATCATCAGCTTACCGAGTTCAAAAATGCTGTAAGCTAGTGTTATTTGAAGAAATGTTTCCTTACATATCAGGGAAAGACGATTCAACATCGGATATCCGATGTCATCGGGGCCAGCCGACTTTCTTTTTGCCTTTTGTAGTGCGTGTTCCAGTTCTCCAATGATGAAAGGGATGTTAAAATCCTGACCTCGATCTGGGGGAATTGGAAACCGAAGTAGTTCGCCAAGGCGTATGCAATAACGTTAGGGTTTCTTGCTGTCGTGCCATCGATTTTGAGTGCAATTACTTTAACTTTTCTCTTGCCTTGGAAGTTGTTCATCCGCCGCCAAAGTTCAGATGATGACTGATCCTCGTTGATGATGTTGAGAAATTCTGTTCAGGATTTTTCCTTTCCCTCCCTGATCACCTGACGGCATTTGTTGCGGGCATGTTTGTAGTTTTCAATGGCGGACGTCCTCTCTGGGTGGTCTCCGGGAAATTTTTTTCTAGCTCTTTTGGCGGCACGAAGAGCTTTCTTGCGAGTCTTGACTGCTTTCTTGGAAGATACCTCCAATGAAGAGCTCGTCGTCCAGGAGCAGGACTAGTTTTCGGAACGGTTGTAGGAGCAACTTTGATTATCAGGTTAGAAAACTCCGAAAAAGAGCCCGGTGGCGATAATACTAATTCAGTGTCGAGAGTCACTTCGAAGTCAGACCAATCGGCTAGGGGATATAATCAACAAGGTCGTTGTGTTGTTTCGAGAGCAGTATAATTTTCTAGGGCTAGAACAATTGGTATGTGGTCATTTCCTCGAGATTCAGCTTCTACAGGCCAAAGAAACCGATTGGTAACAGTGGCAGAAACAAGTGACACATCGATTGCAGATTAAATCTGTTCACGAGAGAAAGTTGCAGAACCATATCGTTGAGGATTGTGAGATCAAGCTGGTTGGCAATGTTTACGATGATGGAGTCACGCGCATTATTGCTGCGGTAGCCCCATACCCTATGGTGACTATTCATATCACCAAGTATAGCTTTCGGGCCCGGGATTTGTTCGAAAGCGTTTTTAAGCCGGATTTCCAAATCAGGCAGTTCTCCATTCGGTAGGTAAATCGAAACCACAGAGATGGGGAATGGCCATGGTACGCGAACGGCAACTATCGGCAGGTCAGAGTCAACATCAATTACTTCAGCCGAGACATCAGTAATGGCAACCGAATGGTATATATTGGCAGAAGTTTTGGTGTACCACAGATATTTCTTGCCAAGGGTGTTGTATATTATTGTGGGTGTTACTCGATGAATTTCTTGTAGAGCAAGTATCACAGGTTGCTGATCACGTACCAGCATTTCGAGATCTGAAAGGTTATGTAGAAATCCATTTATGTTCCACTGAACAGCGAAGACGGTTCGGCAAGCGGTTAGTTGACTGTGAGAACTTGGGCTGATGTCGGATTGCTGATTTGGGGGACTTTTTGCCGTTAGTGTGCTGGTGTCGAATGCCGAACGAAATAGAGCTCTACCAGAGGAAGGTAGTTCAGGATGTGACATATGTATGTTTAATTTGGTGGGAATTCGATTGCTTGTAATTGTGATAGGAGATAATCTGGTGGGGTTAGTAAAGTAGAATTCAATAAACATTTAGTATGGATATAGATGAGATTCTCGGAATAATCTTGGAAGATTATTTTCTTCAACATTAATCGGAAACCCCAGAGAATTCATCTGGGAAACCCTTTGGAAATCTCTCTTAGAATTAATGTATGAATTTAGGATCCTTCCGGCATTCTTCTGAGTATTTCTCAGGATTTTCTTTTTCTTTCTTTCCCTGTTGGGGAAATTAAGCCACTGCGTCCAATAGGCTGAACATTCTCAGGATACTCCCCTGGGAATTCCTCTGGAAATTCTTCTAGGAGTAATCTTGGAAATTCTGGGAATCCTGGTAATTCTGGGATTCCAAGAGGAATTCCCCTGAGAATTCCTCTGGGAATTCAAAGAACCTTAAGGAATTCCTCTGGCAATTTCTGTGCGAATTTTCCTTGGAATTCCTCTGAGAGTTGCTTTGAGAATTTCTCTGAAAATTCATCTGGGAATTCCTATGAAAACACATTTGGGAAATCCTCAGGGAGCTCTTTAAGGAATTCCTCTGAAAGTTTATCTGGGAATTCCTTCAATAATTTCTCTGGTATTCTACCAAATATTCATCTGATTTTTTTTGGAAAGTTCTCTTTGAATTCCATTGGGAATTCATCTTAAAATACCTCTGGAATATTCCCTGACATTTTTTTAATTTTTTTGAGATCTCATTCAAAAATTCTTCTGGAATTCTTCAAAACCTTCTCTACTAGTTTGTTTGGGAATTCCTGCTTGAAATCCTCAAGGATCTCATTAGATGATTCCTCTGCAATATTCTCTAACAGTTCATTTGGGAAATACCCTGAGAGTTTTTCTGGAATGTACTCTCAATATTCTCTGAAACTTATTTCGTTATTTAATACCTTTGAACATTCTTCTAGGAATTCCTTCGGAAATTCTCAAGAGAATTATTTCGGAAATTCCTCAGTATCCCACTAGGAATTTCAACAGAAATTCTTCTGAAATGTTTCGCTGGGCATTCCTCCAGAAATTTCCTTTGGACTTTCTTGGAAATTCAATAAACTCGGGGTTTTAAAGCGGAATTCCCCTGGGAATACTAATAAATTTTGTACGAATGCTCATAGGAATTCCCCCGGGAAATTCTTTAGGGAATTTCCCTTGGCATGCATCAGGGATGATCCATGGCAATATCTTTATGAATTTCCCAGGAAATTTCTCTGAGTATCTACCTGAGAATTCCGCTGGGAATCGTCCACGAAATTCGAATGGGAATTTCCCTGGTGGAGCCTCGTAGCCGTGCGGTTAGGGTAACCAAGCTTCTAATCGCACCATGCTATGGGGTGAGGGTTCGATTCCCGCTCCGGGAGATGAAACTTTTCGTGAGAACAGTTTCTTCTCCGTATCCACTGGTGCATGCTCCGTGTGTCCCTTGTCTAGTGTTTAAGTTTCATTCAGTCTGTGCAGCCTCTGGCTGAAGACGGTGTCCGCGTCTTTTAAATTCGTAATTTTTTTTAGGTAGTCATCTGAGAGTCTCTGAGAATTTATCTGCGATTTTCTCCGGAAAATTTCTTTTGGAATTCCTCTAACAATTTCTTTGGAAGTTTGTTGTGTAACTCCAGCAGAAATCTCTAAAGAAATTTCTTTCTATTGTCTCCTCTTAGATTTATTTTGGGATGAGTATGAAAATTCCTTATTTAATTCCTCCAACAAATTTCTGTAAGGAATTCTGTGGAAGTTTTATGGGAATGAATTTTCAAATTCTTTTGCCACTTCTAGTTGGAATTTCTTTAGGATTTCCTCCAGAAATTCCATTAGGATTTTTTTTCTGGGAATTAATCTGAAAATTCCGTTGATATTTTTCCCAGAAGTTCCTTTCCCAAATTTTTATGAGAAATCAACTAAAAATTACTCTGAAATAGCTTTTGAGACATCATCTGGTAATATCTGTGGAATTTTCCCCAAAAGAACTTCTGGGAATGTCCTTGATTCCTCTGAGATTGTCTTCAGAAATAACCGTGGGATTTCTTTCTAAAACTCCACTGTGAATTTCTCCGAAAATTCCTCTTTGAATCCCTCCTAAAATCTTCTGAAACTAGTATGAAGATTCGTCTGAGAGCTTTTGGTACAATTCCTCTCGAATTTTGTATTATTTTCTCCAGTAAATGCTTTGGGAATTTGTTAGGGAATAACTCTCAGATGTTATCTGTGGATTCTTCTGTGAAAACCACTGGAACTTCCTTCGGGAATACTTCTGGGACTTCCTCTCTAAATTCCAATGGGAATTCCTCTAGAAATTTACACGAGAATTTCTGCAAAATATCATCGGAGAATTTCTTCTGAAATTTATCTGGAGATTCATCATGAAATATCTTAGCGAATTCTCCAAGAAACTTCTTCGAAAATTGCTCTGGGATATCCATTCTGGGATTCAAACATACTTTCGACATGTGATCGAGAGAGAACATTCACCAAATCCTCTGGGAATTATTGTAAAAATTGCTTTGAAAATTCTCCTGCAAATTTCTCTAGCATCCTCTGAGATGTACAGTTTAGCATCCTCCGAAATTTCCTCTAGAAATTGCTCCGGGATTTCATGGGGGGAATTCTTATGGGAATTTGTATGAAAGCTTCTCTGACAATTACTCATATAAATTCACTGCACACCAAGCCAATTCCTCTGAGCGTTCATCTGGGAATTCCTTCGGGAATTCTTCGGTAAGTTCTAGAAATTTCTGTGGGAATTTTTCTGAGAATTGCTGTGGGAATTGCTGTGTAACGCCCTCTGGGCATTCTTCTGCACATTCCTTCTGAATTTCTATTCAAATTGTCTTGGAAGTTTCTTTTGTAAATTCCTCTGAATTTGCCTACATACTTAATTTTGATTACCGAGTTCGGTAATTTTTTGACGAGATTAAAACTGCTGAGCACCGAACTCGTTCAGCAAAAATACATTGTTTACCTTTTCCATACGATTTTGACAGTTGTTTTACTGAACCTCAGTAAAATCGATTACCGAAACTACCGAGATCGTACTGCTGTTATAATCTCGTCAAAAAAGTACCGAACAGGCAATTCAGAAATGAGTGTGTAGTACAACTTTTTTCTAGAAATTCATCAGTGTATTGATCTGGGACTCCTGGGGTAATTCCTCTGGGAATTTCTGCATAAATTGCTCCAGAAATTCGACGAGGAATTCAGTAGAAATGCCTATTGAAGTTCATCTTTGAATTCCTTTGGGGTTCCTCTGGGAATTCTTCTGGCTTGAGACATTATCTGGGAAATGGGAATTGCTATGCGAATTTCTCTGGGAATTCGTCTAAGAGTTCTTCTAGAAATTCCTTCGGGAATTTCTCAGAAAGTTCCTCCGGAAATTTCTCTAGGGATTGTTGTGCGTTTGGTAGAAGTTCGATACGTTTGATTAATTTCAGCACACCATGGCACAACCATCCATCTAACCTTCTAGCAGGTGATTCCGCTATATGTACTACCAACAGTGCACCTTGCGTATGAAAAGTTCTAAAACTTTTTCACTCTTGGTGAATTTCCAAAGGCTCGTATCAGTAAACAAACCCATTTTTCAAACACAAGCTTCCAATTTTCGGTGTGCCACAACCAGCGTGAATTGGACAATAGGGATCCCTCTGTCGTGTTCTAACTTATTTGTGAAAATTAAACGCCATTATGATATGAACACAAGATATCGTCAAGTCATACTCTTCCGAAAAAAAAAATCGTACAAATTAGAGAACTTTAACAAAACCATCTGAAAATTATTCATGTCGAAGTTTTGAACAACTCTACGTTGGGTTCATTGTTTTTCCTCCATCAACGCAACATGCAGCTGCAGCAGCAGCAGGTGCAAAATTTCTCCGATGTATCAGCCAGCAAACCGCCCACGTGCAGCATGAAACTTGCAAGCAACCAAATGAAATTTTTACCACTTTGCGCCCGCCCCGGCAGGAGTGAAAATAATATCAGAAATTATTTATCACGCTGCAGCTGGTGGCACGAATGGTAGGAACGTTCTTGCTTGCTCACCGGCCTGGTGCACGCTCCGCGGGAATTTGTTGATCTTTCCGGAACAATTTTCTCACCTTCCTTGCTACTGTGGGAACTTTTCCGGAAACCGAGAACCAGCAGTCCTGCTATTTATAAGTGACCTTCACACGCGCTTTGGTGTATGAAGGTGATGCTGTTCAGGGGAAATGGGAGTCGCAAGCCTTTTATTTTGCCTGACCTGTTACCTGGTCTCACGTGTTATGATTATATTAACCGAATTATTTTACCCAGTTTTCCCATCAGCAATCCGGGTCGGTTTCAGATGTTCCACGGGGAGCAGGAATTTGGCGAAGCACCCCCAGGCAGAAGATAAATTGTAATGTTTAATATTATTTGCGAACAGTGACAGGTTCCATACCGTGGAATAACTGGCACGTTTTTTGCATGAATGAATTCAATTTTCCCGCTAAGATTGGTTTGAATTATTCATCGAAATCCCGCTCACTGATTGGATGGAGCTGAATGCATTTCGGTTTGGAAAAGGTTATGTCACTCTGGAGTGGTTCAACGATGGAATGAGTTAAAAATTTACTTCGAATTCTATCAAATATGCTTTACTACGCTACGAAAGGATTCAATATTGGAGTGGCTTTCCTAAAGTCTTCCGATGCAAGTGGATGACTTAATTTTAAGAGAAATTCCCAGATGAATACCAAGAGGAATTCGGTGAGAAATTCAAAAAAGAATTTCCTCAGAGCAATTCCAAGAGGAATTCCTAAATAAATTCCCAGATGAGTTTTAAGAGAAATTCCAAAAGGAATTCCCAGAGGAATTCCAAAAGGAATTCGCACACAAATTCCAAGAGAAATTCGCACAGGAATTCCAAGAGGAATTCTCACAGGAGTTCCTAGAGGAATTCCCAATGAAATTCCAAGAGAAATTCCTAAGGAATTCCCAGATGAGTTTTAAGAGAAATTCCAAGAGGAATTCCCAGAGAAACTCCGAGAGGAATTCTCAGAGAAATTCCGAAAGGAATCCTTAAAGAAATTGAAAGACAAATTTCCAGAGGAATTCCAAGAGAAATTCTAAAAAGAATTCCCAGAGATATTCCAAGAGGAATTCCAAGAGGAATTCCAAGAGAAATTCCAAAAGGAATTCCCAGAAAAAATCCAAGAAGAATCCCCTAAGGAAATCCGAGAGGAATTCGCAGAAGAATTCCAAGAGGAATTCCCAGAGGAATTCCAAGAGGAATTCCAAGAGACATTTCCAGAGGAATTCCTAGAATAATTACCAGAGGAATTGAAAGAGAAATTCCCAGAGGAATTCCAAAAGGAATTCCCAGAGGAATTCCAAAAGGAATTCCCAGAGAAATTTCAAAAGAAATTGCCATTGGAATTCCAAAAGGAATTCGCACAGGAATTCCAAGAGAAATTCGTGCAAGAATTCCAAGAGGAATTTTCACAGAAATTCCTAAAGAAATTCCAAGAGGAATTTCTAGAGGAATTCCCAGATGAGTTTTACGAGAAATTCCAAGAGGAATTCCTAGAGGAATTCCCAGATGAATTCCAAGAGGAATTCCCAGATGAATTCCAAGAGGAATTCCGTGAGAAATTCCTAGAACAATTT
Organism: Aedes albopictus; assembly: GCF_035046485.1. Taxonomy (NCBI): domain Eukaryota; kingdom Metazoa; phylum Arthropoda; class Insecta; order Diptera; family Culicidae; genus Aedes; species Aedes albopictus. The sequence goes on from NC_085137.1 coordinate 423,048,491, forward strand.
TCTGAGGAATTCCGAGAGGAATCCTCAGAGAAATTCCGAAAGGAATTCTCAGAGGAATTCCAAGCGAGACTCCCAGAGGAATTCCGAGAGGAATTCCCAGAGAAATTACAAGAGTAATTACTAGAAGAATTGAAAAAAAATCCCCAGAGGAATTCCAAGAGGAATTCTAAACGGAATTCCCACACGCACAGAAATTTGGTGAGGTTGAACTTACAAAATCGTTTGTTGAGTTCAAACTTCAATGATTGTCGGATTAACAAAAACTAGTTATCGGATCAACTATCACTGTCAATTAGAACGACAAAATGTTATGCAAATCAACAATCACGTTTGTTGATAATGCGCATATTTTGATAAGTGTGTACAAAACTTAACAGTGTATTGTTTTGTCGGTGCAAAGTTTGAGGAAATGCTCATAAGCTAGCCGGAAGATTCCCCGGTGGTTCTGGGATCAAAATGTCGGAGTGGTGTGGGTTCGAAAGTCGCCACCGTACTTGTCCGTAAGTATTTCATATAAAATTAACTAGAAAAAGTGCCAATCAACGTTTTACTTAACAGCAAACATTCACGCTGCTGAACAGCATCAACATACGAAGGTGTTGCCTGAAATACAAGTAGAATAATTTGCTGGCAAATACAGGAAATCTTTATCAGGTAATTGGCTCAAACTATCATAAAATAGTTGAATCTACTGTGTTTTCTTCAAAGAAACTTTATACTGAATTATCATTGTTTTCGAATCTTTCTAGGAATTTTCACTTTCTACACCCGGTGCAACCGCTTCCGAGTGGAAACCATTCAGTGAATCGAGATTCTTCTTAACCCGAGAACCCGTAAATGAAAATCACAACTCTATGACTTATTATTAGTTTTTTTTCCGGTCAATTACTGGAAATTGTAAACAAAATCATGGAATGAATAATCAGAAATTAAAAAAAAAATGCTTTTTTCTGAAAAAAAAAGAAAAAAAACAAAGCTACGAATGTCTAATTGACAAACCTGTTCGTCACAACCTCTGAAATTTTTGATGAAATTACAATCATGTCAAATTATGGTGCTAACAAACACGTTTGTAAATGCAACAAACATTTCGGGTTGAATACGACAAATATGTTTGTTAGCCCTCAGATGACAAACATGTTTGTTGAATTTGACCCTACATTTTGTAAATCGTACAAACAATTTTTCTGTGTGCAGAGAAATTACAAGAGGAATTCCAAAAGGACTTCCAAAATGAATTTCCAGAAAAATTCCAAGAAAAAAACCCTAAGGAATTCTGAGAGGATTCCTCAGAGAAATTTCAAGAGCAATTCTCAGAGGAATTCCAAGAGCAATTCTCAGAGAGAATTCCAAGATGAATTCCCAGAGGAATTCCAAGAGGAATTCCAAAAGGAATTTCCAGGGAAATTCCCAGAGGAATTCCAAGAGAAATTTCCAGAGGAATTCCAAGAGTAATTACCAGCGGAATTCAAAGACAAATTCCCAGAGGAATTTCAAAAGAAATTCCTAGAGGAATTCCCAGATGAGTTTTAAGAGAAATTACGTGAGAAATTTCCAGAAGAATTCCCTGAGGAACTCCGATGGGAATCCTCAGAGAAATTCCGAAAGGTATTCTCAGAAAAATTCCTTAAGGAGTTCTCAGAGGAATTCCAAGAGGAGTTCCCAGAAGAATTCCAAGAGGAATTCCCAGAGGAATTCCAAGAGTAATAACTAGAAGAATTGAAAAACAAATTCCCTGAGGAATTCCAAGAGGAATTCTAATGAAATTCCCAGAAAAATTCCAAGAGGAATTCCAAAAGGAATTCCCAGGGAAATTCCCAGAAGAATTCACTAAGAAATTCTGAGAGAAATCCTCTGAGAAATTCCAAGAGAAATTCTCGGAGGAATTCCACGAGGAATTCCAAGAAGAAATCCCAGATGAATTGTAAGAGGGATTCAAAGAGGAATTTCAAGTGGAATTCCAAGAGAAATTTCCAGAGGTATTCCAAGAGGAATTTCCAGGTGAATTCCAAAAGGAATTCGCACAGCAATTCCAAGAGAAATTTGCACAGTAATTCCAAGAGGAATTGTCACAGGAATTCCTAGAGGAATTCCCAAAGCAATTTCAAGAGGATTTCCTTGTGGAATTTCCAGATGAGTTTTAAGAGAAAGTCCAAGAGGAATTCCCAGAGGAATTCCCAGATGAATTCCAAGAGGAACTCCGTGAGAAATTCTAAGAAGAATTCCCTGAGGGACTCCGAGAGGAATCCTCAGAAAAAATCCGGAAGGAATTCTCAGACCAGAGGATTTCCAAGAGGAATTCCCAGACAAATTCCAAGAGAATTACCAGAAGAATTAAGAGACAAATTCCCTGAGGAATTCCAAGAGGATTTCTGAAAGGATTTTCCAGGGAAATTCCAAGAGATATTCCAAGAGGAATTCCAAAAGGAATTCCCAGAGAAATTCCAAGAAGAATTCCCTAAGGAATTCCAAGAAGAATCCTCAGGGAAATTCCAAGAGGAATTCTCAGAGAAATTCCAAGAGGAATACCCAGAGGAATTTCAAGAGAAATTCCCAAAGTTATTCCAAGAGGAATGCCAAGAGGAATTCCAGAGGAATTCCAATAACCAGAGGAATTCAAAGAAAAATTCCTAGAGGAATTCCAAGAGAAATTCCGTGAGAAATTCCAAGAAGATTTCCCTGAGGAACTCCGAGAGGAATCCCCAGAGGAATTCCAAGAGAAATTCGCACTGGAATTCCAAGAGGAATTCCCAGAGGAATTCCAAGAGGAATTCTCAGAGAAATACCAAGAGGAATACCAACAGAAATTCCAAGAGGAATTCCTAAAGGAATCCCCAGATGAGTTTTAAGAGCAATTCGAAGAGGAATTCCCAGAGAAATTCCCAGATGAGTTTCAAAGGAATTCCGTGAGAAATTCCAAGAAGAATTCCCTCAGGAACTCTGAGCGGAATTCTCAGAGAAATTCCGAAAGGAATTCTCAGAGGAATTCCAAGAGGAATTCCCAGAAGAATTCCAAGAGAAATTCCCGGAGGAATTCCAAGAGAAATTCCCAGAAGAATTCCATGAGAAATTTCCAGAGGAATTCCAAGAGTAATTACCAGAAGAATTCCAAGAGAATTTTGCACAGGAATTCCAAGAGGAATTCTCACAGGAATTCCTAGAGGAATTTTCACAAAATTTCCAAGAGGAATTCCTGGAAAATTTCCCAGATGATTTTTAAGATAAATTCTAAGATTTCCCTGAGGAACTCCGAGAGGAATCCGCAGAGGAATTCCAAGAGAAATTCCCAGAGGAATTCCAAAAGAAATTCCCAGAGTAATTCCTAAAGGAAGTCCCAGAAGTATTCCAAGAGAAATTCCCACAGAAATTCCCAGAGGTATTCCAAGCGAAATTCCCAGAGGAATTCCAAGAGAAATTCTTAGAAGAAGTCCAAGAGGAATTCCCAAAGGAATTCCAAAAGGAAGTCCCAGAAGTATTCCAAGGGAAATTCCCAGAGGTATTCCAAGCGAAATTTGCAAAGGAATTCCAAGAAAAAAATTCAGAGGACTTCAAAATAAATTTCCAGATGTATTCCAAGAGGAACTCCGTGTGAAATTCCAAGAAGAATTCCCTTAGGAATTCCAAGGGGAATTCCGAAAAGGATTCTCAGAGAAATTTTAAGAAGAATTCACAGAGGAATTCCGAAAGTATTTTCCAGAGAAATTCCACGACAAATTTTCCTAGGAATTCCTCAGGAAATTTCCCTGCAAATTCCTGATGGAATTTCTCAGGGATTTTCTTTGGGATTTTTCCGGGATTTTCTCTGGAAATTCCACCGAAATGGTGTTCTTCTAATTATTACTCTGATTTTTTTTCTGGTAATTTGTCAGCGCATTCCTTTGGAATTTGATCTTTAAATTCCTATGGAATATCCTCTAAGACTGTGATAATTTCTCTGAGATTTCATCCAAAAAATCTTCTGGAATTCTTTCAAAATTCCTTCGGGAATTCCTCTGGAATATCCTCTGAGAAAATATATGAAGAACTTTTCTGAAATGTTCTTTTAAAATTCTAAGTGAATTCCTTCTTGTAGGAATTCTTTCTGAAATCCTTTAGAGAAATACTGTGAAAATTCCTAAAAGAAATTATTTCGGTTATTCTATTTGTAATTCCTTTAGGATTTCATCCACAAAATCTTTTCAGAATTTCTATGAATTTCTCAGAATATTCCTTTGATTTTTTTTCTGGAGATTCATATGCAAATTCCTTTGAGATTTTATCTAAAGAGGATTTGAACAGGAATTCCAAGAGGAATCCCAAAAGTAATTCCAAGAGGAATCCCGAAAGTAATTCCAAGAGGAATCTCAAAAGTAATTCCAAAAAGAGCTCCCAGAGAAATTTCAAGAGGAATTCCGTGAGAAATTCCAAGAAGAATTCCCAGAGGAATTCTCACAGAAATTCTCAGATGAATTCCGAGAAGGATTCTCAGAGGGATTTCAAGAGGAATTCCCAAAGGAACTCCAAGAGGAATTCCAAGAGGAATTTCAAGAAGAAATTCCAGAGGAATTCCAAGAGTAATTTTCCAAGGATTTCCAAGACAAATTCCCAGAGGAATTCCAAGAGGAATTATCAGAGGAATTTCAAGAGGAATTCCAAGAGCAATTCTCAAAAGAATTTCAAGAAGAATTCCCGCAGGAATTCCAAGAGAAATTCCCACAGGAATTCCAAGAGGAATTCCCATAGTAATTCCAAGATAAATTACCTAAGGAATTCCAAGAGAAATTCTCAGAGAAATTCCAAGAGGAATTCCTAGAGGAATTCCCGGAGGAATCACAAGAGGAATTCCCAGAGGACTTACAAGAAAAAATTCCAGAGGAATTACAAGAGGCATTCCCAGGACCCAGAGGAATTACAAGAGAAATTCTCAGAGGAGTTCCAAGAGAAAGTTCCAGGGAAATTCCATGAGGGATTCCCAGAGGTATTCCAAGAGAAATTAACTGAGGAATTTCAAAATAAATTTCCAAAGGAATTCCAACAGAGGAACAAATAGGAATTCCCAGAGGAACAAATTACCAGAGGACAAATTCCCAGAAATCCCAGAAGAATTTCAAAAGAATTTTTTGGGGATTGCCAGAGGAGATCTCAGACATGTTTCCAAAGGAAAGTGAGCTTATGTAAATTTCGCAAAACAAAATATTGAAGTAGTCAACAGTTTCCATTTTTCAGCCTTGAAAGCGTCTTGAAAGCATAGGTATATTTTGAATATTTATTGCTAACTTTACATTCTATTTTATTATATTGCTCAAATATTCCTAATGAAAGATAACGTTTCTCTAGAGCCGGCCTTCTGATACTTGATACAATATCGTACGATATTCAAGGTTGAAGTATAACGGAAAATTTCTAAAATAAAACCCCCAGGCCAAATAGCCGCACACCCTATTCAACAAAACATCACATCCTAAAAACAGCTCCAATCAAACAACCCATCCTGCAAAATGGCAACATCTCAATCACCCGAAAACAATCTCATTCTTGGGAGCTTCGCAGTGAACACACAATATTCGCGGAGAACCATGTAAACACGATTGCATTTTTGTCTGCCCCTGAAGGCAACAACTACATACGAAACGAAACGGTTATGTCGAAAGTTTCCCACTTTGCTCTTGACATTGTAGCAGCGAGGTCCGGATGTAGGTTGATCCCCATATCCATTGGAGATTGGTGGATGAGAACGACGACGACGGTGGAGAGAAACCGGAAGCGCAGCTGCCCGAACATTTTCCGCCCACCGAAATCATGGTTTTCCTATCGCATCGCATCGTCTCTGGGCAAACTCATCCTTTCACAGCAGGACGAACGAATGTTTCGCAAAAGTGCATCATCAGAAACAAACAGTTGATTGCAAGCATTGTGTCGGGCCAGAAGCTGTCGTCGTACTTTTGCCCTGTTCAAGTTGAGAGGAGATTGAACCGATTCCAATGTATCGACATCGTCGTCGCCGCTGATCGTTACATCCTTTTGGCAAGTTTTTACCGCACAGTTGATGTGTTGATTTTATCTTTCACTTATTTTGTTTAGCGATGGGGTTTTTACTCTTTCCTGTAAGAGCAACAACTTTCTTCGGTGAATGGGAAATCGATTGACGGACAGAATTTCAGAAGTTGGAAATTGGATTTCAAGCACAATGTTTGCGACTGGATCTTAGAAAAGCATTGATTTCGGCAAGTTGTGAACGTGAAAGTTAACTGAAATACCTGTCTTTATTGTCGAGTTGTTCACAGCAATTATAAATTATTCAGTTAAACACTATTATAAAGATCTATATTAAACTTTCTTGATAACCATTCAGCAGAATGGTTCCTCAGAACTCAAGAATCTCTCAACCGTTTCCAACGTTGAAGTTCAACATCCCGCTCCACAGTATGTATTTGATCCGGTAATTGGTTCAAGGAAACATCGCAACGCAGCATTGTGTACCTATGTACATAGGTCTTCGCCGGCGATAGCAACTTGTTGTGAAATTGAAGCCAAATGTTTACTTCATGGTAACTGTGCCCCGATCAGCCTCTATCTGCGATGGAGTGCCTCCGAGTGCTTTCCGTTTAACAATGCATGCCAGAGATTGATTATATGGCGTTCGTTGAGCAAGTCACGTTCAACATATTTACATTAACATGAGCATCAATTATAAGAGTTCCGTTCCGTACTGAACTGACGGGGCCGAGCGTTTCCACGTGTTGCGTGGAGGAAATGCAGAGGCGATAATTGTTTGCTCACGTGTACCACATCTCACGTGGAGGCTTAGAATTACAGCATGAGTATGGTCCTAATATCTAATTTACATATAAATATGTATAGGTTATTGAATTTAACGGTATGGCAGTAGACATACGCAAATAGGGTAGCGAATCACTTGGGCAGCGGCTGGTATTTTTGGCACTCTTCGCTATAACTCAGTCAATTCCAAACCAATTGACTTGAAATTTTGTACACGGCTAGATACTAGACGTATCTCATCGCGTTCCAAAAAATGTGTCAATTGGTTCAGAATTGGCTGAGTTATAGCAAAAAAGTGCCCAAAATAGGACCTCTGCCGAGATGGTTCCACTTCCCTATCCAGATTATTCCGATGCTTGGTCCATTTATTGCGGCTTTGCAGGTTTGACAGATAATCGGTTGACCAATGTGTAGTAGATGAGCATCACAATGAAGAAATAATTTAAATAAAACTTACCAGCTAATCGGTGCGAACTGAATGATTATTGCGACATTTGCACCCATTTAGACTCGGCCGAAATTCATTATCATCACAGTCGAATTTCGCACACGACTTCGCAGCTGCTGGCATACACAAGTTCGGTTGAGTTCATGACAGGGGCGTCGGATGCACAACAGGTAAACAAAATAATGAAATTCAAATAACTCAACGTACATATGTATTATGTATTACCGAAAATTTGCACTTCAAGTGAGTCGAAACAAAATAAGTTTGATTAGTGTGAAATTTCGCTGGAAAATGATGATTCAGTGGATTCTCAAATTATCACAGTAGTCTAAACATTAATGAGAAACCCAATATTACGGGTGAGAAATTATACGCGATTAGATCAAAACAAAACAGGCCAAATTTGGCGTTTTTCACTGACTGCGGCCTGCCATCAGAGCAGCATTGAGCGATCATGAATTTTCAGTCGATCATCTTATATTGCATGCCATGGTTAGAAAGCTTATTCAATGTTTAGAAAGCTGATTAAGGTGAAACGCTTTAAGAGCTTTTCGGACAAAATGGTTACACTTAGTTGCGTTGTTGCGTTTATGCCACAAAAGTTCAGCCTATTGGACGCAGTGGCTTAATTTTCCCAACAGGGGAGGAAAAAAAAAGTTGCGTTGTTAAAAAGATGGATAGCGAGTTCGACTTACAGATGTGTGTGCATGAGAGGACGGTTGGTATGTTCGAGGGTGCCGTTTTGAGATCATTCAGAAAACGAAGTTCAGAGCAGACGAACGCCTTTTTATCGTTCATTTAATTTGCGTTTTAATTTTTTATTTTGCGGTCGGAAAATGGATGCGGGAAGATACCACACAATGCTTCCAGATAACCTGACTTTAACGTTGTACATTCTGCCATCTGAAAAGTCTCCCCCTGATATCTCCATTGACTTAGTTAGGGAATCTCAACGACCTGCTCTTCAGATTCAGAAAATTAGACAAATTACAACTTTTTTCTGCCTAATGCACTAATTCACACGTGAATATGCCCAATTAGGATGAACTGACTCAGACCTGTGCACCGACTATATTTTGCGCGGCGGCGGCGTGAGGGCCATTTTTGGCCGGCGGCGGCGACGTCATCGGCGTCACGCCGGTGGCAGCTTTCGGCGGCGGCGTGTATCGGCGTGACTAAAATTTGACCATAATGTCAACATTGCCAAACCAAAGAAGTGGTCATTACGATCTAGAATTTGTATTCGGACCTTTTCCATTACCATTGATGACATAAACTGTTATGTTTTAATGAATACCTTTTTTATTTCTGTTCGGGTCCGTCACTGCGACCAGTGAATAGACCTGAATAGACCTTTTGTGGCATAGATCACACTATTTACACTTAGGAGTCCCCGAATGATTTCAGGGAGGAATCTCAGAAGGAATTCCAGGAGAAATCCATGAAGAAAATTCTGAAATAATCTCTACGGGAACCGCTGTATGCTTGACTGTATGATACTCTGAAGGAGAGATTGCTTAGGAAAGCTCTGATAAAACCCCTGATTGGAATTTTCGAGGAGTTTCGGAAGGAAGTCCAGAAAGAATCCCCGAAGGAATTCCAGGAGGATTCTCCAAATGCATTTAAGCAGAAATGTCAAGTTAATTACAGCAGGATTTTTAGGAGGAATCAACGAAAACTATCCAGAAGAAATTCCTAAGAATTTCCAGCAGGAATCCTCAAAAGAATTCCAAGGAAATTCATAAAAGAATATCCAAAGGATTTCCAGGAGGAATCATCAAAAAATATCTAGGATGTGATGTGGGGCGGACCTGGTGTGATGGTTAGAACACTTGACTATCACGCTGAGGACCTGGGATCGAAACCCACTCCCGACAAACTCGCAAAATGTGAGTTCTTCTTCCGGAAGGGAAGTAAAGAGTGGTTCCTGAGATGAACTATCCTAGGGCTAAAAATTTCGTTAATATAGATAAAAAAAAAATCTAGGATGAATCTCAGAAGGAATGCCAGGAGAAATCCCCGAAGAAAGAATTGCCGAAAGAAATCCACCAGGAATCCTCGAAGGAATTCCAGCAGAAATCTCCGTAATAATTCTAAGAAATTCGAAGAGGGATCACCAAAGGAATTCCAAGAGAGAACCCCGAAGGAATTCCAAATATCCCTGACGGAATATCAGGAGATATCCCCGAAGGAATTTAAGCAGGAATTTAAGCAGGAGAAACCCCCGAACGAATTCTAGAAGGAATTTCCGAAAGAACTCTAGGAGGCATCCTCGAAGGAATCCCCACAGAAATCTCCGAAAGAATTCCAGGATAAATGAACGAAGGAACTCTAGGATGAATCTTCGCCGAAGGAATTTCCAAAATAACTCTAGGTGGAATCCTCGAAGGAATCCCCAGAGGAATCCCCGAAAGAATTCCAGGATAAATCCCCGAAGGAACTCTACGAGGAATATCTTCGCCGAAGGAATTCCGGGAGCATTAATCTCCAAGGGAATCCCAAGCAGAATCCTCAAAGGTTTATCAAAATGAAACCCCAAAAGAATTCCAAGAGGAATCCCATAGAAAGTCCGGGAGGAATCCCTGAAGAAGAAGAAGGAACAAGAAAGAATCTCCAACGGAACTATTAGAAAAAACCCCGAATTCTTAAAGGAATTCGAGGAGAAATCACCGAAGAATTTCAAGAAGAAAATTATGAAGGAATTCCAAGAGCAATCCTGAAGGAATTCCATGAGGAATTTCTGAAGAAAGAATCTCCGTAGGAATACCATGAGGAATCACCAAAGAATTCCATGAGGAAACCGCGAAGGATTTCCAGTGCGAATCCACGGGAATCATCAAAGGAATTCCAGAAAGAATCTCCAAAGGATTTCTAGAAGGAACTATCAAAAAATATCAAAGAGGAATCCTCGATGGAATTCCAGGAAAAAATCTCACTGAAAGAATTCCAGAAGGAAACCTATGAGAAATTCCAGAAGGACTCCTGGAGGAATTTCATGAGGAATCCTTGAAAAAAAATCCAGGAGGAATCTCCGAAGAAATTCCAAGAAAAATCATCACAGAAATTCCAGGAAGAAACTCCGAAGGAATTTCAAGAGTAATCCACGACAGAATATCAGGAGAAATAGATGAAGGAAGTCTAGGAGGAAACTCCGGAAGAAAATCTTGGAAGCATCTCCGAAAGAACGCCATAAGAAATCCTTGAAAGAATTCCAGGAGAAACACCCGAAGGAAGTCCAAGCGCTTGGAGGCATTCCATGAGCAATCCCGAAGTAATTCCAGGAGGAATCTGCGAAGGAATTTAAGGGAAATCACTCAAGAAATTCCATGAGGGAATCTACGGCGAATTATCAGGAGGAATACCCAAAAGAATTTCAGGAGGAATCCTCGAAGGAATTCTAGGAGGAAACCCCGAAAGAAAATCTAGAAATCCCAGATGGAATTCCAGGAGAAATTTCCGAAGGAATACTAGTAGTAACCCCTGAAGAAGGATTTCCAGGCGATATCCTAGAAGGATTTGCAGCTGAATCTCCCAAAGGGAGTCTTTTCGGAAGGATTTTCAGGAGGCATCCCCGAAGTTCCTGGAGGAATTCCAGAAGGAAATCCTGGAGGAATTCTTGTAGAAACTCCATGATATATCCCTCCAGAATATCCTAGACCTCTAGAGCCTTATGAAATTATTGAAGGAACTCTACAGGAATTCCCTGAAGGAACTCCTAAAGGAATTCCTGATTGAGTGGAGCGGACCTGGTGTGATGGTTAAAGTACGTGACTATCACGCCAAGGACCTGGGATCGAATTCCACTCCCGACAAACTCGCAAAATGTGAGTTCTTCCTTCGGGAGGGCAGTAAAGCGTGGGTCCCGAGATGAACTAGCCTAGGGCTAAAAATCTCGTTAATACAGATAGGGTATCGCACCACTTGGGCGGTGGCTTCTATATCCGTCTGTTTTCCACTATTACTCAGTCAATTTTGGACCAATTGACTTAAAATGTTGTATACGGGTAGATACTATACCTATCTCACCACACTCCAAAAGTTGTGTCAATTGGTTCAAATTTGACTGAGTTATAGTGGAAAACAGACGAATATAGAAGCCACCGCCCAAGTGGCGCAATACCCTAAAAAAATCCTGATTGAGCTTCTGGAGAAATCTGTGATGTTACTCCTGGAGGCATTCGGGAGTCCTCCTCGACAAATCTCAATCTCAATCTGCATACTGCAAGAATCTCAGTAGCGATCTCTGGAAGAGCTCCTGAAAGAATCCATAAATGAACTTCTCGAGGAATCCGCTAAGGATACTGTTGGGGCGTGATCTTAGTTCTAATATAATATCATATAAACACCCTTTGTAGCACACCCTGTACACACTATAACTCCTAGGTGTAAGTAGATTTAAATTCTCTCTCACTAGCCTTCGGCTAGTGAGCAACGTTTTCGGCAATCGGCCTATACCCCTTTGTACAGTAATAGAATAGCCTCAAATCAGTTAAAATATATCGCTCGTACAGATCACATCATCCGCCTTATTGCTACCAATAACGGGAGAGTGCCCATACCCCTAAGTGTCGTTCATACACACCGCGTGTTTTCGCCTACCACGTGTTCGAGATTTCAACGGTCTTTTCGGATCTTTGGGGAATCCGTGTTCCTACATATTTCTGGTCCTTCGAGCCGGATGCGCCGCGATTTATTTCGGACAATCGCGGGGCAGTGCTAGTGATTTTCGCGTTTCGTTGTTCCCAAAGTGATTTTTCTTGCCGTTGAATCTCGATCTTTTCGCCGCGAGTGTGCCACGTTGTTAGCGGGTTCTGTTCTGCACAGTGAACCACCGAACGAGGGTGTCAAAGAGAGTATCGTTGCTAATTTGTGTCGGTTAAGTGCTTGCTGCTGTGTGTTTTTAGTGCAACCGGATTAGTTCGGGGAATTTCTTCGACAATCAACCGGCGCGGCGCGTGCCGCAAAAGCGAGGCTGCTTGGGTCGCCATTTTGCGGTGGCGACAAAAGGTGCTCCATCCTATTCATCGCCGGGTCTAACCAGACTTGACTTCGTCGAAGGTTATTCTAATTGGACCGCAAACGTGAGTACAACATTGCATGCAAGTTGGAGGCTTAGATCAAATAAAGTTGACATCGGACGTTGTTTTATTGGGTATTGACTGATTCATTCGCTGCGTTCTATCCGCAAGTCGATGTTTTCATCCCAGTCTAGTTGGTGGTTTGTTGCATAGTGTGCTCTGGTTTGACGATTTGGCCGGTCAAGTAACTGCCTTTTTTCACTTTCGAGCATTGCTGGTCGCTGTGGACAATGGCACCGGGATTGCGCGAGCTTCATCGTATGGAGCGGTTCTATACGAACACGTTGGCCAATGCGAAGCAATTTATGACTGATTATGACAGTGAGCAGCACAGCGGACAACTAGAGGGATGGAAACAGCGAGTTGATGGACTTTTCCAGAAATTCGAAGCAAATCGTCTAGCTATCGAACTGTTAGAAGAAGATCACGATGACGAAGAGATGGGTGAGGATGTAAAAGGGGTTGATGATGACGCGAAGAGCGTCGCCGACGAGAAGCACCGTGTTATCCATCAGCGGTTCGAGCTCGATTACGTTTTGGTTTCCAGTTTCATTGCTAACGAGATTCGGAAACTCGCGCTTGCTACCCCTTCTAACCCGCCTCCTCAAGTTGCTGGACAATCGCGCGTCAAGTTACCCGAAGTTAAACTCCCTACGTTTGATGGCACTATTTCGGAGTGGATCACTTTTCGCGATTCATTCAAATCCCTCATCGATTCTAACCAACAGCTCACGCCGTTTGACAAGTTCTCGTATCTCGTAGCCTCTCTAACTAAAGACGCAAAAAAGGTCGTTGAATCGATCGAACTTTCGGCTGCCAACTACCCGGTCGCTTGGCAGCTGTTGGAGAAGAGGTTTGAGAATAAGAAACTGATTCTCAAAACTTATCTCGATGCCCTTTTCTCTATCGACCCCATGAAAAAGGAAAGCTACGAGTCTCTGATGCGGTTGGTCGACGATTTTGAGCGGAATTTGAGCATGATCGACAAGATGGGAGTTCCAACGGGCGGTTGGAGTGTCCTCCTGGCTCACATGCTCTGCAGCCGTCTCGATCCTTCTACGCTGAAGCAATGGGAGTCACACTACCGGTCAACGGACGTTCCAGAGTACAAAGACATCATTACCTTTCTTCAAGATCATTTGTCAGTTTTGCAGTCGCTACCACCGTCCAAGTCACATTTATTGGAGTCCAACAAAGCAGAGCAACAGCGTCCATCGAAGTCGAAGATCAACACCGTTCACGCCGTGACCAGTCCAGCGACCAGCTCTTGTCCATTTTGCTCGAAATCTTCGCACTCCCCATTCAAATGCGAGTTTTTCCAAGGTTTGGCCGTTTCTCAACGATTTGACCTCGTGAAGAAGAAAAACCTCTGCCTCAATTGCTTCTCTTCTTCGCACATGCTTCGCAGTTGTTCGTCTAGCAGTTGCAGAGTCTGCAACCAGAAGCACCATACTATGCTCCACCAATCGCCCAATGATCGCTCCACAACTCCAAACAAGTCAACTACTCCTCCCGTGTCTCGCTCAAGTCTGGTTCCACCGGAAAATCCACCCGCCTCGCCGAATCAGTCTTCCTCGCAATCGCAGCCAACGTCGTCGTCCTCGTTAGAAAACCAAAAGCCATCGTCCTCTGGTACCAGTCTCGTGTCCACCACCGTCGACGACGCCCCAAGAAGCGCTCCTGCCACCGTGCTGCTGCAAACAGCAATCGTCAAGGTGTTTTCAACGAATGGCCACATTCAGTGGGCCAGAGCCTTGTTGGATCCAGCGTCGCAGTTGAATCTCATCACCGAGAGTCTCGTTCAAAGGCTGAAGTTACACCGCTATCAGTGTAACCAGGAAATTGGTGGCGTAGGCAACTCCGCAATCGTGTCATCTCATGCCGTTCTCGTTCAGATTGGATCTCACTGCACGGACTTTTCCGTTGAACAACGTTGTCATATCCTGAAGAAAATTACCAGAGACCTTCCCAGTAGGTCGCTTGATGCTTCAGCCTGGACACTACCATCGAACATAATCCTAGCAGATCCTAAGTTCCATGAGCCAGGTCCCATTGATCTACTACTTGGTATGGAATTGTACTACGATTTGCTACTGGAAGGATTCACCAAGTTGGGTCCTGAGAAGCCGATTCTTCAGAACACTGTTTTTGGTTGGGTTGCCTCGGGAAAGATCGGTGTCAATCTACCTGATCGAACGCCAAAGGTTTCCCATGTATGCACTAAACAACCACTCGATGAGTTAATCTCACGTTTTTGGGAAATCGAGTCCTGCTGGTCTCCTAGTACGCAGTCTATCGAGGAAGCTGCTTGTGAAGACCATTTCGCTGCTCACACTTTTCGAGATGACTCGGGTCGGTTTGTGGTGACGCTTCCAAAGCATCCGTCCATTCTAGCCCAACTCGGCAGCTCAAAAGAGATTGCCACCAAAAGATTTCTCGCTCTCGAACGTCGCCTCGACGACAATCCCAAACTAAAGGAGGCCTACACTGCCTTCATAGAAGAATACCACCAGCTAGGCCACATGAGGGAAGTAGACTGCTCTGGAACTATTTCGCCTGCAGCCCTGTCGTACTACTTACCTCACCACGGAGTCGAGAAAGCTGACAGCACAACCACAAAACTGCGGGTCGTTTTTGACGCCTCATGTCGGACCGACAGCGGGGTCTCCTTGAATCAGGCGCTGACGGTGGGTGCTGTGGTTCAGGACGACCTCTTCGCCATACATCTTCGGTTTCGCATGCACAGGATCGCCATTATTGCAGACATCGAAAAGATGTATCGTCAGATACGCATCCATCCGTCGGACTATCCACTACAGCGCATACTGTGGCGTAGTTCATCATCTGGACCGTTGCGCACTTTTGAGCTAGCGACGGTGACTTACGGTACAGCATCTGCTCCCTTTTTGGCCACCAGATGCCTAAAAGAGCTGTCCATACAAGGTGCTGACAATTATCCACTCGCATCGCTAGTTTTGGGCAAGGATTTTTACGTGGACGACATGCTAACCGGAGTCGACAACGAAGAAGATGGAGCAGAACTTAGCAGTCAACTCCAGGAATTACTACAGTCAGCTGGTTTTAGTCTACGAAAGTGGGCGTCCAACTCCCCAGCTGTCCTATCGAACATTCCGACCGAAAACCGTGACGAACGGTCGGTGTTTTCTTTAGATTCGCTCTCGTCTCCGATTAAGACCCTCGGAATTCAGTGGAACCCTTCCACCGACACGTACAGCTACGCTGTTCCAGAATGGTCCAAAGAAGCTGTCATTACTCGTCGCGTCGTTGCATCCGACACTGCCAAACTATTCCTGCCTCTCGGACTGCTAGGTCCCGTCGTTGTACTTGCCAAGATATTCATTCAATCTCTGTGGCAGACTACCGTGTCCTGGGACGAGCCTCTGACTCTAGAGCAACAGCAATATTGGTCCGAGTTTCGTGACAGCTTAGAGGACATCACATCGATTTCCATTCCTCGATGGGCAGCATTTGCTCATAATCCTGTTGTGGTAGAGTTGCATGGGTTCTGCGATGCTTCAGAGAAGGCATACGGGGCCTGCCTCTACATTCGAACGGTGTCAAGTGATGGCACCATTTCCGCCAGACTACTCGCCGCCAAATCGAAGGTGTCGCCTACAGGAAAATCGAAAAAGCAGACCACGCTTACCCTACCCAGATTGGAACTTTCATCAGCATTACTCCTGGCTCACCTGTACCACAAGGTCACCGAAAGTGTCGAATTGAAAACGAAGTCGTTCTTCTGGACGGATTCCATGATTGCTCTCTGTCAGATTCGTTCGCCACCAGCTCGTTGGAAAACCTTTGTAGCGAATCGCGTTTCTGAGATCCAACGCCTGACGGTCGGCGGAACTTGGGCTCATGTACCCGGTGCTGAAAACCCCGCGGACATTATCTCGCGTGGTATGAGCCCCGCGCAATTGAAAGATACGCCAGCCTGGTGGAACGGATGCCAGTGGCTAAGCCAACCGTCTCGTTTCTGGCCTCCCATCAACCGTCCTGTCCCCGAGGATCTACCTTCTACCGAGCTCGAGGAACGCTCGGTCTCATTGCCAGTGCAAGCCACACAATCCAGCGAAATCTTCGAGTGTCGTTCATCGTTCTCCAGTCTAGTTCGGGTAGTTGCCTTTCTACAGCGATTCCGACACAATGCTTCGCCTCGAAATCGAACTGCTCGAAAGGTCGGGCCTCTCAGCACCTTGGAGCTGACCAATGCTACCAAAACGCTCGTAAAGCTAGCTCAACACGAAGCCTTTGGATCAGACATTCTCGCAATTACATCGAAAGGACAAGTGAGCTCCCATTCTGCCTTGAAAAACCTCGCTCCCATCCTAGTTGATGGGATTCTTCGTGTTGGTGGTCGTTTACGTCACGCAGCTGTTTCCGAGGACAGGAAACATCCCATGATTCTGCCAGCTCGTCATACACTCACAGAACGCATTCTGGTTCACTACCACCTGAAAAATCTTCACGCCGGACCACAACTACTGGTTGCCTGCGCACGGGAGAAATACTGGCCTCTTCGAATCAGGAACTTGGCTCGGAAGGTTGTACACTCCTGCGTGAATTGCTTCCGCTGCAAACCCACCAATCTCGAACAGCTAATGGGGGACTTGCCTCCTGAGAGAGTGACACCAACTCTACCGTTTTTGAATACTGGTGTAGATCTGTGTGGGCCCTTCCAGTTTCGGAAGCTGCCTAGAGCCCCTCCTGTGAAATGCTACGTGGCTATTTTCGTTTGCCTTGTCACAAAGGCTGCTCACGTAGAACTTGTGTACGACCTCAGTACAGCCGCATTTCTGGCGGCGTTGCAACGTTTCGTCGCTCGCAGAGGGCGACCAAGGCTTATCCAGTGCGACAACGCCACAAATTTCAAGGGAGCAGCAAAGGAACTCGCACAGCTACGCAAGCAGTTCTATGATCAGCAACATCAGGCAGAAGTAATCAGCACGTGCGCAGATGATGGCACCGAATTCAGGTTCATTCCGCCCCGCAGTCCCAATTTCGGGGGATTGTGGGAGGCGGCGGTGAAATCGTTTAAGAAGCATCTCCGGGCCACTATTGGAAATTCGGTGCTTTCTCAGGACGAGTTTGTAACCCTACTAGCTCGCATCGAGGCTTGCCTGAATTCCAGGCCATTGACTGCGCTCTCGGCCGACCCTAATGACCTGGAGGTCTTGACTCCGGGACATTTTCTCGTTCATCGGCCGCTCACCGCGTTTCCTGAGCCCAACCTGTCCGAAGTACCGAGGAACCGCCTCGATCGGTGGCAGACAAATCAGGAACTACTCCGACGCGTTTGGAAGCGTTGGACCATCGACTATCTGTCAGGCCTCCATCCACGTACTAAGTGGACTCAACAGCGCAACAACATTGAGATCGGCACTTTGGTGTTGGTCAAGGAAGACAACCTCCCACCCTTGAAATGGAGGTACGGCCGTATCATCCGAGTCTGCCGCGGCACGGACAACAACATCCGTGTAGTCGTCGTGCGGACTGCCGATGGCGAGTATACAAGATCAATATCGAAGATATGCGTTCTACCTGTACGCCAGCCTGCATTGAACGATGCCGGCTCAATCAACTCAAACTCAGAGGACTGAGTTTCGTCCATCGCATTGCTTCGGCATTGCGCAACGTGGAGGCCTTCGGGCCTCCGACCATGTAAGTTAGTTGTGTATTGAATTTTCAAAAAGTTTAAAGAATGTTTTGTCCTCCGACATGTCCGGGATCCCGATGGCTACTCCAACCCTGAGTACGCCCAACCCTGATGATTACCAATGTTCGGCTGGCCGGCGCCAGCATCCATGATGCGAAGATGACGAGACCGAACCAGACGGAGATGTTCAACGACCTCCAGTTGCAGCACAAGACATCGGTGGAGTTCATGTTTTTCGGTTGAAAGTCGACCCTTTCAACGGGGGCCGGCATATGTTGGGGCGTGATCTTAGTTCTAATATAATATCATATAAACACCCTTTGTAGCACACCCTGTACACACTATAACTCCTAGGTGTAAGTAGATTTAAATTCTCTCTCACTAGCCTTCGGCTAGTGAGCAACGTTTTCGGCAATCGGCCTATACCCCTTTGTACAGTAATAGAATAGCCTCAAATCAGTTAAAATATATCGCTCGTACAGATCACATCATCCGCCTTATTGCTACCAATAACGGGAGAGTGCCCATACCCCTAAGTGTCGTTCATACACACCGCGTGTTTTCGCCTACCACGTGTTCGAGATTTCAACGGTCTTTTCGGATCTTTGGGGAATCCGTGTTCCTACAGATACCCTGCAGGAATCTTTAAGGGAACTCTTATATAGGTACCTTGAATAAACTTTCGGGGGAATCCATGAATTCTTCTTGAGGTATCCATGGATATTCCTATAAGATTCGCTGATAGAATGTCTGAAGGAACTTCTGTTGGAATTCCTGAAGAAATTCAAGAGGAATCTCTGATGAAACATCTGCATGAAACATCTCTCGAAGGAATCTCTAATGAAACACTTGAACTAATTTATGTAAGAACTCCTAAGAAATTCAGAAATAAACTCCTTGGAAGTTCAGAACAAATCCCAGCAGGAACTTCTAGAAGACTATTTTCTAAAGATCTCCTGCACGAATTTCTGAAGAAACTTCTTTCGCAATTCTTGATGGATCTCCAGGAGGGCCCTCCTGAAAGAATTTCTGAAGGGACATCTGGAAACGTACCTGAGCGAACTCCTGTTAAAATAGCTTAGGCAAATGAATTCCTAATAATCACCTGGATTCATCCCTGCATCCTCCTAGAGTTATTAGGGAGAGTCCTGAACGTACTCCTGAACAGATCACTGAGGGAACTTCTAAAGCAATCCTTAAAAAACTCCTGAAAGAATCTTTGAAAAATTTTCACGTGGTATCTCGAAGTAATTCCAAGAGGAATCCCCGAAGGAATTGATGACATTCCTGGAGTGATCCCTGAAGGATATCCTTAAGCGATCCCTACAGAACGTCACGAAAAATCCCTTGTTGGGTTTCTAGAGGAATTTCTGAAGGATCTCCTGGAGGAATCTCTGAGGAAACTGAACTAGTTCCTAAAGAATCTCTTGTAGGAATTTATTAAGGAAATTCCTGAAGAATCCGTGAAAGACCTCTCAGACTAATCTTTGAAGGACCTCCTATAGGAATCCTTGAAGGATCTTCTGGATGAATTTCTGATGTATCTCTGGGATGCATCCCTGAATCCTCCTGAAAGACGCTGTAGGAATTCTTCACTGAGATTGTGGAAAAATCTCTGATGGATCTCCTGGAGGCATCTCAGAAGCATTTTCTAGAGGAATTCCTGAATCTCTGAAGAAACTGCTAGAGAGATGTGAATGATAAATAACGGATGAAATCTAATGAAAAATAGAAAAAAAATATAAAGATCTAATAGTTTCGTATTTGAATAGGCACTCTAAAATTCCATTTGAGTTCCTTCAGACGTTCTTAATAAGAGTCTTCTGCAGAGTTTGTGCGAAAGAAACCAAAAGCAGACAGACCAAAGTTCCAATGACATTACTTTAAATTGTTAGAACGTGCTGTTTCAATTTCGATATCATATGTGCAATACTTCAGTGGTTGTATTTGTTATTGATTAAAAATATTGTTTTTAGTAGTATTGTTTCCAAAATATGATTAATTTTTGGATAATGTCATTGAAATCTGCTAGAGAATGGTGATTGGTTATGTGCCACAGTTTGTGAATAACTGCAGATCAACCCACGCAAATCGTACGTTTACCAAGGGTTTGACCGTTCCTGAGCTACGCCAATCTATGATAACTATCATGCGGCTAGTGCATCTGGAAATGCCGGAGGAGTTGGCTTTGATTGCTTCCGGAAAGCCTAGTCGTCGTTTGAGTGCACTAGATCCGATGTTGGTGGATGGATTGTTGAGAGTAGGTGGACGTTTGGAGAACTCTCGTCTACCGTATGACGCCCGCCACCAAATATTGCTTCCGAATAAAAGTCCAGTTTGCGAACTTCTTATTCGGGACATGCATTTGGAAAACCTTCACCTTGGACTGTCTGGGTTGTTGTCACTCCTTCGTCAAAGGTTCTGGTTGGTTAACGCCAAATCAACCATTCGCAAGGTTTTGGGAAAATGTGTGACCTGTTTCCGATTTCGCCCTAGTTGTATCAAACAATGTGCGGTGCACAATGTGGGAAGGCGTCGGTTTTGGGTTCCTCACGAACACGTCAATTCCTGTTACTGGCCAACAACCAACAGGCCAGATATGAAGCAGTAATCCGTGTGGCGCTCGAACCGGTGTCCGCAAAAGATTGCCTCGGGTAGGGTCTTTTTGCGGATCGGAACGATGGGACACTACAAAATCTCTTGTTGGTGTTCCAGCAGCCAGCGGTGGGAATGACGCTGGCTTGCAACAGGTTGCCCGTGTGCAATCGAACCGGTGTCCACAGTAGATTACCACGGGTGGGGTCTAGCTGTGTATCGGAACGAGGGGGCAGACGCTTATTGCCTCGCCGGAAAGTGCTCCGTTGAGCAACGGGATGAGTGGACTGTATTCCAACGCAGCGGGTCAGCAGCAGCAGCGGATGGCAGCCTTGGTAGTGGAATCTGGATTCAGGCGGTGCTCTTTCGGTGGTTGAAGGAAAAATCCGATTTCTACTCGATTTCACGTTTATTCGCGATGTTACGTATTAAGGACTGTTCAATTTATAAAACGGACAACTTGCTTGTGCGATATCTTTTTAATTTTTCAATAAAATGATTATCTGTTTTTTGCATAACTTTTTATAGTTATTCTCAAATGTAGGAAAAATATAACATTAAGCAAAATGTTCTTTATTGTGTAACTGAAGCGATTTTCGTAAAGTATCAATAAAAACCCATTTCTCAAAATTCGACATAACTTTCCACATACTAAATCTGCATATTTTCATGAAGTTTTTAATGTATTGGAATCTTATACTATTCTACTAAAGGTAAAGCTTAATAGTTGGTTGGTAATAATGCACCAAGCCAGCCTTCAGCTTGATAAAGTGAGTTGCCTTGTTTACAAATTATTTAAAAATATTTATTTAAGTCCTGTGATGCAATAGCACAACGGATTCGGCTAAAAATTTGTCCAGAGTAGTAGAATATTGTTTTCTGAATGATGCAGAAGAAAAAAATACTTTAATTGCATTCTTCATAAAAAAAATTATCCATAAAGATGGTCATTGTAAAAAAAATTGCATTCTTTTTGCCCCTTTGATGCAAATTTTCGACTCTAGCGAATCTTTTTATTATTTATTTTCAACAAAGTTGATCCTGTGTTATTGTACACCTTATTTAATAACAATCGGATGTAAAAAAAAATATTTCCAACATCAATGTTATGTAAAATTTGCATTAGGTTGTATTGTTATTTGGAAGAACCTTCAAAGAACGAAACTGTTTTGATTACTGTGCCTGTAATGGCGCACAGTAACCAAACCAGCAATGCTTTTAAGAAGCAGTTTTCTGCATTTGAAACCACATCAATCCTATTTTCGACTGGATGCATAAAAACATTGTTTATTGATTTTTTTGTGTCCTTTTTGCTTTACAATTGAATTTTAATCAAAAAATCGAATCTCACTTGAGACATTAATATTTAAACAACTAATTTTCCAATTGAGTTTAAACTTCACCAGAATGTTTATTACTCATGCTGCTGCAGCATGGCACATACTTATCTGATATTAAAAACGATATACCATATGTGAACAGTAATTTTATATATTTTTTTCAATTTTCAGCAATAATAAAATTCACCTCATTTAGCACCTGGCCGATTTTCTATTAATTAAAACTATTTTTATTCGATTCAAAAATCACTACTATAATGAAAGATGATGTACTGAACAACGAAGCATGGGTGGTTAAATTTGAACTACGCGTCTTCATTTTATAGCCTTGTAAAGTTGTCCGTTTTATAAATTGAACAGTCCTTAGGCGGTTACAATGAAACTGATACGCTTCGCGCGGTATGGGGATCTTTATATACAAGATGATTCATTAGTGTGAGTGTAGCAATTATGAGGCATTGGCTCCTTCCATCTCCATGGGAACACAAACAAACGAAACAAAAACGAGAAAAATCGATTGGCGACTAGATGGGAGGAACCTTCTAGAAAGAAATACATTTGGATGGATGTCTGACTTTTGGCTTTACTGATATGATTTTACTTTTCGATATGGGGAAAGGTATTGTCATTTCATTAACTTAACAACTAAGGTTTACAAAATAGGGGAAAAGTGGAGTAAAACAGAAAGGGGAAGGTGGGGTGAAACAGAAAGGGGATAGTAGGGGCAAATTGTCAACATTTTCAAAAAAAAAACTTATTCATACAAATAAAAACAAAAACAAACGTTCGGAACCGAACAAATGGTTTTGACGTTTATAACTGCAAAAGTAACCGGATATAAATCATCGATTTTCTCTTTCGCTAATGATCGTATCAAATACCTATACAGATGAGAAAATCGATGCTGGGAAATCAATTTTTGCAGTCAATCTTTTATGATAGTGATCATGAGAATTTTTGATCTCAACTTTATGTAAACCTAATTTTGTTCGTGCACTGATCACCAGCGCGAAAAACGAAAATCGGCGGCGTGAAAAGCAGCGGCGTATGGCGCGCCGCCGATACCTCGATCAGCGTCGGCGTGGGGCAGAAAGTGTCGGTGGCGGCGGCGTGGCGCGGCGGCGCACAGGTCTAGAACTGAGTCGAATTTATACGCATTTAATTGATTTTGAGAGGCCCCCACTCTCAAAGTCACAAGTTGGAGCGTATGAACTTGGAAACTGTATGAGCTTGGAAAGAAGTTGTTCAGATAGCCTTTGGAGTTGCCGGATTGGAAGTAAAAATGTGCAGCTAGAAGAAGACTCTTTGGTAAGTAAGGTGTGATGCTTTAGTCAAATGAAGTGAATATTTTGAACTTGTCAATATTATCACATACATAATTATCTCCAGATTTGCAGCTAAAGAAATCAATTTAAATTATGATTTATTCAATAAATTTCCAAACTTCAGCAATTATGCGTCACAAACTCAAATTGCTTGGAATAATATCGTATCAAGTTCTAGCTAACGGGTGGCCACTAAATAACGGGAATGCTTTTAGCAGCTGATTAAAAACAATAGAAGCGTCCATAGAGTAAACATTTTTTAGACAAAACCATCGGCTATCTATCCACAAAGTCAGCGTATTTTTTATTTTGTGTCAACTTATTCTGTTCTGCAGAAAACGACATTGAAACAGGAAGCACTACCAAAACGCCTTGGACGGCTCTACTGATTGCTCAAAACAACCGTAAAAAAAGTTAATAGTAAACCATTATAAAACTAGAACCCGCCCGGTTTTGAATGAATTCCACATTTCGGCATCCCAAGAAACAGATCCTGAAGGAAATAGAGGAAAACTAGCAAAACCAATAAGCATGATATCATTTCACATAATAAAATCTTCTTTTGTGACATGGGCTGGATAAATCAATAGAATGCCTTGTTAAATAACAAATATTTACATCAAATCACATTTACACATTGAACAACATGTAAATGGTTCGTTATAAAAAAAAATAGCACAAAAAAAGTTCAACAATGAACCGCAGTGCACAAATTACATCGACACGTTTTGGTGATACAGAAAAATAACATTTTTTGGAAATTTCTATAAATGTCATTTACGGGAAAAGGCTACAACCAAAGCAAAAAAAAACAAGTCAGTATCCCCATTTTTTCTTATTACTGTTTGAGTGTGTAGATGCTAAAGGTAGCTGAGAAACCATTTATTTTGACTAACGATTTCACAGACGCAGAAAATGCGTGAAAGTAAACTCTGAAAAGTCGTACAAAGCAGTTGCTCCAACATCACTGCAAAAAAATACTGTACAAATTACTACGTTCTACTTTCTTAAATTTTATATTTTCCATGGACGTACATTGTTAAACCTTTATGATAGTTAAATTCAGATTGCCATTTTTAAAGATCATATATTTTTAAGAGCACATTCAAAGCATTCCCGTTATTTAGTGACCACCCGTTACTCTAGTGCAACGTCGTTAACAAGCGATCAAGTACGGCACAATCTATTAAGATGTTAGTAGGAAGGTAACAAGAGCGGGGCCCGTCGAGAATCAATTTCAATTAGCTCCGTCGTCAGGTAGGTTTTTCTTCGGAGCTACCAGGCACCAGTTATCCGCCAAGCGGAAGGTATCGCAGCATACCCACCACGGACGGTTTGCACTTCAGCAGACCTGGGCGTACCGCTTTGTACCCGAAACCTAATTGCACGCCCTGGCACATCACTTTTCGGTCCCTCCGGGAGTCACTTGAGAACTTAATTATACATGCATCTCTCTCCCCGCAATAATCCTACACGCTCTCTGTGGTGGTATACTGGTATGTCCCAAGCTCGCAAAGCTCGTTAAATTTAATGCTATTTGAGTTCTCCGCGAGCGAAGTTAGCTCGGGTTTGGAGCGATGTTATAGTGGGATGTGTGTGTATGTTGCGGTCCTGTTTCAAGGATTCTCGTTTGCCGGCGGAGAGGCTTTATTAAAACGATAGGAAGCGGAAAGGTTTTTTTTATTATTCGCTTTGCATCAACCACCGAACCAAGACCGAGCAAATTCCAAGAGTCATCCGATCCAGATTGCACATTTTGTGTCGGATCTTCAAGAAGGTTCTTAATTAAAGTGACACGGTGCCATCCACTAAGCTCAATGCGGATATCTAGATCAAATTAGAATTAAATTTTCGTGAAGCATATGTAAAATGGCTTCTTTATTATTGTATGAAATTTTTGGGAGATCTTAATTTGAGGGCCTTGACGAAAAAAGCGAAGGTGATATGGGAGAAAAACCCCAGAGTAAGATTTTCGAGCATGGCAGTTTTTTTGTAATTTGTTAAAATCGCCCATCCAGTTTTATTATAATAGTTATACATAATATTATAATCTATATCTATAAAAATGCAGTGGCATACGTGGGACCGCGCATAACTTGCGAACGGAAGGACCGATTTTGGTCGTCTTATTTTTGTTCTGTTAGTTTTCACCCAAGGAAGGTTTATAAGGCAAAAAACATGGAAAAATAGAGAGTTTTCGAAAATCTGGTTTTCATACATATGGAACGGGGACTTGGGCGCTTGGCAAGGGACTTCAAACGTCAAAAAAACGCAGTAGGCAAGACAAAGTTTGCCGGGGACAGCTAGTTATAATTATAATTATAATATCATGATGTCCGATCTTTCTTTCAGAATCCCTACGAAGCAGAATAAGATAGAAGCTACTTATTTACCAACACGAGCGCGTAAAACGTATGCAGAAAAGAAATAAAGATCGATAGAGGTTTGGTAAATTAAAATGTTGTCTTCGAAAAAAAAAATATATACACCGAAAGGAAACATCATCGCGCATCCTTTTAAGATGTGATATAATTTCTAGCTGCAAAGCCTTACCAATACATTAATTTCAAATGGTCTGTCATTTCGAACTGGTTCTAACAATTACCAGATCCATATTTTAGGCATCAGAGGCCACATTGCTACGTGAAAGTTTTGTAATTCAAGCATTATATTAGCGATGCAAAGTGTATAATTATGTGATTATACAAGCATTATCTTGTGGTGTGTACCGTCAACCGGGATGAATTTGATCATTCGGGTACTACATTGTAATTCCATACTAGGAACTCTTAAGCGTCTTAATGATCTTAAACTTTTTACGTTATCTGGTTCGTAGATGTCTAGAGATGCCTGTAGAATTTTATTTTTGTAGAAAAAACATTAGTTTTGCCTTACTTTTTTTTAGGAATTTGCAATGTATTACTCATTTAGCTGAAATCATGGCTACTAAACAATCGATTGCTAATACAGGGTGCGGCAGGAAAAAAAGCGAAAAGTTCAAGGCACTATTACACGCTAAATATGGGATATATATGACAATTTTTTCATGACAGTGTATCAGTCAATGTCTATATTCTAGCACTGAAAAATAAAAATGAACACATTTGATGTTTAACATGTGATAATGTAGGCCTAATTAGCGGATATCAATAAACTGCGCGCCCAATGGTCATTAAACAAAATGACTATAACAGTAACAAAATTACCGTCAAATGGGGTAACTTGCAACACTTTTCGAATTTGAAGCAATATCATTGAATATTTAAACATTTGAAACATCCTGTAAAGCATTGTGTACGCTAATTACCCCGAGTAGATTGCTTTGCAGCACTTGATTTACCAAAATACGTTGCCACCTAATCACGCTGTGCGAAATACATGCTTGTTGCAAGTTTTCCCATCTATGGGGTAACTTGCAACACAGGGCATGAAGCTAAGTTAGCTATCATTATACAGCACTAATATTCTAGTGCTTAGTCGAATTGTAATTTTTTGATGTATTGCATGAAAAATGCATTGAAAAGATGTACACTAACCATTCATTTTTCATGAAAGGGTTGATAGCTATTGCAAGCGAGAGTATATCGTTCAACAACAGCTCTCACGTCCCTTAAATCTATATATATAAAAATGCAGTGGCATACGTGGGACCGCGCATAACTTGCGAACGGAAGATCCGATTTTGGTCGTGTGAGTTTTGTTCTGTTAGTTTTCACCCAAGGAAGGTTTATGAGGCATAAAACATGGAAAAATTGATAGTTTTTGAAAATCGATCTTCCATACCGGGGTCCGGGGATTTGGTCTTGGCTAGAAACTTAAAACGTCAAAAAACGCAGTAGGCAAGACAAAGTTTGCCGGGTACAGCTAGTATAATAGTTATTTATGTAACGAGTTGCAAAAAGTTGATTTTTTCAGCACGAGTCGTACATTTATCTAACGAGGCTTGCCGAGTTGGATAAATACGAAGAGTGCTGAAAAAATCGAGTTTTGCAACGAGTTCCATACAAAATTTTATGCAATGATTTTTTCATAATGCAACCCATTTGAGTTGCATAATGTTCATAATGCAACTCAAATGAGTTGCATTATGAAATTTATACAACTATTTTTCATTATGCAACTCATTTCAGTTGTATAATGAACCAGTTCGGAAAAATTGGCCATTATGATTCCAAAATGAGTTATATAAAATGTAAATTATGATACTGAATTGCATAAAATATTTATGGATCTCGTGGCTCAGTATTCGTTACAAAATGTCAACAATGATTATTGTCATTTCTTGAAAAGGTAGTGTGAGTCATCTTTAAGGACAGACTTGTTAGAATCCCAAGATGGCCGCCACAATGGCCGACTTTGGCACCTACTCACGATTTTGAGGGCACAAATTTCTACGTAAATAAAACCACCGCATTCGATCTTCTTATTTTAAGCTTATTACAAGTGAGCAAGAACAGAATAATAAAATGAACTGTTGTTTGAAGCTTGCTTCTTGAGATTTGTGCGTTTTAAGTTCTCATGCATTCTTGAAGCGGGATTTCAAGACGTTTGTCCTTAAGTAGTTTTCAGTTTGAAGTGGTGTTTGGCAATTCCAGCTAAAATAACATAATTGAAACACACCTATTCAATTTTGTAAATATCAATATCGCTTATTTGGGTATTCAGCTGAAATAACTTACTCCATCTACACTGTAAGACTAAAATACCCTCTAAAGAGTACTTTTTCATCCATTCTGAGAGTAACTAGGTGAACTGTCAAAAAGAGTAAACGACGTGTACTCATTAAAGAGTAAATCGCTTGTACGTCAAAATAAGGAGTAAATTTTACCCTCTTTTGCAAGATAGGAGTAAAATTTACTCTCTTTTATTATCTCGTGGCGGTTTTCAGAATTGTTGGGTTCATTAATGTAAAATTGACAAATGAACTGTTTCTCAAGTAAAAATTGTATTTATTCCCGAGCAAAGTCTGACAGCAAATCGAAAACAAATTTTGATGTTGTGATATTGCAAATTATGATTACTCAGGTTGATGTCGTTTTGATCGTTTTAACGGTTAAAACATCAAAAATGAAAGCAGAAAAATGTTCCTGTGAGAGCAAGTTGAAAACAATTCCTGCTATCAGTGGCAAATTGGCAAATTGATTACTGTTTTTGCTATCAGTACGAAAAAAATGGAAAAATCGTTAAATGTAGAGTTTTTCGAATAATATGAAAACCTAAATGCAATACGTTAATTGCACTGATGGTATATCATTAGATGCTTTATACAAGGTCCCCTTGAAGTTTTGAAATAACACAAAAACTTAAATATTTGAAATAATTTTAAATCACAGCAAAACGATATCAAAATTTGACATCGAAATTAATCAAGATAATCTGATTTCAAAACATGATATCAATTTGCTGCTGATTACAAATCGTGTTTTCGATTTGCTATCATTTTGTTGTTAGACTTTGCTCGGGTTATCATTATAAAATATATTAAAAACATGAAATTTCATAATGGTCGTCGTCTCATGGTTATGGAAGGGAATTTGCTTCTAATTTTCTCTGCTCCTCACTCGTTCTTTGGCATACTTCATCCTACATCAATGAAAAGGCTTTAAATTAACAACATTCGTATTTTTCACCCGTTCATGAAAAGATTAAATAAATAGCTCTTACCTACAGCTGCCAGCCTTGCAAAAAAAAAAAACGAATCGACTTCGACTAGGTGACTCCAATTGCCGATCACGAATTCCAGCCAATCTAATAAAGTACATTCTATGTTAGATCGCAATGATGATCGAATTTTATTATACTCACCTGCACTTTTAATTATTATTTAATAATTTAATTTAAAGATATTTGATTTCTGCTTGCAATTGCGGCAAAGGTTTCAACTCAAAGTTTTTTACCCATTAAAGGGTACATACCTCGAACTTAAAAGTGGACGAAAATCACTCTTTTTGCAAAATTTCAAGCTAGCCTTTATTTTGACATTTCATACATCTGCAAAAAGAGGATACTTTTCATACTTTAAAGAGTAATGACAAGTTCGCAGTGTAGGTTCAGAATTGATGTTTGTGATTGTTTTAAGGTTGAAGGATTCGTCATTGTCATAATCGTCATCATAGAAAATTCGAAAGCAGTTTTCTCGCTCAAAGCTGAAAATTCCGCAGTGAAAATATATTCACTGTATTGCGGATGCAGAATGGAGTACAGTGAATACATTTTCAATGTAAACATTTATGTTTTGAGCGAGAAAACTGCTTTTGATTTTTAAATGATGACGATTATGTCAATGACGAATCCTTCAACCTTAAAGCGTCCATAAACTATGCCTTTTTAACAAGATGAAATATGAATAAAACTTCAACATATTGTATTTCCTAACAATGTTGGACGGTTACGTGCAAAAATGAAAAAAAAAAAATGAGTTGTCATTTGAAAATGAACGCGTTACGTCATCATTAAATGAACCATTACAGTTATTCCTTTCAAAATTATCGTAAAATGAAGATAAATAATTAAAGATTTTATCAAATTCAACTGTTGCAAGTTACCCCATAATGGTTGTCGAATATTATTATGATTGTTTACATTATTTAGTCGATAAGTTTATCAAACTTTTATCGTTAAGCTAAGCTTACTATTAGGTACCCTAATTGCAAGCAAGGTCATCAGACTTATCGCACTTACCGTAGGGGAGAGGTGAAGCACAATTTTCATACTTGTTTTTATAACATAAAATGAGCAAACCGTTTTAACAGTGTAGCTAAACAATAAACAAAGAAATAAAACTATTTTTCTATTGAATTGACCTTTGATACTCATAATCTATATTAACGAAATAGTAGGGCATATTAGTTTTCATTATTATTAGAAAATATTTCACATTTAGTGTATGTCATCGTGTTGCAAGTTACACCGCTGTTGCAAGTAACCCCGTTTGACGGTAGCTCAAATTCGATGAACAACCAGACCACACTGATCCAGAGCCATGTAGTTGCACATAGCAGATGAAATAAGTACATATATTTGATGATATTGTAGAGAAAATCAAAAATTTTGTTTTATCAGATGCGAAATTTAGCGACCTGTGCGATTTTCTGCGGTTTGAAAATTCTGGTTGTCTTCATCTTCAGGCGCCGCCCTGTAAAGGTTAGTGACCAAAATGGGAAATTTTTTAATTAACTTTTCAGAAAACTAGCCTATAGATCATGGAACGTTGAAACATAGATTGGTTAAGGGCAAACGGGACGGTCGGGTAAATATCCGCCATTGCTCTGTTGCTACTAAGATGGTAATCTCAGATTCTACTTCATATTTTGCAACAAAAACCTATCATTGTGTATGCTCACTTGCACTGCACATGCTGATTGTTTTTCATCATCTTCAGTGCAATAGAACTCGAGATTACCATCATCAAAATCGCGAGGCAAATTGTTAGAAAGAGAGGCAAGATAGGAAAAATAACACGGCGTCCCGTTTCACCTTAATGTCAAATGGACGAAAATGAGGTTTGAAGTTGAAAAACACTTTCGCATTTTTTCCTGCCGCATACTGTAGGACTTCCCGTAAATTCTCTGTTTTAACATTTTTGTGAAGCCTTGGTTGGGAAGTTATGTAGCTAATAAGAACATGAAATAGTTAAAAAAAAATCATTTTATATTGAAATACACTTCGTCCTTTTTTTACGTCCATGCTTGGCCAAGCAACAAAAAATTCTTCTGCTAAGACAATGAGCAAACTCAACAGTTTCATATTTTTTGAAACAACTTCGTGATTAGGATAAGTGTACAAAAATATAAAAATTTGTATTTTGATCATTATTTTGGCAGTAGAAATTTTTTTCGCTAAGCCAATAGTGGACGTAAGATAAGGTTAATGTGTAGTCATTTATTGTGACAGACACCATTTATTTAAAATGAAATTGCCTACCTGTAGGCGTTTAAGGGGAAATTTCAAAAATTAATTTTGCATTTAAAGTAATAAATTCACTAGTTGAAAGATTTTAAACGCGTTATTCTGTTTTAGAAGGGCAACATTAAGCGGACAAGGAAATTTTCCTTTCCAACCGATGCCTAATTGTATACTGATCAATTTCGCCCCAAAGTGGCATTTAAAATTTAATGATATTTGGAGTTATTGAACTTTAAGTTTAAATTTGTTGAACAAAATTCTATCACGTGGTTCCACGGAGATCCACTGGGTACTGATTTTTTTTTTTTTTATTTATTTAAGTATAACAACACAAATAATCACCTAATGATTTTCAAAGCATGTGTTACTATTAAATACTAATGCCAAAGAATATTTCATGAATTAAAGAAACTATAAACACTATTCCTAAATGAAATGTATGTCAGTTCATTCCTGCAAGATCTAGGTAAATCATTCCAAATTTTAATCGCACGATGGCGGAAAGATTCTTTTAAGTTATTTGAGAGACATCTAGGAACAACAAGTAAGGATGCACGAGTAGACCGAGCGTAATTAAAAAAGTTCAGAAGATATGGTGGAGGGTTATTTATTATTTTATAGGTTTGAATACTCAATCGCAGTTTCAGATGATTCGTTAGGTTACGCCCCAGCAAAGCACTTCTGTAATTTGATATGTGATCATATTTCTTAAGGTTGTATGCATATCTAGTGACAGCATTGAAAACAAGGTTAAATTTCTTCAAGTTCTTTTTGGAGACTAGGCCAAATAGAATATCACCGTAATCAAACAGGGGCACTAGGAGTGATCTTGCTAATTGAACCCGAATATGCTGAGGGGTACAATGTCTCAGTATAACAAGAGAATGTAGGGCACCGTTAACTTTAGTGCAGACTGCGTTGACTTGAGCAGACCAATTTAAGTGTGAGTCCATTAGTAGACCCAGGTTTTTGACAACACCCTTGAACTCAATTTGATCATTTCCTACTCTTATCAATGGAACTTCTGAGAGAATTGTACGTTTGGTCCGAAAGATGAT
Source organism: Aedes albopictus (assembly GCF_035046485.1). Classification (NCBI taxonomy): domain Eukaryota; kingdom Metazoa; phylum Arthropoda; class Insecta; order Diptera; family Culicidae; genus Aedes; species Aedes albopictus. Next base: position 423,080,676 of record NC_085137.1, read on the forward strand.
AGCTTGTGTTTTTTTAGCATTCAAGGTTAAGCCATTATTTTCACACCATATTAAAATACTTTCAATGTCAGAATTGATTCGTTTCACAATTTCGGAAATTCTGTTGGGTTCTCCGGATAAATAAATTTGACAATCATCTGCATATAGGTGAAACTTGCAAAACGATAAAACACTTGGTAAATCATTAATATACATAGAGAAAAGTAACGGCCCGAGAATAGACCCTTGTGGTACACCAGACAAAACCGGAATAATGTTAGATTGTTGTTTATTGAGCTCGACGTACTGTGATCGATTGGTCAGGTACGATCTTATTAAATTGGCAGAAAAACGATTTAAGCGATAATTACACATAAGTTTCTTACACAGTAAATTATGATCGATTGAATCGAATGCTTTACTGAAATCTAGGAGAGCTATTACAGTGACATTTTTCCTATCTAGAGTTTCTCTAACGTCATTCTCAATTTTTATCAGTGCCGTTATAGTACTGCAGGTTTTCCTATAGCCTGACTGAAAAGGACTTAAGAGGCTGTACTGAGTTAAGTAGTCATTCAATTGTTTGGAAAGAATTGCTTCAAATATTTTGGAAAGAGCGCTAAGAATACTTATCGGGCGATAATCTTTTTCCTGTATAGGGTTATCAATTTTGCCTATAGGAATGACTTTCGCAATTTTCCAGTCGATTGGAAACTCAGAAGTTGCGATACAACAATTAAAAATGTCCGTTATGTAAGGCAGAGTTACGCATACAGACGATTTCAAAGATTTTAGTGGAATCATGTCGTGACCAACAGCATCACATGCAGCAGAATTTATCTCCAGTAGGGCCTCATCACTTGTTACACCTCTAAATGAAAAATTAGGTTGAGAGTCGATAGTATCTCCACTCGCATTGAAGGAAAGCGGTATATAATGAGAAACGAAAAATGAATTCAGAGAATCAGCCGTAACATCACCACCTCCGACTGAAGTGTTAGTTTGCTTTAAACCAAGCCGTTTGATGTTTTTCCAGAGCTCCTTCGCAGGAAGATCAGCACTAAGCTGAGAAATATAAAATTCTTTTTTAGTACGTTTAACTTCACGGTTAGTCAGATTGCGAAGGCGGGTAAAGTTATTCCATTTTCGACTTTCAGTTTTGTCTTTTTTCCAACATTCGTAAGCGTCGGAGCGATTTTTGAATAATCGGTTGATACGACTATTGATCCAAGGGTTAGTAGGATCTCTGGATAATTTCTTTTTCATAGGGGCGTGATGATCTAGAACTGAAAAAAATAGTTCATTGAAGCAACGTAATTTTTCATTGACGCCGATGCAATCAAACACACTGTTGAGAGCAACACCACGTAGATCAGATATAAAAGCACTATTATCAATTTTATCAAACTCCCGAATCCAGTAAAAATTAGGAACAGTTTTTGGAAGTTTATAACGATAATCGATACATGAAAAGTCATGATCACTTATTCCTCCAAAAGAAGATTGATATACATTACTCGAGTTATTAGTACAATTTCCCGCAAACAGATCTATAGTTGACGAAGAAGTGTTTTTGTGACATGTCGGATGAGTTGTAATCAACTTGAAAGAAATTGCCTCCAAATTATCAATCATCTTTAAAGTTTTATAAGAGTGCTGTGCCATCAAATTTACATTGAAATCTCCCATTATGAGAATGTTGGGCTCAATAGAAGAAATTTCTAAAATCAAGTTAAAGATATGTTCTAGTTTCGATATGTTAATATCTGGAGGCTTGTATATAACCCCACATACTAAATTTGCTTGTGTTAATTTGATAAATAAATAATCAATTTCGCTTTCCCCATCAGACTTTGCAATGATTGAGTATTTTAAACACTTTTTCAAATAAAAAGCAACTCCTCCACCTCTAGTTTTCTTTTTACAATTTCGATCTGACCTGATAATTTTATATCCTTCAAGTTCAACACTTTTGTTTGTGTGTATAGGTTTAAGCCAAGTTTCGACGATTGCAAATACGTTAAGTTTAGAATTCAAAAAGAAAGACCTATAATTATCAATATTACTTACCAAACTACGAGCGTTGTGAAGTCCAATTCTCAAAAAAATCCTAGAATGTCTCCCAAGTAACGATTGAAGATCTTTGAAATCTAAATAGTGCAGTTTAGTTTTTGTTTCATAAGCAGGACTGTTGACCCCGACAGAAGTTGAAGGGACTGGGTTTGATAATAGCATTGAATTGGATGGTCTATTGGCATTAGTATAACTTATGTTAATTATGTCGATGCTATCAGATTTGGCAGATTCCCGTTTTTTGGTTGAAATTCGCGGATCTCAACCCCATCAGGCCAATAAAATGGATCATTAATTATCGATACTAAATCTTGCGAAACAGATAAGGTACCCCGGGGCAAGTGAGAATCCGGGGCAAGTGAGACCTACAGCTATAATTTTTTTTATTTTTTATTTTTAAGGCAAACATTCTTCATAGAAAACATAGGTATCACACCAACGGATACTTTAAATTCAAAAATTGTTATTGTTCTCACCATAAAGAGACCATATATGTTATTGTTCTTCATATGTAATTTTCAATTCACTAAGTGAGATTAACGTACTCTACTACATTCGTTGTTTAAAAAAAGAATAACAAATAAAGTAAAACTTTTTCAGTTTCAGGATAACATTTGGAGTGCTTGCAAATTATTTCAAGCGAAAAAGCTGTAATTTATTTTCATTTATTACCTTTTGTTAACTGCTCTCACTAACCCCAGTGCATTTCAGCATCTGGGGCAAGTGAGACCTATGAGAGTAAGCAAACACAATTTCATAGTTTGATCTCGCTGAAGAACCTAAGTCGAAATTCACACAAAAGTAAGTAAAAATGCACGCCTTAAGTAATCAATAATTGAATTATACTTAATTATTTCTATTCTGATGATGAAGCTATTGTTTAAAATGGTGAAGTCTATGATAGAACATATTTTTTTTCGAAATTATCTATTTTTTCATATTTTAGTTCAAGCAAATTCTATTATTTTTTCGATTTTCGCTGCATAATGAGTTTTTCTGAATGTTAAGGAACCGGCCATAAAGTATCAAAAAATTGAAAAGCGACATATTCGGAGTTTACGATTTAAAAATCTTTATTTAATGATCGTAATATTATGTAAGAGAAATCATAACATCTGTAAATGTTGAAAAATCTTTTGGCGAGACTCATCAACTACGTAATATGAAAAGTAAGTTTGGAAATCTTTCGGCATTTAACCTTAGGACACTTTTTGTATAAATAAAATCAATTCGTTTTGCACGAGCTGCTAGAGTTAAATCATTTTTTTTTTCTCAGTGAACCGTTATTATATGTGTTACGTAATTTATGCACGATACCACAAAACTTTTCCAACATAAATCGCTAAACATAGTTATTTGCATAACATATTTATAATTTATGCTACCTTACATATAAGCAGCAACTATATTAAGCCATTATTACAAAAAATCCCAATAGGTCCCACTTGCCCCATGATACGGTGTAAATGAAGATCTGTTCCACTTTTCATAATATGCATAATATACAGAATTTAAAAATTTTGAAACAGTTTTAATGCCCATTACTAAGAAGAAATATACCTACAATGTCTTTTAGAACCATTGGAATTATAAAATTATTTATGTTTAGAATTTTTTGGCTTGGCAAAACCAAACTAGCATTTTTTTAGGTCCCACTTGCCCCGGGGTACCTTAGCTTAAACGATATAAAGGAAAGTTCATTAATGTTTTTGTTTCGCGGAACTAATTTTGCACATTTAACTGAAGAGTTATTAATATTGATTGTTTCACGCAAATATTCAATAATATCTTCCTCCGATTGGTCGATATGGAAAGGTGTGATGTAAAATGATTTTGTTGCTTCTTCATTTGAAATTTCACGCACAGACGGACGACTTCTGCTTACAACCCTCAATCGACAATCTTGCAGACCATTGTAAGCGGGGCGGTGAGTGTGGTTTGAGGCTCGCACGGTAGTGCGAGGGACGTGTGCAGGGCCATTGTTGATTGGAACACGGTTTTGTACGACAGCAGCACTCGACGTTATGGCCGCATAGCTTGTGGTGGAGATCGCGGCCGAGGCTTGAGCAGATGTAGCAGTATGTGGAACGTTAACGGCAACATCACGATTGGTAGCTGAAGTTGAACATGGTGCAGTGGCGGTAGCTGCGGTGGAGGCGGTGGTGGCGGTGGGTGCATTGACGACGGGGACGGTGGCGGTAACGGCTAAGGTGGATATGGCATTGACGGAGGTGGTTGTAGTGTTGGGTACGGTGGCGACAGAGTTGACTATCGCAGGCTGGTCATTAACGGTAGAGTTCATTCCACCAGCTGATGTACTGGGCAAACTAATATCTGCACGGCGAGGCGTAATATTCATTTCCCGATTGTCGTGGTTATCATCATTATCCAAAGATACATCGAGCTCATCATCAGCATCAACGATAGTGTTGTTGGCAACATTCGAGCGCAACGAGAGATCAAAGTTGAAACGATCGATACTATTGTAGAAATCGGTTGGATCGTAGACTGAAGGGCCGGACATTGCAAGACGTTGCAGCCTTGATGAAAAGTTCGAGTTACGTCTGACGAAGGTGGAGTGTGGTGACAGTAGGTTGTTAAGCGCTTTCAAATTTTCATCGAATTGCCCAACTCGTAGGTCCATCGAATCCATGCGTAATAGAACATCCCGCAATGTTTTAATGATTACAGCTTCCCGGTCCATAACACTTGAATTGAAATTGACCCTGCAGTTCTCACAGAACCAGAGCAATCCAACATTCGCCGACCACGATTTGAAGTTCGTAGCATTCAATCCGACACATCCGGGGTGAAACACTCTTCCACACGACCCGCTGCACAAAACACTTCTATCTGATCGCGCAAAATTCCTAGAGCAGGCCTTGCATGTATCCATTCTTCCAAGATCCCACTCAAAACCACAAGTAAACAACCCAGATGGGGATTTCCCTACGACAAAAACAGTGCCAGAGGTGTTGTGGAGACGACGTAGAAACACAAACACTTTGAAGCGATTACCGAATACACAGCGGGTTCCAAATTTTTGCCTTTATCGTTTCGCTCTTTTGATGTACTGTCCACTAAAGCCGGTGCCGAAACGTTCAAGCGTATCGATTATAGTGTTTCGGCTTTTGAGACCACCGAACGCACCAAGACCCGCTTCTCTATCCGACACAAGCACCGCTCTGTTAAAGCGTGTAGATGCACAGAGCAATACAAACCGGCGATAATGAAACTTTTCTACTAGTGTAATGGATCACTAACGGCGCGAATGTATCAATACAATATCTCCACGCAACCACTATGACTGAATTGTGTTCGGTACTGTCCTTTGTTTCTGGGTTGGCACCTGTCGTGATGAACAGAATCTTAAAATCACTTTTACACTCCAGCTTATGTAGGATATGCTTGATCTTCAGTCGTGTTCCGTTTGGCAAGCAGTATTTCAGAGTTTTCCAATATTTGGCAGATATTACGAGCCAAGATAATACGAAAAACCGCACAAGTTCGAGCACCTCAATAACGTTGCGAGTAAGTTAGACCGTTTGTATGTCTTACATACAATGTATGTATGTTTTACAGATTTTTTTTTGGCAATGTTTGGAATTCCACTAGTGTTATCCACAAAAGTTGTTTTAAAGTGATCAACTGATCAATTTGACCCCGGATTACGGTACTTGGTTTTCCGGAAGCAACGGGTTCCGCATTGGCATATCCTCGAAATAAAGCGCTATATATTCAAGCACCAACTATTCCCTGTGAAACATTTAATTGGGCACCCATGAAAGTTTACCTGAACTTCGACTCCTATTACCTTAGTAATGACGACGAATATATGTGTATCACATTATGCCCCAGTATTTTTCGAGTTATTCATATTTGGCATATTCCAAACACTGGTTCAGATCAGCTAGGGTTACGGCAAAATATAACGACATAAATTCTCATAATAATCCCACTCCAGCTCATTCTGCTCCAATTTTCGCCTCGGTAAAATACATCTGCTTGGAAGCATTTCATCAGAGAACATTAGAACACCACCATCATAATGAGTATGAACGCGTTTCGTTGCTTTTTATTTCATCTTGAGCGTCAACCATAACGACAACGACGACGACGACTACGGCGATGCTTTGGCCCACAGCCAACCGCTACGTGAACATTAGTTTACATTAATAGGGAATGCGCCAAAAAGCATACACCATTCCACCACACCGCACCGTAGGACCCCAAATGACGGTGATGGTGACTGGGAGGACGAGGACGCCGACAAACGGAATGAATCTTGTGCTGCTTCGTGCAAACTATATGTGACGGTGTGGTTCAGGAATAGCAAATGCACCAACTACCTATCAACAGCGATACAGTGCAGAGCAAAATAAAGTATTCGTAGATCAATATCTAGAAAAAGCAGCATCAATCAGAGAATTAGGCACGTACAGTATCTAACTGTGATGTGATGTGATGTTGTGATGTTAAAAGTGTACCCACCATCATCGCAAGGATTACCTATGACTGCAGAACCATTCCGAGAGGGAATGATCTACCTGATGGTTTGTTGTAGCAGGGTGAGTTAAAATCACTGAATCCCTTCGGTAGTCAACAAAATGCTGCTATCTCATGACAAAAGTCTGGCTACTCCACGAACTTAAGGTCTGAGGTCACGCTCCTCGCGAGAGAGAGAGGATTCTTCGATTTTGGGAACTTCAATCGTAATATCTCGAATATGAAGCCAAATATTACAATTTCCACAAGACAATCTCTTCAAAATATATTTTAGAATATTCAGTGAAAATTTCATGATCTTAGACTTAGCCAAATTTGAATTTATTAGAAAAGAGTAAACTGTTGTCAAAAGCTGTTTTCGCCACCTTGACACTTGTTTCTAATATTTGAAGTAGTTAGAGGCATTTGATCGCAAAATCGTCCCGACAATCTCTGAGGATATTTCTTATGATCATTTTAGTCCAAAAAAAGTACGCTAACTATGGTACATTTTTAGTAGTCTACATTTCATTTCAGTAAAAATCTAAAAATTGTGATGAAACTTCTCTCATATGAGAGAAATTATTTTCTCATTTTCTCCGCTCGTAACAGACAAACAAGAGCACATGGAATTGTGGTGGGGTTCAGGGTTACCAGGATTGGTCATGCGCATAACACGCATAGTTGCATTTCTAACAATAATATTTACATATTACATATAGTTATTTATTTCGCTTTAGAATATTTTTCATCTTTCTAAAGTAACGACCAAAATGGAACTGAGCCTGCTTTAGTTTTCTATGAGAACTTCCTCGGTTATTGGTTGAGAGCTTACTTTGCCAATCGATCATTTTTCGTTTGTGAGGAATTCACTCTATAACCAAGGAAGTCCAGAATATATTATCCAATGAGAAAAGATCCAGGCTCGACCGAAAAAAGTTTTATTCCAATCTCGTACTTCGTTTAGCCAAAGATGGCAACCCTATGTTGCACACAATGATGATCCTCTGTATGTTGCTCTGCGTTTGCTCCCACGGTGCGTTTAGTGGAACACACTTTGACTGCTCGAATATATACCAAATGCACAACTTACTAAAACTAAATAATATATCAAGTTCGTTAGAAGTCAATTCACTTATGATTTTCCTGTTCAGATACACTGAGCAATACCCTAAATTTATGCTCCATAGTATGTAGCCACTTCCAAATGTTAACCGAATTTTGTCATGCGTCAATCAATTTGGATAATATTTGAGTTCACAGAGCTTGCTCGAGGATTCTTGAAAAATTTGAGAGTATTCCTCGATTTTTTGTGATTAATTAGGAATTCTAATGAATATCTGAGTTTGCTGAGCTTATTCGAGGATTCTTGAAGAGTTTTAGAGTATTCTTTGATATTTTGTGATTATTTGGGAATTCTAATGAATATTTGAGTTTGCTGAGCTAATTCGAGGATTCTTGAAGAGTTTTAGAGTCTTCCTCGATATTTTATGATTATTTGGGAATTTTAATGAATATTTGAGTTTGCTGAGCTTATTCGAGGATTTTTGAAGAGTTTTAGAGTCTTCTTCGATATTTTATGATTATTTGGGAATTCTTATGAATATTTGAGTTTGCTGAGCTTATTCGAGGATTTTTGAAGAGTTTTAGAGTCTTCCTCGATATTTTATGATTATTTGGGAATTTTAATGAATATTTGAGTTTGCTGAGCTTCTTCGAGGATTTTTGAAGAGTTTTAGAGTCTTCCTCGATATTTTATGATTATTTAGGAATTCTTATGAATATTTGAGTTTGCTGAGCTTCTTCGAGGATTTTTGAAGAGTTTTAGAGTCTTCCTCGATATTTTATGATTATTTGGGAATTCTTATGAATATTTGAGTTTGCTGAGCTTATTCGAGGATTCTTGAAGAGTTTTAGAGTATTCTTTGATATTTTGTTATTATTTAGGAGTACTTATGAATATCTGAGTTTGCTGAGCTTATTCGAGGATTTTTGAAGAGTTTTAGAGTATTCCTCGATTTGTTGTTATTATCTGGGAATTCTTATGAATATTTGAGTTTGCTGAGCTTATTCGAGGATTTTTGAAGAGTTTTAGAGTCTTCCTCGATATTTTATGATTATTTGGGAATTTTAATGAATATTTGAGTTTGCTGAGCTTCTTCGAGGATTTTTGAAGAGTTTTAGAGTCTTCCTCGATATTTTATGATTATTTGGGAATTCTTATGAATATTTGAGTTTGCTGAGCTTATTCGAGGATTCTTGAAGAGTTTTAGAGTATTCTTTGATATTTTGTTATTACACAAGTTTACAAAATAAAACGAAAATCGTGAACTTCTGTCAACGACCAAAATTTTTGAAGTACAATTTAGCACTGATTTCGAAATCGCGCTTCAAAAAATTTTAAGTAGAGCAGTTTTTGAGTTTTAGCTCAAAAACGAGTTTTACAACTTTTAAAAATATGGAATTTACTAAAATTCGAATATCTTGCGTTTCGTTCAACCAATTTCAAATCTTTTTCCATAAATTGAAAGCTGAATACAATACCATTCGATCATCTGAATGCAGGTTTTGCGTCAGATTGATGAAATTCAAGATATTGGCGTGTTTTAGGGACGATCTCCTTAAATTTTAGCTAAATTTCCAAAAATATATGAAGAAAAGTATTTTTTCCAATGAGAAAAAAACAATCTAAAAATTCTCTCACAACGTTTATTTGACATATTATATATAGGCGAGTTACAGTAAAAAATTCAGCTCAATCGGAGCATTGATTACGGAGAATGAGATGTGTAAAGTGAGCGACGTTGCTTAAAAATAGAACAAAAATCGATTTCAAATCATCTACCTTGTATGGAAAGTCGAAAAAATTTCCGCACTACTGTAATTTTTTTCCTTCGCGTTTTCGAACTCAGGGCATGATTCTACACCAAAAATGATCATCAGCTTACTGAGTTCAAAAATGCTGTAAACTAGTGTTATTTAGGAGTACTTATGAATATCTGAGTTTGCTGAGCTTATTCGAGGATTTTTGAAGAGTTTTAGAGTATTCCTCGATTTGTTGTTATTATCTGGGAATTCCAATGAATATTTGAGTTTGCCGAGCTTCTTCGAGGATTCTTGAAGAGTTTTAGAGTCTTCCTCGATATTTTATGATTATTTGGGAATTCTTATGAATATTTGAGTTTGCTGAGCTTCTTCGAGGATTTTTGAAGAGTTTTAGAGTATTCTTTGATATTTTGTTATTATTTAGGAGTACTTATGAATATCTGTGTTTGCTGAGCTTATTCGTGGATTTTTGAAGAATTTTAGAGTATTCTTTGATATTTTGCTATTATTAAGGAGTACTTATGAATATCTGAGTTTGCTGAGCTTATTCGAGGATTTTTGAAGAGTTTTTGAGTCTTCCTCGATATTTTATGATTATTTGGGAATTCTAATGAATATTTGAGTTTGCCGAGCTTATTCGAGGATTCTTGAAGAGTTTTAGAGTCTTCCTCGATATTTTATGATTATTTGGGAATTTTAATGAATATTTGAGTTTGCTGAGCTTATTCGAAGATTCTTGAAGAGTTTTAGAGTATTCCTCGATATTTTGTTATTATTTAGGAATACTTATGAATATCTGAGTTTGCTGAGCTTATTCAAGGATTCTTGAAAAATGTTAGGAGTTTTCCTCGATTTTACGATAACTGAGAAATTCAGATGAATATTTGAGTTCACTAAGCTTGCTCGCGGCTTCTTGAAGAGTTTTAGAGTATTCCTCGATGTTTTGTGGTTATTTGGGAATTCTAATGAATATTTGTGTTTGCTGAGCTTTTTCGAAGATTCTTGAAGAGTTTTAGAGTATTCCTCGATATTTTGTTATTGTTTAGGAATACTTATGAATATCTGAGTTTGCTGAGCTTATTCAAGGATTCTTGAAGAATGTTAGGAGTTTTCCTCGATTTTACGATAACTGAGAAATTCAGATGAATGTTTGAGTTCACTAAGCTTGCTCGCGGCTTCTTGAAGAGTTTTAGAGTATTCCTCGATATTATGTGATTATTTGGGAATTCTAATGAATATTTGAGTTTGCTGAGCTAATCCGAGGATTCTTGAAGAGTTTTAGAGTATTCCTCGATATTTTGTGATTATTTGGGAATTCTAATGAATATTTGTGTTTGCTGAGCTTTTTCGAAGATTCTTGAAGAGTTTTAGAGTATTCCTCGATATTTTGTTATTGTTTAGGAATACTTATGAATATCTGAGTTTGCTGAGCTTATTCAAGGATTCTTGAAGAATGTTAGGAGTTTTCCTCGATTTTACGATAACTGAGAAATTCAGATGAATGTTTGAGTTCACTAAGCTTGCTCGCGGCTTCTTGAAGAGTTTTAAAGTATTCCTCGATATTATGTGATTATTTGGGAATTCTAATGAATATTTGAGTTTGCTGAGCTTCTTCGAGGATTTTTGAAGAGTTTTAGAGTCTTCCTCGATATTTTATGATTATTTGGGAATTCTTATGAATATTTGAGTTTGCTGAGCTTATTCGAGGATTCTTGAAGAGTTTTAGAGTATTCTTTGATATTTTGTTATTATTTAGGAGTACTTATGAATATCTGAGTTTGCTGAGCTTATTCGAGGATTTTTGAAGAGTTTTAGAGTATTCCTCGATTTGTTGTTATTATCTGGGAATTCTTATGAATATTTGAGTTTGCTGAGCTTATTCGAGGATTTTTGAAGAGTTTTAGAGTCTTCCTCGATATTTTATGATTATTTGGGAATTTTAATGAATATTTGAGTTTGCTGAGCTTCTTCGAGGATTTTTGAAGAGTTTTAGAGTCTTCCTCGATATTTTATGATTATTTAGGAATTCTTATGAATATTTGAGTTTGCTGAGCTTCTTCGAGGATTTTTGAAGAGTTTTAGAGTCTTCCTCGATATTTTATGATTATTTGGGAATTCTTATGAATATTTGAGTTTGCTGAGCTTATTCGAGGATTCTTGAAGAGTTTTAGAGTATTCTTTGATATTTTGTTATTATTTAGGAAGTACTTATGAATATCTGAGTTTGCTGAGCTTATTCGAGGATTTTTGAAGAGTTTTAGAGTATTCCTCGATTTGTTGTTATTATCTGGGAATTCTTATGAATATTTGAGTTTGCTGAGCTTCTTCGAGGATTTTTGAAGAGTTTTAGAGTCTTCCTCGATATTTTATGATTATTTGGGAATTCTTATGAATATTTGAGTTTGCTGAGCTTATTCGAGGATTCTTGAAGAGTTTTAGAGTATTCTTTGATATTTTGTTATTATTTAGGAGTACTTATGAATATCTGTGTTTGCTGAGCTTATTCGTGGATTTTTGAAGAATTTTAGAGTATTCTTTGATATTTTGCTATTATTAAGGAGTACTTATGAATATCTGAGTTTGCTGAGCTTATTCGAGGATTTTTGAAGAGTTTTTGAGTCTTCCTCGATATTTTATGATTATTTGGGAATTTTAATGAATATTTGAGTTTGCTGAGCTTATTCGAGGATTTTTGAAGAGTTTTAGAGTATTCCTCGATATTTTGTTATTATTTAGGAATACTTATGAATATCTGAGTTTGCTGAGCTTATTCAAGGATTCTTGAAAAATGTTAGGAGTTTTCCTCGATTTTACGATAACTGAGAAATTCAGATGAATATTTGAGTTCACTAAGCTTGCTCGCGGCTTCTTGAAGAGTTTTAGAGTATTCCTCGATATTTTATGATTATTTGGGAATTTTAATGAATATTTGAGTTTGCTGAGCTAATTCGAGGATTCTTGAAGAGTTTTAGAGTATTCCTCGATATTTTGTGATTATTTGGGAATTCTAATGAATATTTGTGTTTGCTGAGCTTTTTCGAAGATTCTTGAAGAGTTTTAGAGTATTCCTCGATATTTTGTTATTGTTTAGGAATACTTATGAATATCTGAGTTTGCTGAGCTTATTCAAGGATTCTTGAAGAATGTTAGGAGTTTTCCTCGATTTTACGATAACTGAGAAATTCAGATGAATGTTTGAGTTCACTAAGCTTGCTCACGGCTTCTTGAAGAGTTTTAGAGTATTCCTCGATATTATGTGATTATTTGGGAATTCTAATGAATATTTGAGTTTGCTGAGCTAATTCGAGGATTCTTGAAGAGTTTTAGAGTCTTCCTCGATATTTTATGATTATTTGGGAATTTTAATGAATATTTGAGTTTGCTGAGCTTATTCGAGGATTTTTGAAGAGTTTTAGAGTCTTCTTCGATATTTTATGATTATTTGGGAATTCTTATGAATATTTGAGTTTGCTGAGCTTATTCGAGGATTTTTGAAGAGTTTTAGAGTCTTCCTCGATATTTTATGATTATTTGGGAATTTTAATGAATATTTGAGTTTGCTGAGCTTATTCGAGGATTTTTGAAGAGTTTTAGAGTCTTCCTCGATATTTTATGATTATTTAGGAATTCTTATGAATATTTGAGTTTGCTGAGCTTCTTCGAGGATTTTTGAAGAGTTTTAGAGTCTTCCTCGATTTGTTGTTATTATCTGGGAATTCTTATGAATATTTGAGTTTGCTGAGCTTATTCGAGGATTTTTGAAGAGTTTTAGAGTCTTCCTCGATATTTTATGATTATTTGGGAATTTTAATGAATATTTGAGTTTGCTGAGCTTCTTCGAGGATTTTTGAAGAGTTTTAGAGTCTTCCTCGATATTTTATGATTATTTAGGAATTCTTATGAATATTTGAGTTTGCTGAGCTTCTTCGAGGATTTTTGAAGAGTTTTAGAGTCTTCCTCGATATTTTATGATTATTTGGGAATTTTAATGAATATTTGAGTTTGCTGAGCTTATTCGAGGATTCTTGAAGAGTTTTAGAGTATTCTTTGATATTTTGTTATTATTTAGGAGTACTTATGAATATCTGAGTTTGCTGAGCTTATTCGAGTATTTTTGAAGAGTTTTAGAGTATTCCTCGATTTGTTGTTATTATCTGGGAATTCTTATGATAATTTGAGTTTGCTGAGCTTATTCGAGGATTTTTGAAGAGTTTTAGAGTCTTCCTCGATATTTTATGATTATTTGGGAATTTTAATGAATATTTGAGTTTGCTGAGCTTCTTCGAGGATTTTTGAAGAGTTTTAGAGTCTTCCTCGATATTTTATGATTATTTAGGAATTCTTATGAATATTTGAGTTTGCTGAGCTTCTTCGAGGATTTTTGAAGAGTTTTAGAGTCTTCCTCGATATTTTATGATTATTTGGGAATTTTAATGAATATTTGAGTTTGCTGAGCTTATTCGAGGATTCTTGAAGAGTTTTAGAGTATTCTTTGATATTTTGTTATTATTTAGGAGTACTTATGAATATCTGAGTTTGCTGAGCTTATTCGAGTATTTTTGAAGAGTTTTAGAGTATTCCTCGATTTGTTGTTATTATCTGGGAATTCTTATGATTATTTGAGTTTGCTGAGCTTATTCGAGGATTTTTGAAGAGTTTTAGAGTCTTCCTCGATATTTTATGATTATTTGGGAATTTTAATGAATATTTGAGTTTGCTGAGCTTATTCGAGGATTCTTGAAGAGTTTTAGAGTATTCTTTGATATTTTGTTATTATTTAGGAGTACTTATGAATATCTGAGTTTGCTGAGCTTATTCGAGTATTTTTGAAGAGTTTTAGAGTATTCCTCGATTTGTTGTTATTATCTGGGAATTCTTATGATTATTTGAGTTTGCTGAGCTTATTCGAGGATTTTTGAAGAGTTTTAGAGTCTTCCTCGATATTTTATGATTATTTGGGAATTTTAATGAATATTTGAGTTTGCTGAGCTTCTTCGAGGATTTTTGAAGAGTTTTAGAGTCTTCCTCGATATTTTATGATTATTTGGGAATTCTTATGAATATTTGAGTTTGCTGAGCTTATTCGAGGATTCTTGAAGAGTTTTAGAGTATTCTTTGATATTTTGTTATTATTTAGGAGTACTTATGAATATCTGAGTTTGCTGAGCTTATTCGAGGATTTTTGAAGAGTTTTAGAGTATTCCTCGATTTGTTGTTATTATCTGGGAATTCCAATGAATATTTGAGTTTGCCGAGCTTCTTCGAGGATTCTTGAAGAGTTTTAGAGTCTTCCTCGATATTTTATGATTATTTGGGAATTCTTATGAATATTTGAGTTTGCTGAGCTTTTTCGAGGATTTTTGAAGAGTTTTAGAGTATTCTTTGATATTTTGTTATTATTTAGGAGTACTTATGAATATCTGTGTTTGCTGAGCTTATTCGTGGATTTTTGAAGAATTTTAGAGTATTCTTTGATATTTTGCTATTATTAAGGAGTACTTATGAATATCTGAGTTTGCTGAGCTTATTCGAGGATTTTTGAAGAGTTTTTGAGTCTTCCTCGATATTTTATGATTATTTGGGAATTCTAATGAATATTTGAGTTTGCCGAGCTTATTCGAGGATTCTTGAAGAGTTTTAGAGTCTTCCTCGATATTTTATGATTATTTGGGAATCCTTATGAATATTTGAGTTTGCTGAGCTTATTCGAAGATTCTTGAAGAGTTTTAGAGTATTCTTTGATATTTTGTTATTATATAGGAATACTTATGAATATCTGAGTTTGCTGAACTTATTCAAGGATTCTTGAAAAATGTTAGGAGTTTTCCTCGATTTTACGATAACTGAGAAATTCAGATGAATGTTTGAGTTCACTTAGCTTGCTCGCGGCTTCTTGAAGAGTTTTAGAGTATTCCTCGATATTATGTGATTATTTGGGAATTCTAATGAATATTTGAGTTTGCTGAGCTAATTCGAGGATTCTTGAAGAGTTTTAGAGTCTTCCTCAATATTTTATGATTATTTGGGAATTTTAATGAATATTTGAGTTTGCTGAGCTTATTCGAGGATTTTTAAGAGTTTTAGAGTCTTCCTCGATATTTTATGATTATTTGGGAATTCTTATGAATATTTGAGTTTGCTGAGCTTATTCGAGGATTTTTGAAGAGTTTTAGAGTATTCTTTGATATTTTGTTATTATTTAGGAGTACTTATGAATATCTGAGTTTGCTGAGCTTATTCGAGGATTTTTGAAGAGTTTTAGAGTCTTCTTCGATATTTTATGATTATTTGGGAATTCTTATGAATATTTGAGTTTGCTGAGCTTATTCGAAGATTCTTGAAGAGTTTTAGAGTATTCCTCGATATTTTGTTATTATTTAGGAATACTTATGAATATCTGAGTTTGCTGAGCTTATTCAAGGATTCTTGAAGAATGTTAGGAGATTTCCTCGATTTTACGATAACTGAGAAATTGAGATGAATGTTTGAGTTCACTAAGCTTGCTCGCGGCTTCTTGAAGAGTTTTAGAGTATTCCTCGAAATTATGTGATTATTTGGGAATTCTAATGAATATTTGAGTTTGCTGAGCTTATTCGAGGATTCTTGAAGAGTTTTAGAGTCTTCCTCGATATTTTATGATTATTTGGGAATTTTAATGAATATTTGAGTTTGCTGAGCTTATTCGAGGATTCTTGAAGAGTTTTAGAGTCTTCCTCGATATTTTATGATTATTTGGGAATATTAATGAATATTTGAGTTTGCTGAGCTTATTCGAGGATTCTTGAAGAGTTTTAGAGTCTTCCTCGATATTTTATGATTATTTGGGAATTTTAATGAATATTTGAGTTCACTGAGCTTGCTCGAGGCTTCTTGAAGAGTTTTAGAGTATTCCTCGATATCTTAATTATTTGGGAATTTTAATGAATAATTGAGTTTGCTGAGCTTATTCGAGGATTTTTGAAGAGTTTTAGAGTCTTCCTCGATATTTTATGATTATTTGGGAATTCTTATGAATATTTGAGTTCGCTGAGCTTATTCGAGGATTCTTGAAGAGTTTTAGAGTATTCTTTGATATTTTGTTATTATTTAGGAGTACTTATGAATATCTGAGTTTGCTGAGCTTATTCGAGGATTTTTGAAGAGTTTTAGAGTATTCCTCGATTTGTTGTTATTATCTGGGAATTCCAATGAATATTTGAGTTTGCTGAGCTTATTCGAGGATTTTTGAATAGTTTTAGAGTATTCTTTGATATTTTATGATTATTTGGGATCTCTAATGAATATTTGAGTTTGCTGAGCTTATTCGAGGATTCTTGAAGAGTTTCAGAGTATTCCTCGATATTTTGTGATTATTTGGGAATTCTAATGAATATTTGAGTTTGCTGAGCTTATTTGAGGATTCTTGAAGAGTTTTAGAGTCTTCCTCGATATTTTATGATTATTTGAGAATTTTAATGAATATTTGAGTTTGCTGAGCTTATTCGAGGATTTTTGAAGAGTTTTAGAGTATTCTTTGATATTTTATTATTATTTAGGAGTACTTATGAATATCTGAGTTTGCTGAGCTTATTCGAGGATTCTTGAAGAGTTTTAGAGTATTCCTCGATTTGTTGTTATTATCTGGGAATTCTTATGATTATTTGAGTTTGCTGAGCTTATTCGAGGATTTATGAAGAGTTTTAGAGTCTTCCTCGATATTTTATGATTATTTGGGAATTTTAATGAATATTTGAGTTTGCTGAGCTTATTCGAGGATTTATGAAGAGTTTTAGAGTCTTCCTCGATATTTTATGATTATTTGGGAATTTTAATGAATATTTGAGTTTGCTGAGCTTATTCGAGGATTCTTGAAGAGTTTTAGAGTATTCTTTGATATTTTGTGATTATATGGGAATTCTAATGAATATTTGAGTTTGCTGAGCTTATTTGAGGATTCTTGAAGAGTTTTAGAGTATTCCTCGATATTTTGTGATTATTTGGGAATTCTAATGAATATTTGAGTTTGCTGAGCTTATTCGAGGATTCTTGAAGAGTTGTAGAGTCTTCCTCGATATTTTGTGGTTATTTGAGAATTCTAATGAATATTTGAGTTTGCCGAGCTTATTCGAGGATTTATGAAGAGTTTTAGAGTCTTCCTCGATATTTTATGATTATTTGGGAATTTTAATGAATATTTGAGTTTGCTGAGCTTATTCGAGGATTTTTGAAGAGTTTTAGAGTATTCTTTGATATTTTGTGATTATATGGGAATTCTAATGAATATTTGAGTTTGCTGAGCTTATTCGAGGATTCTTGAAGAGTTTTAGAGTCTTCCTCGATATTTTATGATTATTTGGGAATTTTAATGAATATTTGAGTTTGCTGAGCTTATTCGAGGATTCTTGAAGAGTTTTAGAGTCTTCCTCGATATTTTATGATTATTTGGGAATATTAATGAATATTTGAGTTTGCTGAGCTTATTCGAGGATTCTTGAAGAGTTTTAGAGTCTTCCTCGATATTTTATGATTATTTGGGAATTTTAATGAATATTTGAGTTCACTGAGCTTGCTCGAGGCTTCTTGAAGAGTTTTAGAGTATTCCTCGATATCTTAATTATTTGGGAATTTTAATGAATAATTGAGTTTGCTGAGCTTATTCGAGGATTTTTGAAGAGTTTTAGAGTCTTCCTCGATATTTTATGATTATTTGGGAATTCTTATGAATATTTGAGTTCGCTGAGCTTATTCGAGGATTCTTGAAGAGTTTTAGAGTATTCTTTGATATTTTGTTATTATTTAGGAGTACTTATGAATATCTGAGTTTGCTGAGCTTATTCGAGGATTTTTGAAGAGTTTTAGAGTATTCCTCGATTTGTTGTTATTATCTGGGAATTCCAATGAATATTTGAGTTTGCTGAGCTTATTCGAGGATTTTTGAATAGTTTTAGAGTATTCTTTGATATTTTATGATTATTTGGGATCTCTAATGAATATTTGAGTTTGCTGAGCTTATTCGAGGATTCTTGAAGAGTTTCAGAGTATTCCTCGATATTTTGTGATTATTTGGGAATTCTAATGAATATTTGAGTTTGCTGAGCTTATTTGAGGATTCTTGAAGAGTTTTAGAGTCTTCCTCGATATTTTATGATTATTTGAGAATTTTAATGAATATTTGAGTTTGCTGAGCTTATTCGAGGATTTTTGAAGAGTTTTAGAGTATTCTTTGATATTTTATTATTATTTAGGAGTACTTATGAATATCTGAGTTTGCTGAGCTTATTCGAGGATTCTTGAAGAGTTTTAGAGTATTCCTCGATTTGTTGTTATTATCTGGGAATTCTTATGATTATTTGAGTTTGCTGAGCTTATTCGAGGATTTATGAAGAGTTTTAGAGTCTTCCTCGATATTTTATGATTATTTGGGAATTTTAATGAATATTTGAGTTTGCTGAGCTTATTCGAGGATTTATGAAGAGTTTTAGAGTCTTCCTCGATATTTTATGATTATTTGGGAATTTTAATGAATATTTGAGTTTGCTGAGCTTATTCGAGGATTCTTGAAGAGTTTTAGAGTATTCTTTGATATTTTGTGATTATATGGGAATTCTAATGAATATTTGAGTTTGCTGAGCTTATTTGAGGATTCTTGAAGAGTTTTAGAGTATTCCTCGATATTTTGTGATTATTTGGGAATTCTAATGAATATTTGAGTTTGCTGAGCTTATTCGAGGATTCTTGAAGAGTTGTAGAGTCTTCCTCGATATTTTGTGGTTATTTGAGAATTCTAATGAATATTTGAGTTTGCCGAGCTTATTCGAGGATTTATGAAGAGTTTTAGAGTCTTCCTCGATATTTTATGATTATTTGGGAATTTTAATGAATATTTGAGTTTGCTGAGCTTATTCGAGGATTTTTGAAGAGTTTTAGAGTATTCTTTGATATTTTGTGATTATATGGGAATTCTAATGAATATTTGAGTTTGCTGAGCTTATTTGAGGATTCTTGAAGAGTTTTAGAGTATTCCTCGATATTTTGTGATTATTTGGGAATTCTAATGAATATTTGAGTTTGCTGAGCTTATTCGAGGATTCTTGAAGAGTTGTAGAGTCTTCCTCGATATTTTGTGGTTATTTGAGAATTCTAATGAATATTTGAGTTTGCTGAGCTTATTTGAGGATTCTTGAAGAGTTTTAGAGTATTCCTCGATATTTTGTGGTTATTTGGGAATTCCAATGAATATTTGAGTTTGCCGAGCTTATTCGAGGATTTATGAAGAGTTTTAGAGTCTTCCTCGATATTTTATGATTATTTGGGAATTTTAATGAATATTTGAGTTTGCTGAGCTTATTTGAGGATTCTTGAAGAGTTTTAGAGTATTCTTTGATATTTTGTGATTATATGGGAATTCTGAATATCTGAGTTTGCTGAGCTTATTCGAGGATTTTTGAAGAGTTTTTGAGTCTTCCTCGATATTTTATGATTATTTGGGAATTCTAATGAATATTTGAGTTTGCCGAGCTTATTCGAGGATTCTTGAAGAGTTTTAGAGTATTCTTTGATATTTTGTGATTATATGGGAATTCTGAATATCTGAGTTTGCTGAGCTTATTCGAGGATTTTTGAAGAGTTTTTGAGTCTTCCTCGATATTTTATGATTATTTGGGAATTCTAATGAATATTTGAGTTTGCCGAGCTTATTCGAGGATTCTTGAAGAGTTTTAGAGTATTCTTTGATATTTTGTGATTATATGGGAATTCTGAATATCTGAGTTTGCTGAGCTTATTCGAGGATTTTTGAAGAGTTTTTGAGTCTTCCTCGATATTTTATGATTATTTGGGAATTCTAATGAATATTTGAGTTTGCCGAGCTTATTCGAGGATTCTTGAAGAGTTTTAGAGTATTCTTTGATATTTTGTGATTATATGGGAATTCTGAATATCTGAGTTTGCTGAGCTTATTCGAGGATTTTTGAAGAGTTTTTGAGTCTTCCTCGATATTTTATGATTATTTGGGAATTCTAATGAATATTTGAGTTTGCCGAGCTTATTCGAGGATTCTTGAAGAGTTTTAGAGTCTTCCTCGATATTTTATGATTATTTGGGAATTTTAATGAATATTTGAGTTTGCTGAGCTTATTCGAGGATTTTTGAAGAGTTTTTGAGTCTTCCTCGATATTTTATGATTATTTGGGAATTCTAATGAATATTTGAGTTTGCCGAGCTTATTCGAGGATTCTTGAAGAGTTTTAGAGTCTTCCTCGATATTTTATGATTATTTGGGAATCCTTATGAATATATGAGTTTGCTGAGCTTATTCGAAGATTCTTGAAGAGTTTTAGAGTATTCCTCGATATTTTGTTATTATTTAGGAATACTTATGAATATCTGAGTTTGCTGAACTTATTCAAGGATTCTTGAAAAATGTTAGGAGTTTTCCTCGATTTTACGATAACGGAGAAATTCAGATGAATGTTTGAGTTCACTTAGCTTATTCGAGGATTCTTGAAGAGTTTTAGAGTCTTCCTCGATATTTTATGATTATTTGGGAATCCTTATGAATATTTGAGTTTGCTGAGCTAATTCGAGGATTCTTGAAGAGTTTTAGAGTCTTCCTCGATATTTTGTGGATATTTGAGAATTCTAATGAATATTTGAGTTTGCTGAGCTTATTTGAGGATTCTTGAAGAGTTTTAGAGTATTCCTCGATATTTTGTGGTTATTTGGGAATTCCAATGAATATTTGAGTTTGCCGAGCTTATTCGAGGATTTATGAAGAGTTTTAGAGTCTTCCTCGATATTTTGTGGTTATTTGAGAATTCTAATGAATATTTGAGTTTGCTGAGCTTATTTGAGGATTCTTGAAGAGTTTTAGAGTATTCCTCGATATTTTGTGATTATTTGGGAATTCTAATGAATATTTGAGTTTGCTGAGCTTATTCGAGGATTCTTGAAGAGTTGTAGAGTCTTCCTCGATATTTTGTGGTTATTTGAGAATTCTAATGAATATTTGAGTTTGCTGAGCTTATTTGAGGATTCTTGAAGAGTTTTAGAGTATTCCTCGATATTTTGTGGTTATTTGGGAATTCCAATGAATATTTGAGTTTGCCGAGCTTATTCGAGGATTTATGAAGAGTTTTAGAGTCTTCCTCGATATTTTATGATTATTTGGGAATTTTAATGAATATTTGAGTTTGCTGAGCTTATTTGAGGATTCTTGAAGAGTTTTAGAGTATTCTTTGATATTTTGTGATTATATGGGAATTCTGAATATCTGAGTTTGCTGAGCTTATTCGAGGATTTTTGAAGAGTTTTTGAGTCTTCCTCGATATTTTATGATTATTTGGGAATTCTAATGAATATTTGAGTTTGCCGAGCTTATTCGAGGATTCTTGAAGAGTTTTAGAGTCTTCCTCGATATTTTATGATTATTTGGGAATTTTAATGAATATTTGAGTTTGCTGAGCTTAATCGAGGATTTTTGAAGAGTTTTAGAGTCTTCCTCGATATTTTATGATTATTTGGGAATCCTTATGAATATTTGAGTTTGCTGAGCTTATTCGAAGATTCTTGAAGAGTTTTAGAGTATTCCTCGATATTTTGTTATTATTTAGGAATACTTATGAATATCTGAGTTTGCTGAACTTATTCAAGGATTCTTGAAAAATGTTAGGAGTTTTCCTCGATTTTACGATAACTGAGAAATTCAGATGAATGTTTGAGTTCACTTAGCTTGCTCGCGGCTTCTTGAAGAGTTTTAGAGTATTCCTCGATATTATGTGATTATTTGGGAATTCTAATGAATATTTGAGTTTGCTGAGCTAATTCGAGGATTCTTGAAGAGTTTTAGAGTCTTCCTCAATATTTTATGATTATTTGGGAATTTTAATGAATATTTGAGTTTGCTGAGCTTATTCGAGGATTTTTAAGAGTTTTAGAGTCTTCCTCGATATTTTATGATTATTTGGGAATTCTTATGAATATTTGAGTTTGCTGAGCTTATTCGAGGATTTTTGAAGAGTTTTAGAGTATTCTTTGATATTTTGTTATTATTTAGGAGTACTTATGAATATCTGAGTTTGCTGAGCTTATTCGAGGATTTTTGAAGAGTTTTAGAGTCTTCTTCGATATTTTATGATTATTTGGGAATTCTTATGAATATTTGAGTTTGCTGAGCTTATTCGAAGATTCTTGAAGAGTTTTAGAGTATTCCTCGATATTTTGTTATTATTTAGGAATACTTATGAATATCTGAGTTTGCTGAGCTTATTCAAGGATTCTTGAAGAATGTTAGGAGAATTCCTCGATTTTACGATAACTGAGAAATTCAGATGAATGTTTGAGTTCACTAAGCTTGCTCGCGGCTTCTTGAAGAGTTTTAGAGTATTCCTCGATATTATGTGATTATTTGGGAATTCTAATGAATATTTGAGTTTGCTGAGCTTATTCGAGGATTCTTGAAGAGTTTTAGAGTCTTCCTCGATATTTTATGATTATTTGGGAATTTTAATGAATATTTGAGTTCACTGAGCTTGCTCGAGGCTTCTTGAAGAGTTTTAGAGTATTCCTCGATATCTTAATTATTTGGGAATTTTAATGAATAATTGAGTTTGCTGAGCTTATTCGAGGATTTTTGAAGAGTTTTAGAGTATTCCTCGATTTGTTGTTATTATTTAGGAGTACTTATGAATATCTGAGTTTGCCGAGCTTATTCGAGGATTCTTGAAGAGTTTTAGAGTCTTCCTCGATATTTTATGATTATTTGAGAATTTTAATGAATATTTGAGTTTGCTGAGCTTATTCGAGGATTTTTGAAGAGTTTTAGAGTATTCTTTGATATTTTATGATTATTTGGGATCTCTAATGAATATTTGAGTTTGCTGAGCTTATTCGAGGATTCTTGAAGAGTTTTAGAGTATTCCTCGATATTTTGTGATTATTTGGGAATTCTAATGAATATTTGAGTTTGCTGAGCTTATTTGAGGATTCTTGAAGAGTTTTAGAGTCTTCCTCGATATTTTATGATTATTTGAGAATTTTAATGAATATTTGAGTTTGCTGAGCTTATTCGAGGATTTTTGAAGAGTTTTAGAGTATTCTTTGATATTTTATTATTATTTAGGAGTACTTATGAATATCTGAGTTTGCTGAGCTTATTCGAGGATTCTTGAAGAGTTTTAGAGTATTCCTCGATTTGTTGTTATTATCTGGGAATTCCAATGAATATTTGAGTTTGCCGAGCTTATTCGAGGATTTATGAAGAGTTTTAGAGTCTTCCTCGATATTTTATGATTATTTGGGAATTTTAATGAATATTTGAGTTTGCTGAGCTTATTCGAGGATTTTTGAAGAGTTTTAGAGTATTCTTTGATATTTTGTGATTATATGGGAATTCTAATGAATATTTGAGTTTGCTGAGCTTATTTGAGGATTCTTGAAGAGTTTTAGAGTATTCCTCGATATTTTGTGGTTATTTGGGAATTCTAATGAATATTTGAGTTTGCTGAGCTTATTCGAGGATTCTTGAAGAGTTGTAGAGTCTTCCTCGATATTTTATGATTATTTGGGAATTCTAATGAATATTTGAGTTTGCTGAGCTTATTCGAGGATTTTTGAAGAGTTTTAGAGTATTCTTTGATATTTTATTATTATTTAGGAGTACTTATGAATATCTGAGTTTGCTGAGCTTATTCGAGGATTTTTGAAGAGTTTTAGAGTATTCCTCGATTTGTTGTTATTATCTGGGAATTCCAATGAATATTTGAGTTTGCCGAGCTTATTCGAGGATTCTTGAAGAGTTTTAGAGTCTTCCTCGATATTTTATGATTATTTGAGAATTTTAATGAATATTTGAGTTTGCTGAGCTTATTCGAGGATTTTTGAAGAGTTTTAGAGTATTCTTTGATATTTTATTATTATTTAGGAGTACTTATGAATATCTGAGTTTGCTGAGCTTATTCGAGGATTCTTGAAGAGTTTTAGAGTATTCCTCGATATTTTGTGATTATTTGGGAATTCTAATGAATATTTGAGTTTGCTGAGCTTATTTGAGGATTCTTGAAGAGTTTTAGAGTCTTCCTCGATATTTTATGATTATTTGAGAATTTTAATGAATATTTGAGTTTGCTGAGCTTATTCGAGGATTTTTGAAGAGTTTTAGAGTATTCTTTGATATTTTATTATTATTTAGGAGTACTTATGAATATCTGAGTTTGCTGAGCTTATTCGAGGATTCTTGAAGAGTTTTAGAGTATTCCTCGATTTGTTGTTATTATCTGGGAATTCCAATGAATATTTGAGTTTGCCGAGCTTATTCGAGGATTCTTGAAGAGTTTTAGAGTCTTCCTCGATATTTTATGATTATTTGAGAATTTTAATGAATATTTGAGTTTGCTGAGCTTATTCGAGGATTTTTGAAGAGTTTTAGAGTATTCTTTGATATTTTATGATTATTTGGGATCTCTAATGAATATTTGAGTTTTCTGAGCTTATTCGAGGATTCTTGAAGAGTTTTAGAGTATTCCTCGATATTTTGTGATTATTTGGGAATTCTAATGAATATTTGAGTTTGCTGAGCTTATTTGAGGATTCTTGAAGAGTTTTAGAGTCTTCCTCGATATTTTATGATTATTTGAGAATTTTAATGAATATTTGAGTTTGCTGAGCTTATTCGAGGATTTTTGAAGAGTTTTAGAGTATTCTTTGATATTTTATTATTATTTAGGAGTACTTATGAATATCTGAGTTTGCTGAGCTTATTCGAGGATTTTTGAAGAGTTTTAGAGTATTCCTCGATTTGTTGTTATTATCTGGGAATTCCAATGAATATTTGAGTTTGCCGAGCTTATTCGAGGATTCTTGAAGAGTTTTAGAGTCTTCCTCGATATTTTATGATTATTTGAGAATTTTAATGAATATTTGAGTTTGCTGAGCTTATTCGAGGATTTTTGAAGAGTTTTAGAGTATTCTTTGATATTTTATGATTATTTGGGATCTCTAATGAATATTTGAGTTTGCTGAGCTTATTCGAGGATTCTTGAAGAGTTTTAGAGTATTCCTCGATATTTTGTGATTATTTGGGAATTCTAATGAATATTTGAGTTTGCTGAGCTTATTTGAGGATTCTTGAAGAGTTTTAGAGTCTTCCTCGATATTTTATGATTATTTGAGAATTTTAATGAATATTTGAGTTTGCTGAGCTTATTCGAGGATTTTTGAAGAGTTTTAGAGTATTCTTTGATATTTTATTATTATTTAGGAGTACTTATGAATATCTGAGTTTGCTGAGCTTATTCGAGGATTCTTGAAGAGTTTTAGAGTATTCCTCGATTTGTTGTTATTATCTGGGAATTCCAATGAATATTTGAGTTTGCCGAGCTTATTCGAGGATTTATGAAGAGTTTTAGAGTCTTCCTCGATATTTTATGATTATTTGGGAATTTTAATGAATATTTGAGTTTGCTGAGCTTATTTGAGGATTCTTGAAGAGTTTTAGAGTATTCTTTGATATTTTGTGATTATTTGGGAATTCTAATGAATATTTGAGTTTGCTGAGCTTATTCGAGGATTCTTGAAGAGTTTTAGAGTATTCCTCGATATTTTGTGATTAGTTGGGAATTCTAATGAATATTTGTGTTTGCTGAGCTTTTTCGAAGATTCTTGAAGAGTTTTAGAGTATTCCTCGATTTGTTGTTATTATCTGGGAATTCCAATGAATATTTGAGTTTGCCGAGCTTATTCGAGGATTTATGAAGAGTTTTAGAGTCTTCCTCGATATTTTATGATTATTTGGGAATTTTAATGAATATTTGAGTTTGCTGAGCTTATTTGAGGATTCTTGAAGAGTTTTAGAGTATTCTTTGATATTTTGTGATTATATGGGAATTCTAATGAATATTTGAGTTTGCTGAGCTTATTTGAGGATTCTTGAAGAGTTTTAGAGTATTCCTCGATATTTTGTGGTTATTTGGGAATTCTAATGAATATTTGAGTTTGCTGAGCTTATTCGAGGATTCTTGAAGAGCTTTAGAGTATTCCTCGATATTTTGTGATTATTTGGGAATTTTAATGAATATTTGAGTTTGTTGAGCTTATTCGAGGATTCTTGAAGAGTTGTAGAGTCTTCCTCGATATTTTATGATTATTTGGGAATTCTAATGAATATTTAAGTTTGCTGAGCTAATTCGAGGATTTTTGAAGAGTTTTAGAGTATTCTTTGATATTTTGTGATTATTTGGGAATTCTAATGAATATTTGAGTTTGCTGAGCTTATTCGAGGATTCTTGAAGAGTTTTAGAGTATTCCTCGATATTTTGTGATTAGTTGGGAATTCTAATGAATATTTGTGTTTGCTGAGCTTTTTCGAAGATTCTTGAAGAGTTTTAGAGTATTCCTCGATATTTTGTTATTATTTAGGAATACTTATGAATATCTGAGTTTGCTGAGCTTATTCAAGGATTCTTGAAGAATGTTAGGAGTTTTCCTCGATTTTACGATAACTGAGAAATTCAGATGAATGTTTGAGTTCACTAAGCTTGCTCACGGCTTCTTGAAGAGTTTTAGAGTATTCCTCGATATTATGTGATTATTTGGGAATTTTAATGAATATTTGAGTTTGTTGAGCTTATTCGAGGATTCTTGAAGAGTTTCAGAGTATTCCTCGATAATTTGTGATTATTTGGGAATTCTTATGAATATTTGAGTTTGCTGAGCTTATTCGAGGATTCTTGAAGTTTTAGAGTATTCCTCGATATTTTGTGATTATTTGGGAATTCTAATGAATATTTGAGTTTGCTGAGCTTATTCGAGGATTATTGAAGAATGTTAGGAGTTTTCCTCGATTTTACGATAACTGAGGAATTCAGATGAATATTTCTGAAGAATTTTAGAGTATTCCTCGAATTTTGTGATTATTTGGAAATACTAATGAATATCTGACTTTGCTAAGATTATTCGAGGATTATTGAAGAATTGGAGAGTATTCCTCGATTTATTGTGATTATTTAGGAATTTTAATGAATATCTGAATTGCTGAGAATATTCGAGGATTTTTGAAGAATTAGAGAGTATTCTTCGATTTATTGTGATTATTTAGGAATTCTAATGAATATCTGAGTTTACTAAACTTAGCTTACTGAGGATTCTGGAAGAATGTTAGAGTTTTGCTCGGTTTTACGATAACTTAGGATTTCAGCCAAATATTTGAGATCACTGAGCTTACTCCAGGATTCTTGAAGAATTTGGGAATATTTCTCGATTTTTTGTGATTATTTAAGAATTCTAATGAATATTTGAGTTCAGTAAGCTTGCTCGAGAATTCTTGAATAATTTGCGAGTAATTCTTGATTTTTTTGTGATTATTTTGGAATTTTGATGATTATCTAAGTTTGCTGAGAATATTCGAGGGTTATTGACGAATTTTAGATAATTCCTCAATTTTACGATAACCGAGGAATTCAGATGAATATTTGTGTTCACTGAGCTTGCTCAAGGATTTTTAAAGAATTTGAGTGTATTCTTTGATTTCTTGTGATTATTTGGGAATTCTAATGAATACTTGAGTTCACTGAGCTTACTCGAGGATTCTTGAAGAATTTGGTAATATTTCTAGATTTTTTATGATAACTGGGAATTTCTGGATTGCTGAGCTTAATCGAGGGCTCTTGAATAATTTTAGAGTTTTCCTCGATTTTACGATATCTGAAGAATTCAGATGAATATCTGAGTTCACTGAGCTTGCTCGAGGATTCTTGAAGAATTTGAGAGCATTCCTGCATTTTTTATGATAACTTAGGAATTGTAATGTATATCTGAGTTTGCTGAGATTGAAATCAAATATTCACCAGAATTCCCAGATCATAATAAAAATCAACAAATATTCACAATTTTTTTTATCAAACCCTCGAGTAAAATCATTCAACTCAACTATTCACCCAAATTCCCAGATCATCATACAAATTTACAAATATTCAAAAATACTTCAAGAACCCTCGAGTAAAATCATTCAACTCAACTATTCACCAAAATTCCCAGGTCATCATAAAAATCAACAAATATTCACAAATACTCCATGAACCCTCGAGCAAGCTCATTGAACTCAAATATTCACCAGAATTCCCAGATCATATACAAATAATTCAACAAATCCTCGAGTAAAATCATTCAGCTCAACTATTCATCGAAATTCCCAGGTCATCATAAAAATCATCAATTATTC
The DNA here is from genome assembly GCF_035046485.1 of Aedes albopictus. Lineage (NCBI taxonomy): Eukaryota > Metazoa > Arthropoda > Insecta > Diptera > Culicidae > Aedes > Aedes albopictus. The sequence continues at coordinate 423,109,231 of NC_085137.1, forward strand.
ACGAATACTTCAAAAACCCTCGAGCAAGCTCATTGAACTTGAATATTCACCAGAATTCCCAGGTCATCATACAAATTAACAAACATTCACAAATACTTCAACAAACTCTTGAGCAATCTGATTGAACCCAAATATTCACCAGAATTCCCAGGTCATCATAAAAATCAACAAATATTCACAAATACTTCATGAACCCTCGAGCAAGCTCATTGAACTCGAATATTCACCAGAATTCCCAGGTCATCATAAAAATTAACAAATATTCACAAATACTTCAACAAATGCTCGAGCAATCTGATTGAACCCAAATATTCACCAGAATTCCCAGGTCATTATAAAAATCAACAAATATTCACAAATACTTCATGAACCCTCGAGTAAAATCATTCAACTCAACTATTCACCGAAATTCCCAGGTCATCATAAAAATTATCAATTATTCATAAATACTTCATGAACCCTCGAGCAAGCTCATTGAACTCGAATATTCACCAGAATTCCCAGGTCATCATAAAAATCAACAAATATTCACAAATACTTCATGAACCCTCGAGCAAGCTCATTGAACTCAAATATTCACCAGAATTCCCAGGTCATCATAAAAATCAACAAATATTCACAAATACTTCAACAAATGCTCGAGCAATCTGATTGAACCCAAATATTCACCAGAATTCCCAGGTCATCATAAAAATCAACAAATATTCACAAATACTTCAACAAACCCTCGAGTAAAATCATTCAACTCAACTATTCACCGAAATTCCCAGGTCATCATAAAAATCATCAATTATTCATAAATACTTCATGAACCCTCGAGCAAGCTCATTGAACTCCCAGGTCATCATAAAAATTAACAAATATTCACAATTACTTCATGAACCCTCGAGAAAGCTCATTGAACTCGAATATTCACCAGAATTCCCAGGTCATCATAAAAATCAACAAATATTCACAAATACTTCATGAACCCTCGAGCAAGCTCATTGAACTCGAATATTCACCAGAATTCCCAGGTCATCATAAAAATCAACAAATATTCACAAATACTTCATGAACCCTCGAGCAAGCTCATTGAACTCAAATATTCACCAGAATTCCCAGGTCATCATAAAAATTAACAAATATTCACAATTACTTCATGAACCCTCGAGTAAAATCATTCAACTCAACTATTCACCGAAATTCCCAGGTCATCATAAAAATCATCAATTATTCATAAATACTTCATGAACCCTCGAGCAAGCTCATTGAACTCGAATATTCACCAGAATTCCCAGGTCATCATAAAAATCAACAAATATTCACAAATACTTCATGAACCCTCGAGCAAGCTCATTGAACTCGAATATTCACCAGAATTCCCAGGTCATCATAAAAATTAACAAATATTCACAAATACTTCAACAAATGCTCGAGCAATCTGATTGAACCCAAATATTCACCAGAATTCCCAGGTCATCATAAAAATCAACAAATATTCACAAATACTTCATGAACCCTCGAGTAAAATCATTCAACTCAACTATTCACCGAAATTCCCAGGTCATCATAAAAATCATCAATTATTCATAAATACTTCATGAACCCTCGAGCAAGCTCATTGAACTCCCAGGTCATCATAAAAATTAACAAATATTCACAATTACTTCATGAACCCTCGAGAAAGCTCATTGAACTCGAATATTCACCAGAATTCCCAGGTCATCATAAAAATTAACAAATATTCACAAATACTTCAACAAATGCTCGAGCAATCTGATTGAACCCAACTATTCACCAGAATTCCCAGGTCATCATAAAAATCAACAAATATTCACAAATACTTCATGAACCCTCGAGCAAGCTCATTGAACTCGAATATTCACCAGAATTCCCAGGTCATCATAAAAAATCAACAAATATTCACAAATACTTCATGAACCCTCGAGCAACCTCATTGAACTCAAATATTCACCAGAATTCCCAGATCATCATAAAAATCAACAAATATTCACAAATACTTCAACAAACCCTCGAGTAAATTCATTCAACTCAACTATTCACCGAAATTCCCAGGACATCATAAAAATCATCAATTATTCACAAATACTTCAAAAACTCTCGAGCAAGCTCATTGAACTCAAATATTCACCAGAATTCCCAGATCATCATGAAAATCAACAAATATTCACAAATACTTCAAAAAACGGTCGAGCAGTCTGATTGAACCCAAATATTCACCAGATTTCCCAGGTCATCATAAAAATTAACAAATATTCACAATTACTTCATAAACCATCGAGCAACCTCATTGAACTCAAATATTCACCAGAATTCCCAGATCATCATAAAATTCAACAAATATTCACAAATACTTCAACAAACCCTCGAGTAAAATCATTCAACTCAACTATTCACCGAAATTCCCAGGTCATCATAAAAATCATCAATTATTCACAAATACTTCAAAAACTCTCGAGCAAGCTCATTGAACTCAAATATTCACCAGAATTCCCAGATCATCATGAAAATCAACAAATATTCACAAATACTTCAAAAAATGCTCGAGCAGTCTGATTGAACCCAAATATTCACCAGAATTCCCAGGTCATCATAAAAATCAACAAATATTCACAAATACTTCATGAACCCTCGAGCAACCTCATTGAACTCAAATATTCACCAGAATTTCCAGATCATCATAAAAATCAACAAATATTCACAAATACTTCATGAACCCTTGAGCAAGCTCATTGAACTCAAATATTCACCAGAATTCCCAGATCATCATAAAAATCAACAAATATTCACAAATACTTCAAAAAATGCTCGAGCAATCTGATTGAACCCAAATATTCACCAGAACTCCCAAGTCACCATAAAAATCAACAAATATTCACAAATTCGTCAAGAACCCTCGAGCAGTCTGATTGAACCCAAATATTCACCAGAATTCCCAGATCATCATAAAAATCAACAAATATTCACAAATACTTCAAAAAATACTCGAGCAGTCTGATTGAACCCAAATATTCACCAGAATTCCCAGGCCATCATAAAAATCAACAAATATTCACAAATACTTCAACAAACCCTCGAGTAAAATCATTCAACTCAACTATTCACCGAAATTCCCAGGTCATCATAAAAATCATCAATTATTCACAAATACTTCAAAAACTCTCGAGCAAGCTCATTGAACTCAAATATTCACCAGAATTCCCAGATCATCATGAAAATCAACAAATATTCACAAATACTTCAAAAAATGCTCGAGCAATCTGATTGAACCCAAATATTCACCAGAATTCCCAGATCATCATAAAAATCAACAAATATTCATAAATACTTCAAAAAATGCTCGAGCAATCTGATTGAACCCAAATATTCACCAGAACTCCCAAGTCACCATAAAAATCAACAAATATTCACAAATACTTCAACAAACCCTCGAGTAAAATCATTCAACTCAACTATTCACCGAAATTCCCAGGTCATCATAAAAATCATCAATTATTCACAAATACTTCAAAAACTCTCGAGCAAGCTCATTGAACTCAAATATACACCAGAATTCCCAGGTCATCATAAAAATCAACAAATATTCACAAATACTTCAAAAAATGCTCGAGCAGTCTGATTGAACCCAAATATTCACCAGAATTCCCAGGTCATCATAAAAATCTACAAATATTCACAAATACTTCATGAACCCTCGAGCAACCTCATTGAACTCAAATATTCACCAGAATTTCCAGATCATCATAAAAATCAACAAATATTCACAAATACTTCATGAACCCTTGAGCAAGCTCATTGAACTCAAATATTCACCAGAACTCCCAAGTCACCATAAAAATCAACAAATATTCACAAATTCGTCAAGAACCCTCGAGCAAGCTCATTGAACTCAAATATTCACCAGAATTCCCAGATCATCACAAAAATCAACAAATATTCACAAATACTTCAAAAAAAGCTCGAGCAGTCTGATTGAACCCAAATATTCACCAGAATTCCCAGGTCATCATAAAAATCTACAAATATTCACAAATACTTCATGAACCCTCGAGCAACCTCATTGAACTCAAATATTCACCAGAATTTCCAGATCATCATAAAAATCAACAAATATTCACAAATACTTCATGAACCCTTGAGCAACCTCATTGAACTCAAATATTCACCAGAATTCCCAGATCATCATAAAAATCAACAAATATTCACAAATACTTCAAAAAATGCTCGAGCAATCTGATTGAACCCAAATATTCACCAGAACTCCCAAGTCACCATAAAAATCAACAAATATTCACAAATTCGTCAAGAACCCTCGAGCAAGCTCATTGAACTCAAATATTCACCAGAATTCCCAGATCATCACAAAAATCAACAAATATTCACAAATACTTCAAAAAATGCTCGAGCAGTCTGATTGAACCCAAATATTCACCAGAATTCCCAGGTCATCATAAAAATCAACAAATATTCACAAATACTTCAAAAAATACTCGAGCAGTCTGATTGAACCCAAATATTCACCAGAATTCCCAGATCATCATAAAAATCAACAAATATTCACAAATACTTCAAAAAAATGTTCGAGCAGTCTGATTGAACCCAAATATTCACCAGAATCCCCAGGTCACCATAAAAATCAACAAATATTCACAAATTCGTCAGGAACCCTCGAGCAACCTCATTGAACTCAAATTTTCACCAGAATTCCCAGGTCATCATAAAAATCAACAAATATTCACAAATACTTCAACAAACCCTCGAGTAAAATCATTCAACTCAACTATTTACCGAAATTCCCAGGTCATCATAAAAATCATCAATTATTCACAAATACTTCAAAAACTCTCGAGCTAGCTCATTGAACTCAAATATTCACCAGAATTCCCAGATCATCACAAAGATCAACAAATATTCACAAATACTTCAAAAACTCTCGAGCTAGCTCATTGAACCCAAATATTCACCAGAATTCCCAGGTCATCATAAAAATCAACAAATATTCACAAATACTTCAAAAAATACTCGAGCAGTCTGATTGAACCCAAATATTCACCAGAATTCCCAGATCATCATAAAAATCAACAAATATTCACAAATACTTCAAAAAAATGTTCGAGCAGTCTGATTGAACCCAAATATTCACCAGAATCCCCAGGTCACCATAAAAATCAACAAATATTCACAAATTCGTCAGGAACCCTCGAGCAACCTCATTGAACTCAAATATTCACCAGAATTCCCAGGTCATCATAAAAATCAACAAATATTCACAAATACTTCATGAACCCTCGAGCTAGCTCATTGAACTCAAATATTCACCAGAATTCCCAGGTCATCATAAAAATTAACAAATATTCACAAATACTTCAACAAATGCTCGAGCAATCTGATTGAACCCAAATATTCACCAGAATTCCCAGATCATCATAAAAATCAACAAATATTCACAAATACTTCAACAAACTCGAGCATATACGTGTAAATACTTCAACATTTTCGTGCAAGGTCATTGAACTCACATATGCACCAGAATTACACGTTTCATCAACGACTACAAACCATGAGAGCTTTCGAGCAGTCGTGATTTTTATTCATAGTTCAATGAAATATGGTTTATGTGAATGACCAAATTGTTACGTGTTGAGTATTACACAAATCGGATGTAGCGCTGAATGAAAGCTTTTACATTTTATTATATTTATTCATACAAACTTCAAACTGCTCATAAATAATATCATTGAATGTTTGTATACTCGAGCAATTTGCTCGAACAGCATGAAATTATTTCCAAAACCACTGTTACTGTCTCAGCAGCTACCAAACGCACCCGCTTTACCGTGCTTCATTGTTCTCTCCTCTCTAAACAAGCTGGCTGAGCATTGTATGTACCGACCGATGCAATTGTTTCCACGCTTGACGCCTGAGCGGTGCTGTGTTATCAAGGTAGCCTAAAAACGAGTTTATTTTTAGTCAATACGCACCCGTTCAAACGTCAAATCCGTTATGTCGTGTATTGGTCTCTTGCGATTTTTCTTTCCTTTTGCTCTGTGCTATGGTTTGCAGGAGAGTAAAGACATAATAGAAAGCAATGTGCACGGATCATCGTTTTCATGGTTGCCAATGATCATGTTTCTGCCACTCGGCAAAATGTACAACAATTATGATTTTATTTTGTGTGATATTATATAGTTTTGATGAAGCTGCTATGAATTGTCAGGCATCAAAAGATTGTTGGTACTAACATTGCTTATTATACAAAACTGACAATAATTTAATCGTGAGTAATTCCATACTAACTATCCTTGCCCTGATATTTTCATTACTTTTCATTACTATAAAGCAGCTTATTTTTCTTATTTTTTCTTTACCTAACGTATGTACACTGGAACACGGCCTGCTTCTCAGCTTACTGTTTTATGAGCCCTGCCACAGTTATCATTACAATTATTTTCTTCAGAATGTATGTTATTCAAATATGTCGAATACAACTATTCACTTGCTTGAATAATTATACAAAACTTACATATAAATGTTATAAGAAAACCTGATTACCAAGAGCCAAATAGAAACCAGAGTTATGATACTGATTCATGTCGTAACATTTTAGGGATTCCTTCCACACAATCTTGGCCACCCTGCCACCCTTGATCAGGCGGAAAAGTTTTCCTCTCTGAGAGAACTACAACGTGCTTTCAAAACGACAACACGTGACAATATCAATTTTTTAACGGACGAGCTTGACCTCAGACCTTAAGGCGAAACTGGAAGCATTTTCTCATTTTTTGGTTTTTGATTTTTTATTAAATAACGAAGCAATATTTTCAAAATCGGTTTTCGTGCACATGTAGAGTATGGATCAAGGTACCTTCTGTATTTTTTTGAGGAAGAAACTGTTTTCCATTTTGGCAATAACCATTTTTTTGTGAAATTTCATTCAAAAATGGTTTCTGCAAAAACGAAAAACATTTTCCACTACATAAAAAAATCAGAAGATACCTTGATCCGTACTCTACATGTGCACGAAACCCGATTTTGAAAATATTGCTTCGTTATTTAATAAAAAATCCAAAACCAAAAAGTGAGGAAATGCTTCCAGTTTCGCCTTAAGTCCAGTCATCAATTCATAGAACTCCCTTAGGCTACCCCTCCCCGTGTATAATTATATCCAATAATATGGAAATTTAAATTTTAGAATGCTGTAATACAGAATTAAATGTAGATATATATGACACATTCTACGGGCCCCGTATCATCAATACCAATTTTTCAAAGTTGAGTTATGGCATATTTGGCAATCACATTCTACATTACTTTTGTCATCCAAAAATGTTTTCGATATTAGTGTGACAATAAATATAAATGGAACGACGATTAAGATTAACATTAAAATCGTGATTTTAAGTCTTTTAGGCACACTTTCCATCCAAACTATCGTATTTTAAACACCAACACACTGATTTTTCAAATGTCTTCCATCATTTGTAGATAAATGTATGTAGATTTTTTAGCATAAAAAAAAATAATCGAAAGACTTTACAACTCTGAAATATGGCTGATCTTAGTATGGGTTTTTATTGCGTTGTAACGTCACAAAAATCAACATTTTTAAATTCTATTCAAATACGGAAAACGTTACAAATATGAAATTTTGTATGCTCTTTGTACTCGAAAAGATCTTTCAAATGAGACTAAAAAAAGAAAATCGGTTAATGGAAGCCTGAGTTTCACCTGGTCGAAGTTTGCGTTGTAACGTTGTAACGTTGTAACGAAAAAAAAGTTCTGTGGAAAAGACCCAAATCTTTCTGGCTTGGACGGCTTCTGAATTGGACAAACGTAGTTCTATATTCAAAACAGTTTCGTTCTCGTTGTGTATGAGCTCTTTTTCGAGATATCGTTTATAAATTGTGTGCCATTGCCGGTTAATAAACTACGTAGACTTTTGAAGGACGGGGGAGATGGTGTTTGGCCAAAATCTACACTGAGGATACTGCAGCTCCGAAAATCATACGAATCAACTATGAATTTTTGCCACAAGAATTTCTTACAAAAATCATAGTTACGAACTATGATTCTGGATTCAAAGCGCCAACTTTTATTGCCATACTATTACTGTATAAAATTTCATAACACTCACGTATGAAAATCATACCGATAACGTATAACAACTGAAACTATGTCGTATGAATATCATACATGTTTTTTATGAAATATTTTGCACAAATTAAAAAAAAAATCGCAACTTGGAATCGAACCAGGAACGTCAAGGTTGGCGAGTGCGTGCTTTACTCATACGTTCATCGACGCTTCGGAAGTTGAAGTGGTAAAAAGCCAACAAAAAATTTATTGTTTTTTAGCAATGGTGTTTCGTAACACATCTTATGATTTTCATACGATGTTTCTTATGAGATTTTTCATACGACAAGTCTTATGGATTTCGCATTTCAAAGTGTGAAAAGCATACGAGAACTATAAAATGATCAAAAAATAAAAATAATTTTCATACGATGCACAATGGGAAAAATAGGTTTAAAACGCGAATTAATTCAATATCTTTGCTCGGAGTGGATGGAAATTTTAACACAAACTGCAAAAATCTCTACAGTTTCAGATAAGGAGGGTGTCATTCGCCGCACGATGCTGGAAATCAGTGTATCGGGCCCGTTTTACCCCACTCTCTCATTTTCACCTATTTGGAAAAATTCTGGAATGCGAAATAAATTATTAATTTTATTCGTGTTTGTGTTGAAACTTCCGTAGTATCGGATGGAGCTGGTTTGGCTCACCGTACGGCATAAAAAAATTGGAATATATTCAAATAACCCTGATATCCCCTATTTCTTGAAATTTTCACATGCATTTTCGCTCGGAGTGAAACGCAATCTACAAGAGAAAGACCAATCTTATGTCAATTTTCCGATACTATGGAAGTTTCTACACAAATACGAGTTAAAAAAGTCATTCATTTTGCACGCCAGTCGGAAATAGATGAAACTTTTCTCAAAAAAGTTTGAGAGAGAGAGCACGGGGCAATACGAGCTCAATACACTGATTTCCAGCATCGTGCGGCGGATAACACCCTCCTTATCTGAAACTATAGAGATTTTTGCAGTTTGTGTCAAAAATTCATTCAAATCCATCCACTCCGAGCAAAGATATTGAATTTATTCGCGTTTTATACCTATTTTTTCCCGCTGTGCGATGCTTCTTATGAGATTTTTCATACGACAAGTCTTATGGATTTCGCATTTCAAAGTATGAAAAGCATACGAGAACTGTAAAATGAAAAAAAAAAAAATGACTGATTCATAAAATGTAAACTATGGAAAACTTACGAACAGTATCCTCAGTGTACGATGTAATTGTACTGCGATATTGTAAAATTTTTTAATCGTAATCTAATACCACTCAAACCAAAAATTTCTGTGATATGAGTGGCCAACAGGCGAATCACTGATGAAATTACAAAGTTATTAAGTTGGTCAAAGACTTACAGTTGATGGATAGTTTGATTTAAAGTTCCACCAACAGGCGGCGCTAAAGAATTTAGAAATTTCAAATTTCATACTTCTCAGGATCCCTTTTACATAGAAATACGATTTCTTCAGCAAAGTTGGTAAGTAAAGGACTTGTAGTTAATTTACCAATAGATGCGAGATTTTTCCACTAGAAAACGTTAGTTTACATTTTGCAAAGGCAGGCAAGGGATTAGAATTTCTTGAAAAGTATTCTACAAGCTGGAACTTTTTTCACTTTGGACATATTGTATTCAAATCAAATTGTAATCAAAGATCAATATATAGTTCTTAACTTTCAAAATTTAATTTGATTTGATTCACTTATTCCTTAGATATAAGAGTTAATAGAACACAGTCAAACATATGATTCTGCTTAAAGCGCTCCATCTTTGTGTAGAGCTAACCAATCAAGTCCAAAATTGTAGAAATTACAGATAAGAAGATGAGGAAATCCACCAATTCGATGTAGTACAATTAGAAATAAAATACATTTAGGCGCTGTACAAAGTGTATGTACAGCTTCCAATTGGAATCGCTCACGCAGTGCTCTAGTGGACAATAGAGCTGTAAATTAGGTTAAGTGATTGAAGAATAAAAAAATATGATGAACTATCAGTCAAAATTTGAGAATTATTGATATATTTTATAAAAAAGTTACGGCTTGTTGAATGTGTGTTGGGTAATTAATATAATTGGCATGCTTTTAAAAATTTGCAACTACCACCACTGTGTGGCAGAAATTAATACCATACGGCTATTGAACTGAAAGCCTAGTGATCTACCAAACAACTATAATGAAGCAACCATCTTTCCAATTAATCACGATCCTGAGATAAGTAAAACTAAAACAAGGGATGAAAGTCTCTTAAATAAAGACAAATTATTCAATCAATAAAATCAAAAATGTGTATGCCTTCTAGCGCCTCCTAGTGGAAGGATTTCAAATCATACGGCCCATCAATTGAAAGTTCTTGACCAGCCAAACAATTTTGTAGAGGACACCAACTGTCTAAATAGTTAGGATCTTGAAATATATGGGATGAATATTACGTCAGTGCTACATCTTTTTTTTATATAACAAGAATCACCGACAAACAGACGTAACACCTACGAGATTGAAACTCATATATCTCGGGACTCTAATTACTTAGACTTTAGTCTTTTAGAATGTTGATATCTTTGGAAAAGTTGTTTATCTTGTCAAGAATTTTCAGTTTAAAAGCCGTTTGGTTCAAGTTTCTAACTGACTAGTGGAAGTTGAATTTTTGATAAATAATGCACTTTATATTTATTCAAAAAATATTCAACATGTTGTAACTTCTTATTAAGTGCCAAAAGATTTTGCCAAAAAATAGTTTCTCAACTAATCAAAATTTGTTGAACACTTTTTGAGAAATTCTAAACTATTGTAAACTTTTAATAAGCGTCGCCCAGTGTGTCCGAATCTCACATCCAATAGTGAATCAGCTGTAAGTTTTTGACTTATCGAACAACTTTGCCAAAGACATGACTCTGACATATATAGGATGTATTTTTTTTGTCTGAATTAGGTCTATTTGTCTCTGGAATCACAGAAATTTATGCCCTAAGTCCACGGTTCCCAACCTTGGCTCTCGCGACCCACCACCCCCCCCCCCCCCCCCCCCCGTCTGTCGTCACTGCGCTTTTCGTGAAACAATCGAAGCGTGCCTGTCAGCGGTTGGGGGGTCGCGAAACGAACGTTGGGAAGCTATGCCCTAAGTGATGGTTCAATAACTGCTCGCACATCTTAAAGCGTTTTTAATTGAATCAATGACATTGCATAAATTATTGAAAAAATGTTTAATCTGACGGCGTGATTAGTTTTATGCTGCAAAATCTAAATATCTTGCGGTGCGAAGTAATGAATATCAACGTTTTAGTCTTTGGGGCTGTCCATAAACCACGTGGTCATTTTTTTGGCACTTTTCAAGAATAAAACGAACAATTTCCCCCATCCTATAAGAGCTGGTCGTCTTCATATCTGAAAGTTCGATAACACAGCGTAAAAAGAATTAACTTTTAGTCTGTCTCAAGAGCAAACTTATGTGTCTCTGACAGATTTTGGGCCGCTGAATCCGAATCTGGGCTCAGATTTGCTCCAGCACGTCACAATTTTGAGCTACACTCCCGATCAAAAGTTTGGGGTCACCTCCTCAAAAACATGTCATTTTTTTAGGCCCATATCTTCGCCAATTTGCGTTCGATTTTTAAACCCTAGGTCTCATTCAAAAGAGAATGAGTCAAAGAAACTTTGAACATGATTTAAAAGAAACTTTTTCAAAAAAATTTGTATGTAAACTTAACCCAAAGTTGCCAAATTAAAAAAAAATGATAAAAACTTACGGCAGTGTCGCTGGAAATTAGGTTGACCAAATTTAAAGATGAGAGCGGTAATATAACCCATTTTCTATTAGCTTTCAACTGCTTTTTACAGAACTTAGCAAAAAAATCTAGAAAAAAAAGTTATTAAGTAAATTAACTCTTCATGTCATCGACCAAAAGTCTGGGGTCACCCCTCAAATTCATGTATCGGCCAAAAGTTTGGGGTCACTATCGTAAAACATGGAAAAGTGATTTGTTGATATCTTTGTCATCTTTCATTCAATTTTAATTCTTCTTGGCTTATTTGGAACAAAATGAATGATACTTACTGCATAGACACTGAACCATATATATTTGTTGAAATTTACATACTAAAACTTAACGTAAAGTTGCCTCATTTTTTGAAGTGTGGTGAAATGTGTTAACTTTACGTAACATTTTTATATACAAAAATCGTTGAATACGTCAAGTTAAAGTCACCAAACGTAAATTTAGTTAATTATCTTTGAAATGAGCCAAAAAGAATAAAATTTGAACTATAGATGACGAAGATATCACCAAATCACTTTTCTATGTTTTACGAAAGTGACCCCAAACTTTTGGTCGATGACATGAAGACTGAATTTACTTAATAACTTTTTCCTAGATTTTTTGGCTAAGTTCTGTAAAAAGCAGTTGAAAGCTAATAGAAAATGGATTATATTACCGCTCTTATCTTTAAATTTGGTCGACCCAATTTCCAGCGACACTGCCGTAAGTTTTTATTCATTTTTTAGGAAATTTGCAACTTTGGGTTAAGTTTACATGCATTTTTTTTGAAAAAGTTTCTTTAAAATCATGTTCAAAGTTTCTTTGATTTATTATCTTTTGAATGAGACCTAGGGTTTTGAAATCGGACGCAAATTGGCGGAGATATGGGCCTAAAAAATGACATGTTTTAGAGGGGGTGACCCCAAACTTTTGATCGGGAGTGTATACCTTAATTTAAAGGGCAAAATAAGCACGTACAGTATCTAACTGTATACAAAAACTCAAATCAAACGGTTTGAAATTGGCTTAGTTATAGCGGCAAGTGCCCAAAATAGGTACACCTGCCCAAATGGTACAAGACCCTATGTTTAAAAAGGGAATTAGTAGCGTGACGTCACAATGTTGTAACGTCACTCTACTAATTCCCATTTAAAACATACTTTCCCAATGAAAACTAACTGTTTAACAGATCATAGTTAATTAGGATCATAGGAAATTTCACAAGGAGTCCGAATATGTACAAATATTTGAGGGTTTATGGTCGTTATAGTTATAGTGGAAAATCTGACAGAAAAGACATCAAAACGTTGTAACGTCACGGTAGAATGTGTCAAATTCAAAAATTCAGTTTCAAAAAGTCACCTGTAGAACATGTTGTTATTTTTTTAAGCAGTTATAAAAATATAAAAAAAATGGTGGGTATTGCCAATTTTTGTATGGTAAAAAATACTTGTATTATATTTATGACGAAAAATGCCCACTTTCCAAAATCTCGCTGGGGCGACCTGTAAATTTCTTTTCTGAGAGTTGCTATCATACAAAAGTTTGTTTCCAATACCCTTAGTACTATGATTTGCAGGGTGAGCCCCCAAGCTTTTTGATCATGTGAAATTTTGGAACGCCCTAATGTTCATGTGCATTTACAGGGCTCTTCTATCACTCAGGAGGAATATAGCCCAAGCAACCGAAGTGGCGACAAATAACTGCAAGACAGGCAAACCGATTCCTAGCACGGACATCGAAATGCAGCCATCTTGCATTAATACCCGATATGAGGTGGCCCTATTAGGATTAGTTTTCCTAGACAAAATCAAGATATGAATACAGAACAAATACTGTTAACAAGAATGCAATCAGTGAAACAAAACACTATTCCAGGGTTGACAGATAGACCAAAACTAATAAATGAATCCTCTTTATCTTATAATCGTAAATGGTTATTCCTTTAAGGATAACTGGGCACTTGTAATATTATTTGTAATATTCTTTTTAGTTTTCATAATGAAAAGTAAAAAAAAAAACAAAAAACATTTAAAGGATTCCATTATAATTCCATTAATTCCATTTGGGCCCAACGTGGGGCCCAAATAGTTCTATTTATTTTATTTGTAGCAGGGATTCCTTCGAGGATCCCTGCAGTATAGTAGTTATTTTAAGGATTGCTCCAGAAGTTCCTTTTAAGTGATCTCTCCAAAAAAAATTCTGAGGTCTTCCCAGTAGTTCCAGGAGGATTCTAAGATGTCTCCAGCTTATCTTACAGAAGATCTCTCAAGTAATCTTCCAGAAGTTTCTTAAGAGATTCTGTCAGAATTCCTGCAGAAGGTCTTTTAAAAATTAGTCTAGGAGCTCCTTCAGAGACTCCTCCAGAACTTGCAGATGTTTCATCAGAGATTTCTCCTGAATTCATTAAGAAATTCTTCCAGAAGTTCCTTCTGATATCCTTTCAAGAGTTCCTTCAAGGATCTCTCCAGGATTTTCTTCGGAGATTCATACAGGAGGATCCAAGGATACCTCCAGGAGAACTCAAAGACTTCCAAATGTTGTTTCTGGAATTCTTCCAGGGATCGCTCCTGGAGTTCTTTCGGATATTTTTTCAGGAGGATTCACAGATGCCCTCAGGAACTACACACGCTCAGACCGCTCAGCACTCAAGTGCATAATTTCCACACTAACACCAAAAATGTGTAACACTTACACATTCACAAAATCAGCTCCTGCGTTCGAAAAATCGTGAAATTCGTTGAAAAAAGTTTTACAGCAATCTAACTAGGTTTACTAGTGACCTTGATGAACAAAAAAAATATCGAAATTTCGCACTAGAAGAGTGTACGAGCTGTTTTTTAGAATGTGTAACTGTTACACATTTTTGTGTGGTCTGGAAATTATGCACTTATGAGTAGGCCTTACACATTTTAGGTGCTGAGCGGTTTTAGCGTGCAGCAGATGTTGCGACGGTATCGCATGTATTTTGGTGAAACTGGCAACTGTTCTATCCAATAGGAATTAATTGAATGCATTAGAATTGTAAGGAGATTTAGTGTTAAGTTGTGCGTCGAGTGAGAGAGTTCTTTAGTGCTTAAGAAACTATCATGAATGTTAATTTTAGGTAAGACCCAATGTAAATTATTAAAATGAATTTATATTAATATAGCATTGAAGCTGTCGTAAGAAAACGCCGCCCTCGATATGTATGTGTTTCATTGATCCTGAAAAAACTCGCACCAACAGCAGAGATATTCAGAAGTTCCTTCAGGGTTTCTTCAAGGTAATCTTTTAAGAATTTCTTTTGGACTATAATCAAGCATATCTCCAAGATTTCCATGAACGATCTCTAATGGAGTTCTTACAAGAATTCCTTCAGAATTTCTTTCGGATAATTCTCCAGTATTCCCATCCGGAATTTCCTGGAGTTTTCTCTGCCATTCTATAGAATCTGAAAGATTCTATCAGGGATTCCTCCTTGAATTCCTTCGGGGATTCCTCCTGGAAATCCTTAGGAGAACCCACATGGAATTCATTAGGGGATTCCTCCTGGTATCTTTCGATGACTCCTCTTGGAATCTTTTGGGTATTCCTTCTGGAATACATTCGGAGTTTCCTCCTGAAATGCTTTCGGGGATTATCCTGCAATGATTCCTTCTAGTAATTCTTTAGGGACTCTGTGAGCTATATGTCTGACAATGAACAGCGGCTGACAAGATCATAGCAAGCTGCGTCTCGTCCTCCTTCTTCGATCAGGGTCCGACCACGTTGGACGCTCAGTGATCGAGTCGCTGTGCTAGGCGTTTCTCATCGAGAACCATCTGCCAAATTCACACAGACTCCTCCTTGAATTCCTTTGGGGATTCCTGCTGGCATATCTGTGAAAGTTTCTGCTGGAGTTATTCCGGGGATTTGCCCTGGATTCTTCCTGGAATTTATTCGAAGATTTCTCCTATAATACCGTCGGGACTATCCCTAGAACTCCGTCAAGGATTCCTCCAGGAATTCTTTTTGGGATTCTTTCTGGAATTCCTTCTGGAATTGCTCAAAAATTCCAAACAGGAATTTCTTCACAAGTTTTTACAGGTACATTTTTCTAAGACAGATTCTCGAACCACCAGGGATTTCTGCAGAATTTCTTTCGGGGTTTCGTCCAGAAGTTCCTTCTGGGAGTTCTTTCAGTGATTCCTCTTGGATTTTTTTTTGGGAACTCATAAGTCTAAATAGTGCAACCTTGTTATCAAATTTGATAGCTTTTGTAGCGTCCAAGAAAACAAAACAAAAACTGAATCAAGATCGATACTTAATTGCCTTTTAACGAATGGCAATGGAATGATGCGACATGCGACTAATGATACGGGTAATGTAACAATATCTATGGGTTCTATGGAATATTTAATAGTTATCAACGGATTGGCTGGCACTTTTTCTTGGGTCATTCTTTCAGTTTTACATGCAAAAGTATATTTTCCCATCATAAGCATAAAAATCTAGTATGAAAATGAACCATTGAAGCCTTCCTGTTGCTCACTACTGTATGTATGTATACGTCCCATACCCGAGTAGGGATGTTTCTCTATGAAACAACTGCCACTACTGATACAACCTAGAATTAGGATTATTCCCCAACAAACGCAGCCGTAGTAGCAGTCAGACCTCGGCTACAGCCCCTTTTGCGGTCGGAGAATGCAAATTGAACAATGTGGTGGACGTGGAAGCAGTGCAGCAGCAAAAGCAGCAGCATCAGCACTAGTGACTCGGTGCGACGACGATGGTTTTAATAAATTTGGTTAGCATGGTTTTCAATGTGACAATTTTCAGAGGATTTATGGATGCCTTTTGTGGGGAACCAAACATTAGTTTGATGAAAAATAGCTCCGGGTTGTGGGGTTCGCTGCGAAGCGACATGCATCTTCGATTTCTGGGATATTCTTTGTGCTTTTTTTTTGTTTCGTGCTCAAACTAGACCTTTATTTCATTTTCTGAGGCATTGTATTGTTTACCGGACTAAACGCTTCCGTCAAAGTACAAATTAAGCGGCTCAATCTTATTATGGGTGTTTTTAGATGGAGCCTCTTGTAGAGTGACAGAGAAAGCAATTACATAAACAGGTACTTTGACGGGAGCGTGTATGTTTTTTTTTTGTATTAAAACAAAACCAGTTGAATCCATTATAGTAGTGTAACAAGAAGTTCGAAGCTCCAATTATAGGCCTTCTTACAATTTCAATTGTTCTGGCCAATCATGGTACACTGAGTACGGTAATTTCTTATCATGACCATATTTTTATGAGTTATATGAACATTTTTTAGGTGAAATGCGCAATTTCATATCTTCTTCTTCTTTATGGCTCCAAGTCCGCACTGGGACTTGACCAGCCTCGCTTCAACTTAGTGTTCTTTCAGCATTTCCACATTTATTAATTTAAGGGCTTTCTTTGCCTGCCATTGCATGAATTTGTACATTGTGTGGCAAGGACAATGATACACTATGCCCAGGGAGTCCAGAAATTTTTCCCGTCCGGAACGGGAATCGAACCCGCCGTCTCCGGATTGGATCCATAGCCTTAACCACTAGGCTAACTGGAGACCCCAATTTCATATCAAGTTCCTTTTTAAATGTTTATCTATGTATATGTATGCAAACTTCGTCCCAATGGTGACATTCAAGCAAAGAAGATGAAGATATCTTTTTAATTTATGAATTTAATCTTTAGTACGTCAGGATAGCACGTCAACAACATCAATGCTCAATTCTTGAGATGTTTCTACAGTAGCACAATCGATAGAAAATCCAGTTTATTAAACACTAACAACATAGAATGAACTGCTTCATGTGATTGGCACTTTTCCATTCAAATCGAGAATCCTTGAAGGGTTTAAAAAGAAAAGACCCTGAAGAGCGTCATCTATATATTTTATGCTTCTTCATGCGAAATAAGGTACCATCCATTTTACCTTTCCCAGTCTGGAGCGACCGAACGATTGAAACCCGAGCTGAAGTTAACATCTTAAAACTACAATTCATGCTTAATGAATAATTTATCTCTATCTTCCACTCTATTCGGACGGTAATAAATATGGAAACCTGAAACGAACTTTCAGTTACCTTACTTGTACAACCTACCTACCACGACCAGACCGGTCCTGTTGCTACTAATTCAGTTTTGCAAATTGTGCCGGCTCATGGGGTCAACGGGGTGGCGCAGTGTGTCCGAGTTGGGATGGATAAGAGAATGGGTTTGTTTTTATACTAATACCTATAAAGATTTTCCATATATTTTTTAACCCACTAATCACTTCTTCAAGTGATTATTTTTCGTTTGACACCCAGCTAACATTCGCAAGCCGCAAACAAGCATGCATGCTGAATTATTACTTTATAATGGTAATGATAGCTGAACTACAATTATGCTGTACACAATACTGTACAAATGCTTTTTCAATTGAAAACGTAGTCAATGTTAAACCTTTCCTATCGGTATCGCCAATGATAATTCAAAACTATTTGCAAGCATTTATTTATTTATTTATTTATTTATTTATTATTTTGAAACATGTAGAGTAAGCTTATACTTTTCAATTTCTACACTCGCAAGAAAATATGAAGGTTACAATAACTACTTAACTAACTTAAATACAAAGTTTCTGCTGATATACTTATTACATTTGCTGCATTTAGAAAAGTTTTTATTCAACTTGCAGTATTTTTTTTACAAAACAAGTTAACCAGACCTTTTTCTGCTTCTTGTTAAATTTACGTACAAATAAGCACATGTTTCTGTATAATATGTTTTTCACAAGTCGAAAAAGCGCTTTCGTTTCATTATATTTACTTCGACTTGAAGTACATGATGCAAATCACGTGTTTCTACTGAACAGCAGCTGAATCAATGAGTTGTTTAGTTGTTAACCATTATGTTATGTGCTAATTCACCACTGCTGAATAGGAGTCGAAGTGTGATCATTATTAAACCACGAGAAACTTATGTTCATCGTCTCTAGGATGGCACAGATAGAAAGATATGCGACTGGCAATCGACGGGTCTCGAGTTCGAATCTTGGTTTAGGTAAATTTATGTGTAGATAATATTTTAAACTATCGTGGAAATTGAAAAAATGTTGCATTAATTTATTTTTAATCATTTTTGCTAAAGCTGAATAACAGCTTTACTATATAATTATAAAACGATTTAACAACATGCAATTCAGTTGCTATGCTCACTGTGCTTTATAGTTTCTCAAAATGTGTGACAAAGGTTGTGCCTGAAAATTATCCAAAAGTTATTCAGCATTATGCTGAAATAATTCGTCGTAAAGGTGGTTGTAAAATGAGTTATTGTTAGTTGGACAATTATTAAGGGTTTCCTGTTTTTATTAGGTTGGCTAATAGGCTGATCGAACAAAAAGGAAGAATGCTTAATTAAGAGATTGTAATACACAGTAAGGACTACATGGTTATCTTTCTCAGTTCGGAATGCTGCTCTCTCTATTTAGAAGAACTGCCATCTCTGCTGGCAAATGTGCTGTTTTAAACGAACAAGACCAGCTTCGTAGTTTGTTAGTTACTTGGGCATTTGAAAGTTCTCATCTCTTATGATGTGGTGCCTGTGCAATGAATGATTGAGAAATTATTCTTATAAAATGTGACCAATCTAATAAGAGCTCTTAGACTTCTTTTGCGACATGATAATGATTTTAGTTGAAATAATTTTCTCAAAAATAGTTCTCTTCACATACAACCACATCAAGCGGACGGAATAGAGGGGATCTCTTTCAAACAGAATTCATATTTTCGCTCAGTTCCTTTTAAAATTCCCCCATCAGCAATGAAACATCTTTTGCATTTCATTCAGGCGGGTGTCGGGAAACGTTCCAAGCCCTACAACAAAGCCATATTTCTCCTAAGCAGCAGTGTGCCTACGTATGATCATATCTCCCTCAGCGACGTTTCCTTAGTACGAAACGAACCTAGATGTTTTCCTTCTCCTCAACGATGATACACCCTCTGAGTCAGCCATATGCTAACACTCGCATGGAAAGTCTTTTCCATTCTTCCGGTACCAACATACCTTACACAAGCAGGTGTGTATGAAGCCACTTGTTAACAATTGTTTTTGCAACTTTAATTTATTGTCTCCGGTCGTAGTCTTGCACTGCCTGCGCAAGGACATCAGACGGAATTTACGATGCTGTGCTTTGCTGTGAAGAACAGTTGTGTGTCTACTGCTTTCCAAAATGGTATACCGTTTAAACATTTTGAAAATTAGGATTCTGAAGTGCCTATTTTGGAAACCTTTTCCGAGATTTGTTTTTGTTTAGAGAGACTTTACCGTTCTCGGCATTCGTCTCTTTTTCGAGATTTACTGAGAGAATTCATTGCATTGTCGAGGGCCACATATAAGTAACAAAGATAATATTTTACTAGGGGAAATTACGTTTCACTATTTCTGTAAAACTATTGAAATAATCATATCATTGGGCAACTATATTGGGATTCCATGACCCATGCTCCAAAGCTGGAGCCCAGTACCCACGAATGGGTTATTTGGAAAATTTCAAATCTTTATATTGAGATCGTAAAACGTATATCAAACGATATTAATCTTCAATGCGCCCCCGGTACAAGACGAATGACTGTGGGGAAGTTCAACTCTCGGATCGGAATGTGACAACACTCTGCTGGATGAAAGTCTCCCGAAACTGGGTTGGAGCAACACACCAACAGTAATGATTGTCTCAAAAGATGGATCGCTTTTTAATAAGTCATTCGTTTCCTCAGATGAATTTGGGGAAAATTTATGTGTTTTCAATAAGGGGTGTTGATGTAATCTAGATTAGCTGTACAGGAATAGAGTTCATCTCTTCAAAGTTTGTAGTATTATTTCGAAATAAGGCCGGAACAAATCTCATTTTCTTCTTTTGTCACAATACTCGTTGGCTCGCTAAGGGGGAGGACAATAAATAATAAATGTATTTAACGAAGAAATACCCAAACAATTCGGAAAAATCTATAAACTCATCGGATTTGTTAAGTAATTTTATGTGCAACTCTAATTTTACCTTAAAGTTTTAAAATTTCTTGAATAATTTATTGGTGTCCCCAGGGTTCCTGATTTCCACTTTTCATCTTCTTCCACACTCGAATACAGTCAGCAGCAAACGGTTGTCGCTTTAGTTTGTGTGTTTGCTTGTCAGCGACGACAGCAAACACCGGCGAACGGTGGGAAGCCATACATGGAATTCAAACATTCGTCCACAATCGCATCGCAAGCGATGGAGAGGTGATGCGATTCGTGAGTGAATTGCGCGTACGAATATTTGAAGTTTTCAAAAAATGTTTATTATTTTCTTTGCTAATCTAGCATTTCAACAACAATATACTAAAAACGTATGCATTACATGCAGCAATTCTCTTCTAGTTATGATAATAGCCGCTTCGATCGCTCACCAGCATTCGTCACCATTCGCCATTCATTCATTCGCTTGCGATCCAAACTGCGACGATCGGCCACGAATATCCATGTCAACCAGCTTGCGCATCGCTTCTCACTGGTGATGGGGTTGCGTGTTTGTTCATGACTATCCGTTTGCTGCATCATTCTCGATTCGCTTCAGCAAAGAGGAGTGAATATGAATGGAGTGAGGCGAATTTACCGATCCTTGGGTGTCCCCCCTAAAAATGTTGAATTTCGACCAAAATTTCTCGAGGGGGCGGTGACATAAGAGAAAATCGAAATTTGTGTCAGCCTAAGAGATCAGACAATACGATATGTGTCATACTAGAATATCCTGCACAAGAGTCACTGAAATATCGCGTATCTATTCTATGCGATTTTAGGAACTTGGCAGAGTTAAGCCTTCCATAGTGATTGTTATAGCAATTGTATAAAGAAGGTGCCTTACCACTTAGGTAGTGCCTGCTATTTTATGCACTTTTCTGCTATAACTCAGTCTATTCCAACCAATTGACTTGATTTTGTTAAGTGCCCAAAATAGAGTCCCTGCCCATATAGCATCACTTCCGTTCTACGGAGTCAGCTTTGAGCATCTCGACTGATATACGATCGTATACGATAATAGCGTGGTTCATAAAATCGTTTTTGCTCCATACCGCTTATTCGATTGGGCTCATTTGGTTGAAAATTGAGACTGTACAAGCCCTTCAAAGTTTGAATAGGAATTACTCTGGGAGAACGATGTTTTTCATTCAATCGACCGTAGCAATTTCCCAAGTGCCTTAGGGCCGATTTCTTCACCTATCCGGCTTAACGACGTAAGCCTGGTTTATCTTAAACCACACTTAAAGTTAAGCCAAATTCTTAAGCCAGGTTTAAATAATTGCATTTCTTCACACCGGCTTTGCAAATGAAGGCGATGGCTTACGCTAAGCCAAGCTTAACGAAATTTCCCATATCATTCCAGTGACTTTCCAATGGAAACGTCAGTTTAAGCCGCCGATATTTTGAAATGCCCGTTATATGCAATATGGAGTAACAACAACAAAACATCCGCTGAAAAAAAAAGCGGAATCACTCAGTAAATTTTTCGGATGCAGAAAGAAATTAACAATATAGACTGTTTCAGAAATTATAAATACACTTTGTTTATTCAATTAAATGAACTGTTCTAATGATTTTTACCAACTTGTTTCAGAGTATAGCATATTGTACTCCATATTTTTATATTTCCTTTCAATTGTCTTGATATTTTAAAGAACAGTCGAGTTCTCTAACAAATAACATAATTTTTCAAATTTGCATTTGCACAAAGGTGTTTTTTAATGATTTCAACATTATTTATCATTAAATACCAAACATTATCTAAATTTTTACCACATTCGCTTTCTCAACAAGTTGTCTAAGTAATGCCTTGATAAAAATTTCGGAAAAATCGATAAAGGCATTCCCACAACATTTTTTCGGAGATCAGGTTTCT
Organism: Aedes albopictus; assembly: GCF_035046485.1. NCBI lineage: Eukaryota > Metazoa > Arthropoda > Insecta > Diptera > Culicidae > Aedes > Aedes albopictus. The sequence goes on from NC_085137.1 coordinate 423,132,041, forward strand.
TATTTTTTAAGGTTTTCTACGGAACATAAGAACTACCACACAGTTTTTGAGCTTTCCTGAACGCATTTAATCTAAACAAACTTATTTTTTCAGCTCATTCGATCCTTCAGATGGCAAAGCTTGACATACCATAAAAACGAATGCAGTAAGCAGTAATTATGACATTCGTTTGCTTAACGTTTGTTGCTACTGGTGTTGTTGAGAAATTTGAAACAAAAAATTTTGTATTTAGAAGGTTCGTAATGGTGGTTCTTGATCAAATATTCTAGTAAAAATTACTCTTACCAATCGAGAAGTATCTTTTATTATCGATACAGCCATTTTTATTGTGTTTGGAAACTAAATATTTTATTCGTGAGATTTTTTTCTTTTCTACTATGCTACATTTTTTGACCACTTTGTGCAACTTCAAATTTTAATCATCTAGTTTACAGAGCCCTATTTTTTAACTTTTACCAGAAACATCAACAAAATTGGTATTGTTTGCTTCGTTAGCATGTTTACTATAAGAGCTAGAAGAAACTTTTTTGGATATTATGCTCAAATTGAAATGGCAGTTAATCGTTAGTGTATTTATAATTTCTGAAACAGTCTATAATGACTATTGATATTTTACCTAACGCTAGTATCGAAGATCTTCGATTTAGTGGAGTAGTATGATCGTTCCACAACATTTGTACAAAGTTTAGTGCCCCATTGCAGAAAAGGCGTTGCAATGTTAATTTTATGTTTTGATATCCAGAATCGCCTTCGAATAAATAATCTCCATTATCGCCTTGTTAGAGTTGGATTTCGAAAAGATTTAGGATTTTAATATAGAAATGCGGTAAATGCGAAAATTTTGTTTCGACCTATCTAGATTCAATGTCATCGTATATCTTCGAAAAAGGCAATAAATATTCATCATAGTATTGCAGACTACATCCTAAATTGGACTTTCACACTTTTTTTTTTGGTACGCCTAAAAAGTGTGATAAAAGTGCACATTTGCCTTGAATCGTCTCGACGTCTTCGATGCACTTATTCTTCCATTTACAAGGAATAAGTGCACCGAAGACCTGAACTCGATCCGAATGTCCCTGCGCTGAAATCACACTTTGAAGGTGTGTGCACACTATTGTGTCAGTCCAATTTGGGGTGCAGTCAGCAATTAATGGGATTACATCCCGGATAAAAACTAACCATCGGGTGTTTGGTGAAAACCATTCCTGCACCATACAGTGTACCAGCTACAATAATGTATATTGTAATGAAATGGTTCGCTAAAAGCTTCGCACATTGTAGTACTATACATTTACAGTATGCGGCAGGAAAAAATGCGAAAGTGTTTTTCAACTTCAAACCTCATTTTCGTCCATTTGACATTAACCAATCTATGTTTCAACGTTCCATGATCTATAATAGGCTAGTTTTCTGAAAAATTAATTAAAAAATTTCTCATTTTGGTCACTAACCTTTACAGGGCGGCGCCTGAAGATGAAGACAACCAGAATTTTCAAACCGCAAAAAATCGCACAGGTCGCTAAATTTCGCATCTGATAAAACAAAATTTTTGATTTTTTTCTACAATATCATCAAATATATGTAATTATTTCAACTGGTATGTGAAACTACATGGCTCTGGATCAGTGTGGTCTGGTTGTTCATAGAATTTGAGCTAATTTTGTTACTGTTATAGTCATTTTGTTTAATGACCATTGGGCGCGCAGTTTATTGATATCCGCTTATTATTCCTACATTATCACATGTTAAACATCAAATATGTTCATTTTTATTTTTCAGTGTTAGAATATAGACATTGACTGATACACTGTCATGAAAAAATACACATATATATCCTATATTTGGCGTGTAATAGTGCCTTGAACTTTTCGTATTTTTTCCTGCCGCACCCTGTACATTCGATTTTGATGTAACAATTTATTATACTGTTTTTCTTACGTTTGAACCATTCACTTTTCCGAAACATTATTTTTTCGTACATTTTTAATTATTTTTTCAGTTTTAGATTTTTTTTTTCGTGCTTTTTTTTGTTGATGTTTGTGACTTTTTTGATGCAAAGAAAAGGAAAGAAAAAAAGTGAATAAGTTGAAACATCAATTTAAAGTCAATATTTTTTTAAATAAGCAGTAAAACAGAACTGCAGATCCAAGAGATATGGTGGGCTAGGTATGTAAAGTGCGATGAGAGGAATACGATTGACGAACTTTATCTTTGACTTAGAGCCATCTTTAACATATACTTAAATCTAGACTCAGAGCCATCTTTAACTTATACTTAAATCGAACTTGACAGTTTTCTCATGAATTGTTATATATTTCTCCGTGTATTTCAAATTTTGGTCAAACTGGAGCCTCAATATTGCAATAACGGTTAAGCACGCTGTAATGATACTTATGTACCTCGTCACCCACTTCATGCAACTACATTAGTGGTCTAATAATACTTAGCGCGCTCGGCATAGTTCCATCATGCCGCTCAAAGTGTTGCCACAAATAATGCTAAGTTTGCGAAACCCGGTTATCTGGCTGGTGGGGCATGGGAGCCTAAGCTTCAACTGTTAATGCAATCAGAGACTACTCAGACCTCGACTGAGACTTAGACGTGGGCACTCCAATATATGAAGGGTTATCCAAAACGCTCTGGAGAATTCCCAAAGCGCATTCTCATAATGCTATAGCAAGCCTAAGATGCCATTAACAGGAGGAAAATGACAAGATAATATAACATTATATGGTTTATTTAATGTAAAACAATACAACATAACAAAAGAGAACCTTTCAAAAACCATTTAATTAAATGTATAACCAGTAGTGAAATTACAATTAAAAACAATATATTGACAGTACATTTTATTGTTTGAAACCATACGTGTACCATATAATGTACGACATATTAAAACCCACGTATCAGTATTTAGAACAATTCATTTACAATATAATGTATGGTTTTGCAAAAAAATATATATGGAGAAAAATATTTTTTTATATTGTTACGATACTTAACAACCCGTATAGAATATTGTAAAAATCTTATTTACAATTTACTGTATGGTGTTTACATTACATTTTATTGTTTTTGTATTTTTATTTTTACAGTGGTGTCTATTGTAAAAATATGGTTTTAAATAGTACTGTTACAATACAACGTTCGGTTTTTGTACTGTATTTTTTATTCGGGATGTGCGCTGTAGAAATCGAGTTTTGCAACGAGTTGCAAAACATTTTTGTAATGAAAAACAAATCACTAGAATATGATCATTTCCATCAGTACCATCGTATTCGCGGTGATTCGGTGGGAACGGTCATGTGTTCAATCATGCTAGACAATAAATTTTGATCAAACTATTGCATTATTATTCATAATACAACCGAAATCAGTTGCATTATGAATCATATTGCAATTGTTCGGTATACTATGAAAAACTAGTCCGTTGTGATACGGCAAGTATAAATCAAATTTCATAGTGCTGAGTTGCAAAAAGATATTTAAAATCCACTTGCGTCAATTTTAGATAGGGGAACTTACGTATTTTCGGCAGTTTTGTTCTCTTCGTCATGGGAGGTTTTTTGAAACTTATTGAACTCAAAGTTGGCCTCAAATCATTCCAAAATGAGCTGAATGATATAACCATGTTTCAGGTATTTTGGCCGACAAAAAAAACAGGACGAAAAGAACAAACCTGCCGATAATATCCAACGTCACCCTATTAGGTATTTAAAATAAGTCATGTTTAGAAGTACACCACGAATATTGCTTTTTATATTTAGAATTATGAGTCAAAATGTTGAATATTCGATTGGCTAAACGTGCTTTTAACTAAGTTTTTGTAAGAAATCAGTGTGTAAAAAAATATTAGAAGATTTTGTTTTTGATCGTCATCCTAAATTTGTTAAAAAAAATATCTCTTGAACCATAAGAGACAAAAATATGTTTATTGCGACCTGCAATTATAGAACGACCAGATTAAAATAAATAGAAACTTCAATGCAAATGTATTTTCGAGTACCAAATCAAGATGATAAATTTCCAAAACTATCATCACGGTGCGTTTTTGAAGACTTTAAATCGATGTTGAATATTTTATATTAACGACGCGCCGGTTGCAGATTACCATTTTCTTATCATCACCTCCATCCGTATCCAAACGTTTTACAAGTGTTCGTGTTTTATTAAAATTATTTTCTGCTGTTTCAAAAATTTATCAATGAAGCAGGTGAAGAAACCCAAACTCTGCAATTTGCGGCTTAAGCCTGGCTTAGAGCTGCTAAGCCACCTCAGAGCATCGCTTAAAATAAGCCACACTTAACGTAAACCGTAGCTTTATTAAACCGGGTTTAGTGGTTAAGCCGAGGTGAAGAAATCGAAAAAAAGTTAAGCCCGGCTTAAAATTTTGCTAAGCCTGGTTTAAAATTTAAGCCCGGGTGAAGAAATCGGCCCTAAGAGGATTAGTTGACTAGTTGACTGGAGGATAGAGGGTCTTGTTTCCCGCACCGAAAAAAATCCCGGGATACGGGATGTTGGTGATGTAGGTGGTGTTGGAAAATCGTGAAAATTGAATCCGTGGAATTCCACGGAACTACGTTTCAATTAGCCAAAATTTTAGAAATGCCGCATACGCTCACGATATGCCTGGCCTCAGTTCTAGTTATTTTTGACACTATCTCCGAGATTTTGAGGAGCATGTATAGCAGGTATCAGAAGGCCGGCTCCAGTGGTCTAAGTTGTCTTAGGTAAAGTTAGGGGAACTGTAACGGTTGCCACGAGGCCAAAATGACATGTAAACTTTCTTCACTTTAGCGCCAAGCAAGTATGTGAATCCTACACTGCAAATTTTGTTCGCTGGTATTCAGCAAACTTTGCTGATTTTTTTGTGCTGATTTCATTCGGCAATACCAATTTACTAATGATCAGCAATTATTTTTAAACTTGCTGAACCATTCAACTATTTTGACAGTTGATCAGCAACGTTGTGCTGAGATTGAGCAAATTTTTTGCTGAAATTCAGCAATTTATTTTGTTGATTTTTGTGCTGGAAGCATTTCAAAAAAATTGGTGTGTACTTGCATGTGGATCAGCAAGTTTTCCCGGCTGGAATTCTCATGGCGAGTTCTTCCAATCGTGAAGCAACATCACGTTAACCTAGTCCCACAACCAAGAACGTAGAATATGGGGCAGTGTTTGGCAGTCGAAGTGATAAGTGAACCACTCAGCAGTTTTCAAATGAGTGTAATCAGTTTCGTACCTTTTAATTCCGCCCTAATTGCTTATCCTTTGACAGATGCGCGTATTTCGACTACCACTTGTAATCTTCCTCAGTGTCAGTTATCCACTGAAGAAGTCATCGCATTCACTTCGCTTATATACTAAAATCCTACCGCTACTATTGTTACCTAAAAAAACTACCTAGGGTATTCCCCTTGTTAAGCATGTGGCTCCCATTTTCATCCTACGAAAAACACAGGATTGAAACGTTGTTTGTTTTGTTTCTTATTTTTGTATTTTTTGATAGAAGTGAGCACCCATGAAAACAAAAAGAATAGAATCAATCGGTGCCTATCAGCAGTTTTTCTTCCCTTTTGTTGGTTCTGTATCAATAACCAAGTGCGCTATGTTCTCTCGTCGAGTCGTATGGACGAGCAGGCATTGCTAAGTGTAACACTTTCTGATTCTCTCTCATGGTTGACTTCAAACAACTGTGAATACACGTTATTTTCTTCATTATTTAACGCATTTTCGTTTTTAAAACGTGACAAACTATTTAGTTTAATTGTATTTATGATGTTACACGTGGAGTTGCCATAATAATCAAGAGTTAGGACAATATTTTTGTTTTGCCGAATGCATCACTTTCATTAGCGTTGCCGAGCATCTTCTCTCTTGATTGCGCTCTCATATTGAACCGTTAAGAGAATGAATAGCACATTCCGGGAAGCGTTCCCGAGCACGTCGCTTTACGATGTGTTATACTCGTTGAGTGTAGCACAAGCTGAGTATAGACCGCTCAGTGGTTCGTGATGAAATTCCAAACTTCCCATAGTATGGAACGATAAAGTAACCAACTAACGAACACCGGACCGATCAAACTCTAGCTTAGGTCATGTGCTTCAGTAATAACTAAAACCCTGAGCTCTTCAAGCTTATTTGGATGTATTCAGGCATTTGAACTTATCGAGTACTACCTTAAAACTTGTCTAGATTGCCCGCAGTATTGTTTAGTCCCAATTGCGAACATGTATGTATTAAAAAAAACTAGATTGATCTGACCTGTATCTCGCTGGGCAATGTGGGTTGGCGGATGAAGCGGGGTCACATCGGACAACGGTACCCTACGGTAGGCTGAACCGACCGATACTCTCACAGTCGATCGGCGCGGCTCACAGTCGCGCAAGGGGTAGGAACACGCACTCGCTGGAAGTTTACCGTCTCAGCACCGATTCCCTTTCTGAACTGCTGGTTGCGTACACGAGATAGTATGGACGGTAGGCGTAGTTTCGCATGAACGGATCAAACTTAGATATCTGTGATTGACTATCGACGTAAGCGGTCTTCTCACCCCGTAATACCCTTTGAGGTGGTACGGAATCGATTTGGGAATGCACTACCGAATGTCCATCAGAAGGTCTAAAACCTTCGGTTCGCCCTGGCTGCGCAGAGGGCTGAATACGTGCTAAACGACAAGGGTAGGCCTATAAGCCGCCGGGTTTCAGGTTCGTTCCGAGAGATAGCCCAGCGTCGTACTATCGCCTACAACCCGACGTAGCACCTTCGCTTGAAGGATGATTGCGTCCTTGAAATAGAAAATACATAACGTTCGCATTACAATCTGTATGTTAGTCACTAGTCACAAAGTGTGTCAAATTGAAGCGCATTCCAATTTACCTTCGCTTCGTGCGGTACTCTGGTACGACACAGAATTAGAGTTTTGGCAACTGTTTATAATGGTAGAATATAACTTAGCACTTTAGGACAATTGATAGGAATTAAACTAAAAACACATTACTCACTAGGGCTATAGGCCCTTATAGTTATAGTGGAAAACAGACGAATATAGAAGCCATCGCCCAAGTGGCGCGATTCCCTAGTTGAGCTAAATGCTTGATATAAATTTAAAAAAGGCATACCAAAACTGTGTTATTGATCATTCATTTAATATTCATTCTATGGCAACATACAGAGGCAAGACAATCAATATTCATGTGATTCATCAATAAAGCATGGCATTCAGATTATTTGAATTATTCACAACTTCCTACCGGCTTGTTTGCATCACTTTCGTTTCTCTATCTGATAATCAGATACTCAATTAAACATAATGAAAGAAACACGAAACCTGACAGTTACATTGCAGTGTTCCATTTCACAACAATTTAATCTGTATTTATAGGGCTACTTCCAGGCTGATACCCCGACCAATGATCGGTAAGCCACCATTTATTGCTGTACGTGTCAACAACAATCTCTGCTCTTCATACGGAATGCACCGGTAACGATATGGCTGAGCCCGGAGGTGGCAAAAACACCATCCAACACCACAACCGGAAAATATTGTGACCAAGTAGTAAAAAGGTAACTTTACAGTGTCATGAAATGGAGCTTACCTTCTCCGACCGGAGCACCCCTCTTCGGTCAACCCTCGAGCGAAGGTACACGATTGGGCATAAAATGACATCTTTTCGGAATACAAAATCACAATTCCCTGCCCCTATTGTGCGGTTGCCTCGTGTGAAGTCCGTTCAGTAACCGGTCGGTGTGTGTGTGTGGTGTGGTGTAGGTTGTGGTGACCTATAGCTAGGAAACAGCTTTCAGTTTTTTTCTCCTTATTTCCCGCCACGTGTACATGGGATAAGAATGTATTTTGCACAAAAGACTGGTGTCAGATGGGTGGCTGGTGGTAAGAAAAGGGTGGGAATCATTTCAAATCTGTTTTCTGATTACGTAGAGCACTTCCATTACCGCAGTGCCACCTTGGTCATCACCCATGGGGCTGTCCATAAACCACGTGGTCATTTTTTTGGGACTTCTCAACCCCCCCCCCCCCCCCCGCGTGGTCATTTGTCCTTACAAAATTTTTTATTCGTCCATACAAAATGGTCATTGGCCGAACCCCCCCCCTCATGACCACGTGGTTTATGGACAGCCCCCATGCCTTCACCACCCACACACCTGAGTCAGCAGAATTTCCCGTCAAATGGCAACTCTCTGTTTGGGATAAGAATTACAAAACTCCTTGCTTCTTTACCGGACCGTGTGTGGGTGGGTGTAAGATTGAGGACAAAAAGGGATTGGTTGTCTTTTGGTGACCAGTTTTATTTTATATACAAGACTTGATGTGTTTTTATGAAAAGTAATGATGTGCAGGAGTAAACAGATGGCAGGCAGACGCTTTCACTGACAACGATTGCTAAAATGTTAATCAATTGATTCCAATTGCAGTTACTTCCAAAATCGAGTAATAGTTTACGACACAGAGGTGGTTCGGAAGCGCTTTGACATAATCTCCAAAGTACCACAAGGTTCCATCCTGGATCCGTACGACGATGTGTTGAGGTTAAAGTTTCCGGTGGGAGGGACTTGCTGACGACATTTCGCTGGAGATCTTTTTTATAGAATGAGAGAATCTGCTGATCAGAAATCCAAGAGGTGGTTCCTCGGGTTATGTGTAGATCGACCCACTAAAAATCGATTCTCTCTCTTTTTAGCTTCACGGTATGCCCGTTACGAATGATTTCGAGAAGGGAGTGACCGTGCATGAGTACTCTCTGTTGGTTAGCGACCTCCATTTAGGTAATGAGTCGGGACTGCCTAAATAGAATTTTTACCTAAATGGTTTCATTACCTAAATGGATTCAGTCTATTACCTAAATGGAGTACAAGGTTGAAAAAAAGTTCAAGAATGGAGAGTGACTAGGAGATTTAAAGGGGGTCATGCGGAGTTTGAGCGGACTTTCAAGGGAGTCTCAGGAAAGGAGGGGCTTTAGGGGCTTTTTCGGGGGTTTTAGAGGGTCTCAGGTCAGACTTGTCATTCAAATAACTAGATGGGCACGAAACACGAAAAACCCTGCAAAACTCCGCCAGACTGAAAAATTATTCAATGTCGGGTCAATTTTTATCGTATGTTGGGCCACTGTTGGACCAACATTGAACAACTCTTGGGTCTCTATATTGGATTTGCCGGCCAGGTCAATGAAAACATGTCAATGATAGGTTGATGTCGGGTTTGACGTCATCAATGATGGTAAACACAATCAAATTCCATTTAGGTAACGTTACCTAAATGGAGGGACCTAAATATATTTTACCTAAATGGATCCTACCTAAATGGAGGTTTGAGTGCTAGTTTCCAAAGTAACACACTTGTCACCGAAGAGTCACGGCGGCGCAGGTTTTTGTTGTGCAGAAGTCACTGTGACTTACTTCTAGCAAGTAAGTGTTTATTTGTTAGATGTAAGTAACAGTGACTTCTGCGCAACAAAAACCTGCGATGTCGTGACTCTTCGGTGACAAGTGTGTTACTTGGGTTGAGTGTATGTTGAGAACCCTAGTCAATTTAATCCGGAAAAAATAGCACAAGGAATCGTCAAAGCAGAAGCTTTTTGCAACCTTTTTATCGACAACGATCCTTCCCTCGAACGTGCCGTTGCATTCAAAACCGACATGACTGCTTGCATGAACCGATATATGGCCTTAAAAAAAATCCAGACCAGAAAAATGGCCAACTACCCAAAGACAACGATTTGGAAGACAGACTGCAGATGTATGATGGTAAGATTCAATATTAAATTGATTTGTTTGAGATTAATCATTGAACCTTTTTCGTTTTAGCAGATTCCACCGATGACGACGAAGCATTCGCTCACGATGTACGAGTGCTGTTTTACGAAAGTGATGAATAAGAGATGTAAAATTTATTTATAACTATGCCAGCAAAACAATATATTTTGTATATTCGTTTTTAGATTTAGAGATTTCTAAACAGGAATCAATGGTCATCCCTCAACACCGTTAAACCTAAATATTTTTTACCTTCAAACAGCAGCAAAGTTCACTAAATATGATAATTAACCAGAACTTCGCCAGCGTGAAAGTAAACATAAGTATTGATGCTTGAATAAATCGCTTGTAACCAGAATAAATCCAAAAATGTGTTTTCCATTGAGATCACTGATGAATTTGAAATCTAATGGGCCTTGAGTATATCAATGTACTCATAATGTGATAGCACATATTTGCCCGAGACTGTGTGAGTATGACCTTCAACCATAAAGCCTCGATAGATCATAGTTACCTGAGGTTGTGTGAGTACGAACTTTAGTCATGAAGCTCTTAGAGATAATCAACTAGGTTTGTAGATCCAATCACCTATGCTCAAGGAAGTTCTCGGAGATCCTCAAACTGACAAAGAACTTACCACTTGACAACACATAGTTGCATGAGGCTGTGTAACCATAAATTTCGTTCATAATGCTCCAATAGATCACTGATTATGCATGTGGATCAGATGGCCTTAACTCCAGAGTGTTCTTGGATACTCTTATACAATCATAAAATCCACCACTTGATAGAACATAGATGCCTGGGGCTGTGTGAATATAAACCTCATTCTTAATGCTCTTAGATACATCTAGTAGTCCTTGTAGATTCGATGACCTACACTCAAAGGAGTTCTTGGAGAACCTTAAAGATTCTCCGAACTCAAAACTTGGTAGATCATAGTTACCTGAAGTTGTGTGAGTATAAACCTTAGTCGTAAATCACGTATTGCAAACCAAATACGTTAGTAGATCCGATGACCTATACTCAAGGAAGTTCTTGGAGATCCTCAAACTGACAACGAACTCACCACTTAACAACACATAGTTGCTTGAGGCTATACAAGCATAAATTGCATTCATTAGGCTCCAAAAGATCACTGATTACGCTTGTAGATCAGATAGCCTTAACTCCAGGGAGTTCTTGGATACTCCAATAGAATCATAGAACCCACCACTTGATAGAACATAGATGCCTGAGGCTGTGTGAGTATAACCCCCATTCAAAATGCTCTTTGATACAACTAGTAGCCCTCGTAGATTCGATGACCTATACTCAAGGGAGTTCTTGGAGAACCTTAAAGAATCATCGAACTCACCACTTGATAGATCATATCTACCTGAGGTTTTGTGAGAATGAACCTTAGCCATGAAACTCTTAGAGACAATCAAATACGTTGGTAGATCCAATGACCTATGCTCAAGGAAGTTCTTGGAGATCCTCAAACTGACAACGAATTTACCACTTGACAACACATAGTTGCATGGGGCTGTGTAAGCATAAATTTCGCTCATAATGCTCCAATAGATCATTGATTACGCTTGTAGATCAGATGGCCTTAACTCCAGGGTGTTCTCGGATACTCCTATACAACCATAAAACCCACCACTCGATAGAACATAGATGCCTGGGGCTTTGTGAATATAAACCTCATTCTTAATACTCTTGGATACATTTAGTAGCCCTCGTAGATTCGATGACCTATAGTCGAGAGAGTTCTTGGAGACCTTTAAAGATTCTCCGAACTCAAAACTTGATAGATCACAGTTACCTGAGGTTGTATGAGTATAAACCTTACTCGTAAATCACTTATTGACGTCCAAATACGTTAGTAGATCCGATGACCTATACTCAAGGAAGTTCTTGGAGATCCTCAAACTGACAACGAACTCACCACTTGACCGCACATAGTTGCTTGAAGCTATGCAAGCATAAATTTCATTCATAATACTCCAATAGATCACTGATTACGCTTGTAGATCAGATGGCCTTAACTCCAGGGAGTTCTTGGATACTCCTATAGAATCATAGAACCCACCACTTGATGGAACATAAATGTCTGGGGCTTGTGTGAGTATAAGCCTCATTCAAAATGCTCTTGGATACAACTAGTAGCCCTCGTAGATTCGATGACCTATACTCAAGGGAGTTCTTGGAGAACCTTAAAGAATTATTGGTAGATCCGATGACCTATACACAAGGAAGTTCTTGGAGATCCTCAAACTGACAACGAACTCACCACTTAACGACACATTGCAACATGAGGCTGTGTAAGTATAAATTTCATTCATAATGCTCCAATAGATCGCTGATTACGCTTGTAGATCAGATGGCCTTAACTCCAGGGAGTTCTCGGATACTCTCAAACTTTCAACCCTTAAAAACTCCGTAAACGCCCCTTAACACTTAATTATGTGTTTTTTTGTTAACCAACTTTTTCTGTTATCTTGAGTACTCCAACTGCTTTGAACATAATCAAATTCCATTTAGGTAACGTTACCTAAATGGAAGGACCTAAATAGATTTTACCTAAATGGAGGTTCAGTGTACCCAACTTCGCGATTGCCTACCGTATTAAAAAAAATGCAAGCACGCAGCTTTATACCGCTTACTAGTAGTTGCGTATGTAGATAAAGTTCCTCAACCATTAATCACTTTCTAACACATAATTGTCCCATCCTTGGTTCTCCGTCACAAAGCTTCCAACAAACAGTAAGATCTTGAACGAGTTCTCAAAATAGATCTAAAAGATTTATACCCCCTACAAACAATCCGCATTTGTCGCACAATGCATTCCAAACGAATAATTGTCCATCATGAATGCAAATATTTCCGTTCAATTTGATGCACGGGCGTTATAGTTGGCACACTACACCACCGGATAGTTGGCACTTAGGGGAAATTACCTATTCTCGGCCGTTTTGTTCTCTTCGTCTTTGGACGTTTTTGAAACCTATTGAACTCAGAGTTGGTCTCAAATCCTTCCCAACTAAGCTGCATTATATGGCCAAGTTTCAGGCAATTTGGCTGACAAAAACCCCCCATGACGAAGAGAACAAACCTGCCGATAATACCCATTGTCACCCTATATGCTTCTCCGTCGTAATGGTGAATCGACGACAACGATCCTGACACCCGACCAGCACCACGGCATAGTATGTACCTACCTACTATTTCACTACTGCCTTGCCCGCCTGCGATTCAAGCATTAAAATGATACATCGCTTCCAGCTTGCACAGATCACGATTCACGCAGCATCCGATCGTATTACAGTCAAACACCGCGAAACCAACAACCGTTCCGTTCCTGAGTGTAGATACCAGCTCCAACTCCTTGTTGGACGCTTTGTATCGTCGTAGCTGACAATTGTCATTCTTCGTCACAACTCTGGGTGCCATGGGGGCGGAATTCCCCGGATGGTGGTCACGTTCAGTCATTTTCCTTGCCGGCGCGTCGTCGCTGTCGTCGTCATCGTCGAGTCGGTGGGTATGATAAAATTTTCCAGCGCTCTGATGGTGGCATCGGTGCTTTTGCTCGTTGTTCCGGGGCAACAATACAGTGCTGGCTGGAAGTGGTTCGTTGACCATCCATTATTTATGGTGGCTCATGTGAATCGGTTATTGTCATGCATTTTGCACCAACTGAATTGTACCTCCTGATACCCTTCAGGCGAGGAGCACTGTATCGACAATGAGTAGTAAGCATTCAGTTCAACGGGGAGCAAGGACCCTTAAGGTCCTAGTAAGATGAGCACCCAAAAATTGTCTGTGGTGTGTTTGGCCAATTCTATTAATCAAGTTTGATAACATTTTTGAAAATTTGAAGAAAAAAATGTCTTTTTAAAATTGAAATTGGATCGTTTTTGTGGGAATGTATAGATAGACATTTGACCTATAAAAAGGTCAAAATTATACAATCGAGCCCAAATTTGTACCATTTATAGCTTACTAGCTGAGTAATTGGCAGATAAAATTTGAAAATTTTTGGTCTATATTATAAACAGTTACAGCTTACTGAATATATTCTAGATGATTAATGACAAATGACAAATTTTACCTGCTAGTTTCTCAATTAGTTGGCTATAAATAGTAAAAAGTTGGGCTCGATTGGATAACTTCACATGAAGTTAGAGCGCTTCTAGTAAAAAGATTTTAAATTTGAGCGTTGTTACTAAACCGCTACATCTCATGGATTGGTGCACCGAATAAAATGAATTGTTGGATATCTATGGTTTTTTATTTGAAAAACATCTGACTTGAATTACATATGGTCAAAGGTAAACAAAATACTGCTTGTTGAATGATTTCTGAGAAATTTCGATGATTTGAGTGTTTTTGTAGATATGTAACCATAGTGAGGCATTTCGGACTTCAGATTAAACTTACCGCGTTCACTGACGATGGTAGAATGTTTCTTTATTGGCTCAACTCTTAGGTGGTAACGAAATGTACTAAAACGGAATGCAGTAAACTGACGCGCTTACTTTATTTTGGAAACTGCCTAAGATTATTCAACATGTGGTAACACTTATACTATTTGAAAACTAGGAAAAGTAAAAGGTCTTCGTTTCTGACCGAGTTCTGCTTATTGTCAAGTTTGGGTGGTCGGAATTTAGGGTACATTGTCATGGTGTCGTAAAGTGTTTAATTTATAATGAGCAACGGATGGTAATATGTGAAAGATAATATGGTACGTGGTTCTAACGGGTGGTCGAATGAATTAAGGGATTGTGTCGAATCATATTACTACTCTACACGGAATTACGAAATAAATGGCTCCTTAACTGTAAGTCTTTGGCCTACCAAACAACTTTGCCGAAGAAAACTCCCTAATAAAAATGTATTATACACTGGCGATTGGGTGAATGATCATTCCGTGTATGATCAAGATGATAGCCCGAAAGGGTTGTTAAGCACGTAGTATCATATTTTTTTATTAGGGCTAGCAGCAACATTTTGAAACTAGTGCATCGTTATGTGAGCCAAAGTTCTAAATGGTAGATCTTTTCAAGCACCAAAACTTTGCCGAAGAAAATATTGTGCTATATCTTATCACGCTAGATAATTGACCACACCCCCAAAAATCATAAATACCATAAGCTCTTAGTCTTCTATAATGCTCACCCCTGTTTAACCCTTTGGAGCCGGAGGGGTCAAAGTTGTTGTAAATTGAGTCCTCTATTAGGGAAAAATGGGGATATTTGGGACTTCATTGATAACCTAGAACATCCTGAACACCATGAAAATAAGAAAAACGAAATAATTGACACACCAGTTGTTCTAAAAGCTGAATTTGGATGTGGGTTTCGTGTATATGTATCCATTTAGCTTTTGTCAAGAATATCAAAAGGTATTTTATATTCTGGGACTTTCTAGGTGTTACAAACTGTCCTATAGTGAAGTCCTTCAAATCTACAAGAATAATTTTACGTATTTTCGCCACAATTAATAGCATTGCATAACCTACTATTATGAAGGGCCCATATAGCCGAGGCGGTAAACGCACGGGTATTCAGCATGACCATGCTGAGGGTGACGGGGTCGATTCCCGGTCGGTCCAGGATCTTTTCGTAAAGGAAATTTCCTTGACTTCCTTGGGCATAGAGTATCTTCGTGCCTGCCACACGATGTACACATCCCAAGTAACAATTATACTTTTGTGACAATCCTGAAGTAATTTCTAAGATAGAATAATAAAACTTAGCAATAAAGCTCTTTATTCTGCAAATCCGAGATAAAATAGGCATAAAATATCTATAAGACGAATCTGGCCCACTCTTCAGGAGATCTCGAAGGCTGCTTTTGAAGACTGCTTTGAAACTAGTTGTATTTATGTACTTGCACTGATGATTGATTATAAGAACTTCATAAAACTTTAACAAGAATAGCTTGAGGCAAGTTGATCTTTTAGCTGTCTTTCCCAAAAGTGCTAATAATGCATAATAAATGAAATCTTTTACCTAAGCATTATGCAGATGCGAACTAGTTTTGTTTCATGGATGAAATGTTAATTGAACTGCGAATTAACACTCCAAATACCGTGATCAGAAAAAAGTGGGAACTTTTACTTTGAGCAGCTCGTTCTCAGCCGCCTGTGAACCGATTTTCAATTTTCTTTCAGGGATCTTCGACCCAACATGTTTACTTTTATTTCATACAAAATTCATGTTTTTAGGGATGCTCAGTTTTTCTCCAGAATAGCGTGAGTGAGGAACGTTTTTAAAAAACATCAAAATTTTCAATTTGCATTCTAAATTTTAGCGGTGACCACGAAAAATGACTAGAAATCGGCATACACACTTAGAAAAAATCACCGACTTCGGTAATATTTTACCGAAATCTCAACCGTTAAGTTTTTTACCAAAGAAATTCGGTGACTTTTACCGAACTTCGTTAAAATTTGACAGATAAACGATAACATTTTACCGAAATTTTGTATTTTTTACAGAATTTCGGTAAAAAACCATTACCGAACGTTCAGCTGTTGAGATTTCGGTAAAAATTACCGAACGCGACTAGCTGTGTATATATTGAAAAGGCATAATGTAGAGGTAGTATAAGATTTGCATAGCTATCTTGAACATCCCTAGCCACAAATGAACGCGGCTCTCGGCCGGAAAATACTCCAGTGCCCTTGATAAGCATCCTAGAGAGTTGGAGTCTTCAGCAAAGTGTTACATATTGACTGGTACTACACTTTTACGTCTTCGGTTTTGATCTAGATCTGCTGTAATTGATCTAGACAAGTTTTTTTTTCTATATAACTCACTGGAATTCTCGATATGCATCCAAGATGGTAGAAGTCTTCGGCAAGGATCTCTAGTTTGGGCAGTACTACTCTTTTCCGTCTTCTGTTTTGATCTAGATCTGCTGTAGTTGATCGAGATAAGTTAAGTTTTTCAATATGATTATCTAGAACTTTCAATACACTTCCTAGAGGGTTGCAATCTTTGGCAAAGTTCTTTGAGTTGATTAGTACTACACTTTTACATCTTTGGTTTAGATCTAGATCTGCTGTAATTGATCTAGATGAGTTTCTCTAAGACTCTCTAGAATTCTCGTTATGCATCCTACATGGTTGAAGTCTCCGGTAAAGTTTTCTGGATTGTTTGGTATTACACTTTTACGTCTTCGGTTTCTATCTAGATCTGCTGTTGTTGATCTAGATCAGTTTTATTGACTCTCTAGAACTCTCAATATGCATCCTACAGGGTTGCAGTCTTCGGCAAAGTTCTCTGGATTGGTCGGCACTTCACTTTTACGTCTCCGGATAGTTTTGTTTTCTATATGACTCTCTAGAACTCTCGATATGCATCCTAGAGGGTTGCAGTCTTTGATAAAGTGCTCGAGATTGGTTGGTACTACATTCTTACGTTACAGTTTTGGTCTAGATCTACTGTAACTGATCTAGATCAGTTTTATCTCTCAAAATAGCTCTCAATAGCTCTGGATAAACACTCTGAAGGGTCGGAGCCTTTGACAAAGTGCTTTGAATGGGTTGGTACTATGTACTTTTTTACGTCTTCGGTTTCGATCTAGATCTGATCCGGATTATTTTCGTTCTGAGTATCTTTCAGTGGTTCTGACGATAAATTCTAGAGCTTTTGAAACTTCGACAAAGTGCTTTAGATCGATTCGCGAAATTTCTTCCGGGTTTCCTTCTGGAGTTTCTTCAGAAACTCTTCTAAGGATTCCTCCCGAATTTGTTCAAGAGCTCCATCTGCGATTTCATAAGAAATTATTTCTGGTATTCCTATACGAATTCCTTGAGAGATTCATCCACGAATTTCTTCAGGAACTCCTCTAGGAATTTCTCCACGAAATCCTTCAGGGATTTCTTGAAAAATTCTTCCAGGTTTTTTTCTAGGAATACCTTCTGGAATTTTTCCAGAAATTCCGCCAAGAAATCTTCCAGTATTCTCCCCAGGAATTGCTACAGGCATTCCTCCAGGACTTGCACTAAAACTCCTTCAGGAATTTTTTAGTGATTTTTCCAGGGATTTCTTCAGTAATTCGTTCGAGGATTTCTCCAGGAATTTCTCCAGATTTCTCTTGAAATCCCTCCGGGAATTTCTCAAGCATTTTTTTCAGAAATTTCGCCCAGAGCTCCTCAAGAGATTCCCCCAGAAATTCATCCAGAAATTGTTGAAGGAAATCTTACAAAGAATCCTCCTAGAATTCCTTTAAGGATTCCGCCAGCGATTCCCAAAGGAGAACCTCTAGCAATTCCTCCAGGATTTTATCCAGGAATATCTCCAAGAACTATTCCAGGAAATTCTTCAGGAATTCCTCCAGCGATTTCTCTAGGAATTGATCCAGGAATTGCTCCTGCACTGCAAATTTTGTTTGCTGGTATTCAGCAAACTTTACTGATTTTTTTGGTGCTGATTACATTCAGCAATACGAATTTACTGAGTATCAGCAATAATTTTTCAACTTGCTGAGCCAGCCGGCAATTTTTACAGTTTATCAGCAACGTTGTACTGAAATTCAGCAAAAATGTTGCTAAAATTCAGCAATTTATTTTGCTGATTTTTTTTGTGCTGGAAGCATTTTAGAAATTTTGGTTTGTGTCCTTCAGAAATTATGTCAACTTGGAGATGAACCAGCCGCGGGCTGAAAATCTCCTTAATAAAGCTTATAATAATAATTATGTCAACAATTTCTCCAGGAATTCTTCTGGAGATTTTTCAGAAATTCTTCCAGGAAATTCTCCAGGAGGAATTTTTCAGGGATTCCTTCAGAAGTTCCTCTGAGGATTCTTTCTGGAAATCCTCTAGGGATTTCTTCATAAATTCTTCCAGGAAATTCCTGGAGGAATACCATCAGTAATTTTTCAGGGATTCCTCCAGGGGCTTCTTTAAAAACTTCTTCTAGGATTCCCCCTGAGATTCCTTCAGGCATTCCTTCGAGGATTTATCCAAGAATTCCTCCAGAAATTCTGTTAGAAATTCCTCCAGGATTTTCTCAAGGGATTTTTCAGAAATAGAAAGATAACAGAATATAAATAGAAATTTCCCAGAATTTCTCTAGAAATTCACCCAGTAATTCTTCGAGAATTTCTCTTAGAGATTCCTCCAAAAATTCCCAAAGAAATACCTCTAGTAATTCCTCCAGGTATTCCTTCAGGATTTCATCCAGGAATTTCTCCAGGAATAACCCCAATAATTTCATCAGGAACTCCCCCAGGGATTTCTCCAGATATTGCTCCTGGACATCTTTCAGAAATTATGTCAGCAATTCCTCTAGGTATTTCTCCAGGAATTTCTCCCGAGATTCCATCAGGAATTGCTTAAAGGATTCCTCCAGAAATTTCTCCATGGAAAATCTCTTCAGGAAATCATTTGAAGATTGCTTCAGGAAATCCTCCAGAAGTTTCTCCAAAGATTCTTCCAGGAAATCCTCTAGGGATTTTTTCAGAAATTCTTCAAGAATATCCTTCAGGAATTCCTTCAGGAATTTTTCAGGGATTCCTCCAGGTATTCCACCAAGGATTTCTTCACAAATTTCTTCAAGGATACCCCCAGGGATTCCTTCAGGAATTTCTCCAGGACCTCCACCAGCAATTCCGCTAAAAATTCCTTCAGGTATTCTTTCAGAAATAGAAAAATAACAGAGATAGAAACAGAAATCTCTCAGAATTCTTCTAGTGATTCCTCTAGACATTCATACAGTAATTCTTTCATGAATTCCTCTAGAGATTCCTCCAGAAATTTTCACAGGAATACCACTAGGAACTCCTTCATTTATTCCTCCGGGATGTTGTCTAGGAATTTCTCCAGGAACTTCTTCAGGAATGCCTCCAGGAAATACCCCAGGAATTTCTTCCGGAACTCCTTCTGGAATACTCATGGCATTCTTCAGCAATTCGTCCAGGAATTTCTCCTGGAAATCTTTTTGGGATTTCTTCAGAGATTCTTTCAGGAAATTCTCCAGGAATACTTTGAGGAAATTTTCAGGGATTCCTCCAGACATCACTCCAGGAATTACTTCAGGGATTTCTCCACGATTTTTTTGGGGATATTCCCAGAGTTTCCACCAGGAAATCCTTCAGAAATTCCTCCAAGGGTTCTTCCAGGAAATCCTCCTGGAATTTCTCAAGGGATTTTTTTATCCAGCAATTCCTCTTAGAATTCCTCTGGATATTTCTTCAAGAATTTCTCCCGGAATTCCCCTAGGGATTGCCCCAAGAATTCACCCAAAAAGTTGCTCAAGGAAATTCTCCAGGAATTCCTGCTGGGTCTCATCCAAGAATTCCTCCAGGAATTACGCCAGGAATTACAGCTGCCAACAATGTGATCAGAGATTTTTCCTTCTTTTAAATATATGATATTCTTTGGAGAAATACTGTCATAGTTATGTAGGCGATCAATAATGCATACTTTAGCGCGGAAAAATAGTCCTAACGCTTTCCGATTTAGAACATAGTAACGAAAGCATGTTCGTCCAATGAAACATCAACCAATGAGCGGTAGTGTGCGTAAAAAGTCAAACTCAAGCAAAACCAGTGCAAATGTCAGGGCTGAGTGGTCGGCCAACAAGCAAATTTTCATAAAGATCATTATATCAGTGTACGATATCAATAATTACAGTGTTATGTCTGTTTGTCTGGGATGTTAGTGTTGGCTTCAGGCTCGCATGACTGCCTTCAGGCGCGCCGTTTGAAAACTAGTCGAATCATTATTTCAGCCTTATGTTATTTCAGCTTTTTGACATTTTCAGCCTTTTGTGATTCAGCCTTTCGTGTTTCAGCCTTTTGTACGTAACCCGTTACAGGAGATCTAGACCAAAACCTTAGACGTAAGAATGTAGTACCAATCAATCTTGAGCACTACAGCAGCTCTCTATGACGCATACAGCAACTCTCTGATGCATATAGAGAATTCTAGAGAGTCTTGTAGAAAAATAAAACATATCTAATCTAATTACAAAAGATCCGAGTCAAATGCAAAGTCGTAAGAAGGTACTACCAACAAATCCAGAGCACTTTGCTGAAGACTGCCACCATCTAGGATGCATGCCGAGAATAAGAGAGAGTCATATAGAAAAACAAAACATATCTAGATCAACAACAGCAGATCTAGATCAAAAACGAAGACGTAAAAGTGTAGTACCAACCAATCCAGGGAACTTCACCGAAGGCTTCAAACATCTAGGATGCATAACGAGAATGCTAGAGTAATTTAGAAAAAAAAACTTATCTAGATCAATTACAGCAGATTTAGATCTAAACCGAAGATACAAAAGTGTAGTACTAACCAACCCAGAGAACTTTGTCGAAGATTGCAACCCTCTAGGATGTACATTGAAAGTTCTAGATAATCATATTGAAAAACTTAACTTATCTAGATCAACAACAGCAGATCTAGATCAAAACAAAAGACGGAAAAGTGTAATACTGACCAATCCAGAGTAATATACAATGCTTCACGACGAATACTGCGCACAGTAGGATTGTAGTATTAGTTATCATCGTAATCAGTCGGACATCGTCCTGTCGATGGGCAATAACGAGCCCGAAACCGGTCGACTCAAAAAGGTAATTGTATCTCCATTTTAACGTTTTGTAAGAATAATAAGTGTTGTGTCTGTCTCGCGTCGCGTGTTATAAGTGCAATCCAGAGATCTTTGCCGAAGGCTTCAACCATCCAGGATTCATATCGAGAAAACTTGTGAGTCATATAAAAAAAAACTTGTCTAGATCAATTACAACTGATCTACACACTTAGTTTTATTTCACGAGCTTGGCTGTGCAAATCTCGGTTTCTGAAATTTAACCGAGACTCAGCAAACAAGATGGTTGGTTGCTCGGCAACAAGACGTGTTATACTGATTCACGGCATTTATAAGCTGAGATCTCATGAAAACATTCAGCTGACTTCTCGGCTGTGCAATACTTGGCATTCGTAAGCCGAGATTCGGCATTCTAAATTAAGTGTGTAGATAAAAACCGAAGACGTAATAGTGTAGTACTAACCGATCCAGAGAACTTTGCCGAAGACTTCAAGCATCTAGGATACATTTCGAGAGTTCTAGAGAGTCATATAGAAAAATAAAACTTATCTAGATCACTTACAGCAGATCTAGATCAAAACCGAAGACGTGAAAGTGTAGTACCAGTCAATATATAACACTTTGCTGAAGACACCAACTCTCTAGGATGCTTATCAAGGGCAATGGGGTATTTTCCGGGAGAACCACGTTCATTTGTGGCTAGGGATGTTCAAGATAGCTATGCAAATCTCATACTACCTCTAAATTATGCCTTTTCAATATATATGCCGATTTCTAGTCATTTTTCGTGGTCACCGCTATAATATAGCATGCCAATCGAAAATTATGAGGGTTTTTTAAAAACGTTCCTGACTTACGCTATTCTGGGGGAAAAACGAGCATCCCTAGAAACATAATTTTTGAAGAAAATAAAAGTAGAAGAGTTGGGTCGAAGATCCCTGAAAAAAAATTGAGAATCGGTTCACAGGCGGCTGAGAACGAGCTGTTCAAACTAAAAGTTCCCACTTTTTCCTGATCACGGTATTCCGCGTAAAGTTTTTTATCACGGTATTTGGAGTGTTAATTTGCATCAAATTGAAATGGCTAAAGCATTTAAATTGCCTAACAGATGGTTGATGACAGGGAATCAAAATTTTCCGTGCCATACCCACTACTTCGTTAATATGCCATCTAAAACATACGAAAATAACATAGCGCCTCAAGAATAATATCATTCATTAATATACGAAGACAAAAATTTCATATAAAAACAAAGTGCTACGCCACTTTTTCAATTCCTTTTAGACATGGCTGCCGTTCCAAGCGAACAAAACTCGTGCAGCCGCCATCAATTTTTATTACCTTTAATCCAACCCACTTCAAAGCTATGATGGAACTAAGTTGCCTTGCATGAAAGCTACAGCATTTATTGAAGATTGTTTTTACTAGTAGTGATCTTAACCCTCGAGCGATCGCGCTGTTGTATTTTGTACAACACGTTGAAAAAATCTCGCTTTTTGTACTCAGCATTAGCGTGGTGCTGACGCAGGTAGTCAACCGCGCGAGTTACGGAAGGTTAAGGCAGATTTGTTCGTCTTAAATGAAACTTGTGCGCTTTATTCAAGAGTAACAGCTTTTGACAGTGGGCTGCAAAACGGTGAGTCGATAAGGAGAGCATCCAATATAGCTCTGGTCCTCACAAGTTCCTACCTCATGCTTCCACGGGTCAAGCGATGACAAAGACCGCCAGCTAAGAGTTGTGTGCTTAGCTGGTAGTGCAGCCTGGGCACTGTTGTCCTTCTGACTTCAGCTAGATTGAGGAGGTACGATCCGAGTGTCTGTTCACCAAGGAGGTGCGGCTCAAACAGCGTCTGTTCTGGCATCCAGCGGCTGAGTAAGAAACGCTGCACCACGCCCAGCTAGATCCAAGGTGGTAGCCCCATCAGCGTGGTCGTCCCAGTGTTGGTTGGGACGTTAAACAGAACTGGCACGATGGCCCTCCGGCGAGACAGGAGTGTTGGCGTAGGCCCAATAAGCCACCCGTAAAAATCCCCATTGCGAATAACATAGGAGAAAATACGACTCGAAACAATCGGCAAAGACCCACGCGACGAAATAAGGACTACGATTGGAAACTTGGAACATGGAATTGCAAGTCACTAGGTTTCGCAGGATGTGACAGGATAATTTACGACGAACTACATCCCCGCAACTTCGACATTGTGGCGTTGCAGGAACTTTGTTGGACTGGACAGAAAGTGTGGAAAAGCGGGCATCGAGCGGCTACCTTCTACCAAAGCTGTGGCACCACCAATGAACTGGGAACAGGATTTATAGTGTTGGGCAAGATGCGACAACGTGTGATCGGGTGGCAGCCGATCAACGCAAGGATGTGCATGTTGAGAATTAAGGGCCGTTTCTTCAACTACAGCATCATCAACGTCCACTGCCCACACGAAGGGAGACCCGATGACGAGAAAGAAGCGTTCTACGCGCAGTTAGAGCAAACATACGATGGTTGCTCGCCGCGTGACGTGAAAATTGTTGTCGGCGACATGAACGCGCAGGTAGGAAGGGAGGAAATGTACAGACCGGTAATCGGGCGAAACAGCCTGCACGCCGTATCGAATGATAACGGCCAGCGATGCGTAAACTTTGCAGCCTCCCGTGGTATGGTAGTCCGAAGCACCTTCTTCCCCCGCAAAGATATCCACAAAGCCACCTGGAGATCACCCGACCATCAAACAGAAAACCAAATCGACCACGTTCTAATCGACGGTAAATTCTTCTCAGATATAACCAACGTCCGCACATACCGCAGTGCGAATATAGATTCGGATCACTACTTAGTCGCTGTATGCATGCGCTCAAAACTTTCGACAGTTATCACCACGCGTCGAAGTCGAACGCCGCGGCTCAACATCGAGCAACTTCGTAACGTAGAAGTGGCTCAAGACTACGCGCAGCAGTTAGCAGTGGCCCTACCAACGGAAGAGCAGCTTGGCGCAGCTACACTTGAAGATGGCTGGAGGGACATCCGATCCGCCATAGGTAGTACCTCGGCTACAGCACTAGGTTTCGCGACTCCGAATCACAGAAACGACTGGTACGACGGCGAATGTGAACAGTTGAAAAACGAGAAGAATGCAGCATGGGCGAGAATGCTGCAACACCGTACGAGAGCGAATGAGGAACGTTACAAACAGGCGCGGAACAGGCAGAACTCAGTCTTCCGGATGAAAAAGCGCCAGCAGGAAGAACGAGATCGCGAAGCGATGGAAGAGCTGTACCGCGCTAAGGACACACGAAAGCTCTACGAGAAGCTGAACCGCTCGCGCAGAGGCTTTGTGCCACAAGCCGACATGTGCCGAGATAATCACGGGAATATTCTCACGAGCGAGCGTGAGGTGGTCGAGAGGTGGCGGCAGCATTACGATGAGCACCTCAATGGCGACGTTGCAAGTACCGAAGGTGGCGTGGTAACAGATCTAGGAGTATGTGCACAGGACGAAAGACTTCCGGCCCCTGACCTTCAAGAGATTGAGGAGGAGGTTGGCCGGTTGAAAAACAACAAAGCCGCTGGAGCAGATCAACTACCAAGCGAGCTTCTAAAATACGGTGGAGAAGCACTGGTGAGAGCACTACACTGGGTCATTACCAAGATTTGGGAGGAGGAAGTATTACCGGAGGAATGGATGGAAGGTATCGTGTGTCCCATCTACAAAAAGGGCGACAAGTTGGATTGCGGGAACTACCGCGCGATCACACTACTGAGCGCTGCCTACAAGATACTCTCTCAAATTTTATGCCGCCGTCTATCACCGATTGCAAGAGAGTTCGTGGGGCAATATCAGGCTGGATTTATGGGTGAACGCTCTACAACGGACCAGATGTTCGCCATCCGCTAGGTGTTGCAGAAATGCCGCGAATACAACGTGCCCACACATCACTTGTTCATCGATTTCAAATCGGCGTATGATACAATCGATCGAGAACAGCTATGGCAGATTATGCACGAATACGGATTCCCGGATAAACTGATACGGTTGATCAAGGCGACGATGGATCGAGTGATGTGCGTAGTTCGAGTATCAGGGACACTCTCGAGTCCCTTCGAATCTCGCAGAGGGTTACGGCAAGGTGATGGTCTTTCGTGCTTGCTGTTCAACATTGCTTTGGAGGGTGTAATAAGAAGAGCGGGGATAAACACGAGTGGGACGATTTTCACGAAGTCCGTTCAGCTGCTTGGTTTCGCCGATGATATTGATATTATTGCTCGTAAATTTGAGACGATGGCGGAAACGTACATCCGACTAAAGAGTGAAGCCAGGCGAATCTGATTAGTCATTAATGTGTCGAAAACAAAGTACTTGATGGCAAAGGGCTCCAGGGAGGAATCACCGCGCCCGCCACCCCGAATTCATATCGACGGTGATGAAATCGAGGCGGTTGAAGAATTCGTGTACTTGGGCTCACTGGTGACCGCCGACAACGACACCAGCAGAGAAATTCAGAGGCGCATTGTGGCAGGAAATCGTTCTTACTTTGGACTCCGCAGAACTCTACGATCGAATAAAGTTCGCCGTAACACGAAGTTAACCATCTACAAAACGTTGATTAGACCGGTCGTCCTCTATGGGCACGAAACATGGACCCTACGTGCAGAGGACCAACGCGCCCTTGGAGTTTTCGAACGGAAGGTGTTGCGTACCATCTACGGCGGAGTGCAGATGGAAGACGGGACTTGGAGACGGCGAATGAACCACGAGCTGCATCAGCTGCTGAGAGAACCAACCATCGTCCATACCGCGAAAATCGGGAGGCTACGGTGGGCGGGTCACGTCATCAGGATGTCGGATAGCAACCCGACTAAAATGGTTCTCGAGAGTCATCCGACCGGTACAAGAAGACGTGGAGCGCAGCGAGCTAGGTGGATCGACCAAGTGGAGGACGATCTGCGGACCCTACGCAGAGTGCGGAACTGGAGGCAAACAGCCATGGACCGAGTGGAATGGAGGCGGCTACTATGTACAGCAGAGGCCACCCCGGCCTTAGCCTGACCGGTATGGTATGTATAGCTTTTGACAGTTTTTTGTTTACGTTTTTGGAGCTAGAAAATTGTCTCTGTACATTTCGCGTCAAGATGTGCCAATTCGATGATATTTTCGTGTATTTTTGCAATGATAAAGTGCATCTTACTAAAATTACTTTATTTAGCATGAACATAAGAAGAATCACAGTAAGTATCCATATCATTTTCGGTTCATATAGCTGTGGCCTGTATGAGTAACTAGCTAAAGGTAGGCAGCAAGCTACTCGCATTTTTGATTGGCTGTAAAATAATCAATTCGTCGATATGATTACTTTTGAGCATCAAAATGGATAAATTATCAGTGAGCAAATTGATTAAATGTTTACATTTGCATAAGAACGTGGTTTAACTACCAATTTGTGGCATAATTTATCGTTTGGGTTGATAAGATAGTTCTTTTTTTATATAATTTCGCTTAGTTCTTGTTCCAGAGTAGTGGCTCTAGCTCAAGAATAGAAGGTTTCAAGCAGTTTTTAAAGAAGGATAACTCAGATGAAATGCACTTCAATAAACGAAGCATAAACTTCTATTAAAATATTGTGGTGTTATGTGTTGAAAATAACTTCAAATACGACTTAAAACTGATGATAAGATGAAATACTCTAGTAGATCCAGTCGTTTTATGCGCAATTTTCAAAACTAACTTGAAGAAAACCTAAAAACCGCAAACGTACGAAGATTGTTTTCTCTTGATAAAAACAATCACAAATGTTCCATGAATTGATCATGCTACGATAAAGCTTCCATAAAAATAAACAAATCTAAATGGAATTTAAATTGTTACTTGGGATGCAAAATGGTCATTGGCAGAGGAAGCTCTCAGTTAATAACTGTGGAAGTGCTCATAGAACACTAAGCTGAGAAGCAGGCTTTGTCCCAGTGAGGACGTTACGCCAAGAAGAGAGAGAGAACCTACTATTATCCGTGAAGCTCTTGACATCTACTATGTCATTTATAGACACTATGGTCCACTGCACGAATTTGTGCTGGCCTGTTTACTCCCACACGAAACCGGCATTTGTGCTGGCCTGTTTACTCCCACAACGAACCGGCACCGCTCAAACGTCAAATTTCCTGTGGGAGAAAGCAGGCCAGCACGAATTCGTGCAGTGGACCATAGGGATATTTCAGGTCAGCCAAACTACCTTGGAGTTCAGTACTTCAGGTCTACACTCGTAACAGTATCCATATCTGCTATACTGAGAAACGCTACATAATCAACTGCAGTTACTGAAACAATCTGAAGTCTACTAGCTTATTATAAACCTTCGAGACATCTAGGGTCGTCCAAACGGTTCTATAATAAAGTCCTTCAAATCTACAAGAATAACTTAATGTATTTGCACCATATATAATAGTATTGTATAATCTGCTGGGGTCCACGGAGCTCGTGAAATTTTAAATGTCATTCAGAGACACTACAGGGATATTCCAGGTCAGCCAAACTACCTTGGAGCTCAGGACTTCAGGTCTACACTCGTAACAACAGCCATATCTGTTATACTGAGTAACGTTGCATATTTATCCATGGGTACTGGACCAATCTGAAGTCTATTTTTTTATTATAACCCTTTAGGACATTCAGATTCGTCCAAACTGTTCTATAATGAAGTCCTGCAAATCTACAAGAATAACTTTATGTGTTTTGCCATAAATAATAATATTGCATAGTCTGCTGGGATTCGCGAAGCTCTTGAAATCTCAAATGTCATTTAGAGACACTACAGGAATATTGCAGGTCAGCCAAACTACCTTGGATTTCAGGACTTCAGATCTACACTCGTATCCATATCTGTTATATCGAGTAACGCTGCATAATCAACCGCAGTTACTCGAGCAATCTGAAGTCTATTTTTTTATTATAAACCTTTGAGACATTCACGGTCGCCCAAACTAGTCTATAATGAAGTCCCAGTAAACCACACATCGTATGTGCAAGTGAAATCGCATCTCGATTCGTCAAAAATCAGAGTCGCTCAAAATGTTTGATCTTGTTGCAAGAGTAATAAAAATACTTGTATATAAATCACTACTGCGATTTGTTAACGACAGTCTGTTGTGTAAAAAGATTATGCCGTAAATAGCGCAGATGAAAATCGTCATTTGTTGTATAAGTTGACAGGCTATATATAGTATCAAAAATGTTTTGATGGGAATCGTAATAGTAATTATCCGTCCTGAGCTTAAAAAATGCTGTATGTTAATCATCAATTATTTTGGATCAAAATTTCGTTTTCACTTTTGGACCGCCCCCATCACCACCATCAACAGCACATCCCGTTAGAAATCCACGATGCAGTCCCGCTTGTAGCTTTTTTCACAACACTCATAATAAAATTCAAACCCAACGAGTTTTACGGAGGTTGAAATCGCAACGTCATGATTAGGGCACATCATATGATACTTACGACAGTCTGGACAACTGGAATTGGATGCAGGTGTTTCCCTCACTCACCGCACTGGAATCCTACTTTTATATTTGAAATACTCACTACATATAATTTTGGCAACTACCTAATGTTGCCCGTTTAAAAAATGTTCGATTACGATGGCCATCGTTCTTGGTTCCATATCCAAATCGCGCTCCTCATTAAAATTTCCCCCCGTTGCTGCTGCGTGTTCGGGATGGCTATCCGGCTCGAATATTAACTTACGATGGCTTTATTTCATACAATGATTATTCCACACAACGCACTGAAGGGTAGAGAACTAGGTATCTACCCCAAGACAATACATTTCAAAATTTACGAGCAAGTTTTTCCGCGACGACGACGACGACGAAGTGCAAACGCTGCGGCCGCGGGTGTTTTGATTTTGTAAACAAGACTAGTCTTAAAAAGCGCAAATCAAACTCGCACTAAGTTGCACAATCTGACAGATCTCAACTTGGCATATCATACATCGGGCCAACAGAGCAACGATTTACAAAATCTAGGAATTTGCTTTTAGAAAACAGTATACAAGTGCCACGGGTGAGGAACATTTAGTTTATATTGGCCAAGTTTGTCTCGTCCCACATGGCAGTAAAATTGGTACGGTGGTATGGCAGTGGATCATAGATCTCAAGATTCTGAGTTCGATGCTGGATGTAAACTTTTTTTTCTATTGAGGTATAATTTTGGACATCGTATAACAAATCGCTGAAAGTCGCTGTTTCTCTTTAAATCGAAAATTTAGGGCATCATATTAGTAGTCATCTAAAATCGAAAATAGTCGTCAGAAGTACATATATGGCCTCCAATTTGGTACGCATAAAGCAGTTTTGTGCACTTTATGCGACTGAATAGGTTCATATATGGTGATGTATTACACAAATTATACAGACCAAAATGTTTACTGGGGTCCTTCAAATCTACAAGAAAATTTTTATGTGTTTTCACCATAAATAATAGCATAGCATAATCTGCTGAGATCCGTGAAGCTCTTGAAATCTCAAATGTCATTTAGAGATACTACAGGGATATTCCAGGTCAGCCAAACTACCTTGGAGTTCAGGACTTCAGGTTTACACTCGTAACTGTATCTGTTATGCTGAGTAACGCTGCATTATCAACCGCAGTTACTGGACCAATGAAGTCTACTTTTTTATAATAAACCTTTGGGACATTCACGGTCGTCCAAACTGCTCTATAATGAAGTCCTTCAAATCTGTAAGAAAAACTTCATGTATTTTCACCATAAATAATAGCATAGCATAATCTGCTGAGATTAGTGAAGCTCTTGAAATCTAAAATGCCATTTAGAGACACTATGGGAATGTTCCTTCCAGGTCAGCCAAACTATCTGTGAGTTTAGAGCTTCAGGTCTACACTCGTAACATCAGCTATTTCTGACATACTGAGTAACGTTTCATAATCAATAGTGGTGACTGTTCCAACCTGAAGTCTTCTATATATTATTATGAACCTTTGAGACATTGAGGGTCGTCCAAACTATCCTGAAGTCTAGCGCTTAATAGTAACAGTAGTTATTCTCACAATGAACTTTAGACTATAATCTGTAACCCCCCTGGCATATCATGAGTAATTTCAAGATTGTTTTGAGATATTCCAGATCAACATCACTACTCCGGAGGCCATAGCTTCAGGTCTACACTTGTGATAATAGCTTTTGCCACAACGTTAAGGTGTTACATAATCCACTGTACTTACCAAAGCAGTTAGAGAAACAAAGTGCGTTGTTATATTTTTTGGGATATTATGGGCTCCTTACTGTTATGAAGGTTAGTTGATAAAAACAACCACTGTAACTTTCAGAAGACTTGCTGGACACGATAGATTACAAACCGTAGCTTTTAATAAAAGAAGCTACCGTTACACCCGCAGACTTTAGGATCTAAACTCTAGAACAGTTTGGATGACCTAGGATACTGCGATCTAGTCCATAACGCTTTCGTAACACCTCTTAAGCCCGCAGAAAATGCTGTGAAACGTCTTGAAATGTCTTCAAAATCCCCCTTTGAACCCCCTCGAACCCCATGTAACGCACCTGAGAAGCTCCGAACACCCCAAAAACTCATCCGTAACGCTTCCGAATCACGCTGAAAATGGTCTGAAACATCCTGAAATGCCTCAAAAAATCCTTCTAAACCAAAACGCCTCCGTAACACCTCTAAAACCAACCTAAAATGCTCCCTTATACTTCCTGAAATAACTCCGAAACCCCCTTAAGACCCACTCGGACCCCATGTAACGCACATGAGATCTTCGGAAACATCCAAAAACGAACATGTAACCTTCCTCTGTAAACACCTCTTGGCCACCGTTGCAATAGTTCCGGTCATTATTAAATATTCTTATGCACAATATTGGTTCTGAGTAGCTTTCCCTATTTTTATGCAGGGCATAAGAAAGGTGCATAAATTAAAAGTGCATAAAAATAACATGCATAAAAAGAGGTTTTAGTGTATTCGACTTGATACAGTGAAGTGCGAACGACTGTTTCGGTTCTAAACGCACCTGCACCAGCACCAGTCGCAGGCAAGTTGATGTTTGTCTGTAGGTTTCCCACTCACGGAATGTGACAGAGTCCAGACATTGGCTCATTTGTTCGACTAAGAAAGCACTACAGTGGTTCTCAGAACCTTTGAGTTTATCCAGCAGCTGCACCTGCCGATTGAAAACATCGGCGAGATCTGCGAGACCATGAGTTGACAATTTTTCTTGACCTCTTTGTACCCCTTTGATTTACACGCGTGCCGCTGTCCGATCACTTTTGCAATTTTTTCAATGCCTTGCCACGCCCAGACCTGTGAACGAAAACATTTTATACTTTGTATACACAAAATTCAGCATATTTGTAGTTCCGTGTCAAAAATTGAGCTCAATCCATCAAAGCAAACCATAGTTACAGCATCTCAAACTTGGCCATTTTGTATGGAAATCAGCGTTTGTCCGATCAATTATGCACCACAGTGTAGCCTTTCAGTACACTTTTGTGTACGAGAAAGGCAATAACGGAATTTCGCATAACCGAGCAAGTTACAAAAATACCAGAAAGATAGATTCACAACAGCAAAGCTCTCGTTTAGGAACCTTGTAACCTTCACATCATCATACCGACCTTAGTTCGCGAGAGCTTGATTGTTGCTCCTAATGTCTACCGTTCAAAATAAAAGTATAGGTCATCTTACCATGTGAAAACCACTACACTACAACACACCACAACAGAACATTTCAACTCTCTGAGTATACCGAATGGCTGATACCAATCTAGTCATTTAACGCAGATATCTATTGACCACACAAGGTATTGGGAGACATCTATCTCCTACGGAGCTTGGGCTTGAGAGCGCAGAGGGTCAAGTATGAAGGAGGCTATCTACAGTCTAGACTCCTACTACACGGCTTCCGTCTACACGGTCACCTATTACACGGATTCCTATGACACGGTCGTCCGTGTTGTGGGAATCACAGAGCTTATGGGATTTCGCCTAATCGGGGGTGTGAGCGAATATCTCAGGCGTATTACAAGATAGCACCATACTTTCTTTGGCAAAGTTGTAGTACTAGAATAGATCTACCACACAATGCCAACTATCATCCAATTAGTTGGCAATTTGGCCGATAGAGGCGCTATGTAGAAGTGGTTGCTATGTACACTCGCCAGTAGAAGCACTCATAAGTTATCACATGCGATATCTCTAGATCTACTTTATTTGGAATAATGCTGTCTTCGGTAAAGTTGTACAGTAGGTCAACAACTATCTGGCGATTCAATAATTAGTTGGTTATTTCGCCGCTAGGTGGCGCTAGTTGTCAAGCAAAGCTTCAAACTCCGCTATCTCGAGATCCAAAGCAGATAGAAAAGTGCCGTCTTCGGCAAAGTTCTTCAGGAAGTCAAGAGCAATCTGGTGGTTCAACAATTAGTTGGCGATTGCGCCGCTAGGTGGCGCTAGTTGTCAAGTAAAGCTTCAAACTCCGCTATCTCGACATCCAGAGCAGAGAGAAAAGTGCCGTCTTCGGCAAAGTTCTTCAGGAAGTCAAGAGCAATCTGGTGGTCAACAATTAGTTGGCTATTTCGCCGCTAGGTGGCGCTAGTTGTCAAGTAAAGCTTCAAATTCCGCTATCTCGAGATTCAGAGCAGATAGAAAAGTGCCGTCTTCGGCAAAGTTCTTCAGGAAGTCAAGAGCAATCTGGTGGTCCAACAATTAGTTCTCGATTTCGCCACTAGGTGGCGGTAGTTGTCAAATAAATTTTCAAACTCCGCTATCTCGATATCCAGAGTAGATAGAAAAATGTCGTCTTCGGCAAAATTCTTTAAGAAGTCAAGAGCAATCTGGTGGTTCAACAATTAGTTGGCGATTTCGCCACTAGGTGGCGCTAGTTATCAAGTAAAGCTTCAAACTCTGCTATCTCGACATCCAGAGCAGATAGAAAAGTGCCGTCTTCGGCAAAGTTCTTCAGGAAGTCAAGATCAATCTGGTGGCTCAACAATCAGTTGGTGATTTCGCCGCTAGTGGCGCTAGTTGTCAAGTAACTTGAAAATGGCTTTTTCAGTCTCGACAAAATTCAAATACTGCTATTTAATTTCGTCCGTACGAAATTAAATAGCAGTATTTGAATTTTGTCGAGACTGAAAAAGCCATTTTCAAGTTACATTCCATCACAGTCGCAACCAAAACTAGTTGTCAAGTACAGCTTCAAACTCCGCTATCTCGACATGAAGAGCAGATAGAAAATTGCCGTCTTCGGCATAGTTCTTCTGGAAGTTAAGAGCAATCTGGTGGTTCAACAGTTAGTTGGCAATTTCGCTGCTAGGTGGCGCTAGTTGTCAAGTAAAGCTTCAAACTCCGCTATTTAGAGATCCAGAGCAGATAGAAAAGTGCCGTCTTCGGCAAAGTTCTTCAGGAAGTCAAGAGCAATCTGGTGGCTCAACAATTAGTTGGTGATTTCGCCGCTAGGTGGCGCTAGTTTTGAAGTAAAATTTTGAACTTCTCAATATCGGGATCCCGAGTAGATAGAAAAGTGCCGTCTTCGGCAAAGTTCTTCAGAAAGTCAAAAGCAATCTGGTGGTTCAACAATTAGTTGGCGATTTCGCCGCTAGGTGGCGGTAGTTGTATAATAAATTCTCAAACTCCGCTATCTCGATATCCAGAGTAGATAGAAAAATGTCGTCTTCGGCAAAGTTCTTCAGGAAGTCAAGAGCAATCTGGTGGTCCAACAATTAGTTGGAGATTTCGCCGCTAGGTGGCGCTAGTCGTGAAGTAAAATTTTAAACATCTCTAGCTCGGGATCCAGAGCAGATAGAAGAGGGCCGTCGGAGGGCAAACTTCTTCAGGAAGTTAAAAGCAATCTGGTGATTTAATAATTAGTTGATGATTTCGCCGCTAGGTGGCGCTAGTCGTGAAGTAAAATTTTAAATTTCTTTTGCTCGCTAGAGATTTATAGGAACCTTCCTTCGTGGATTCTTTAAGATTTTTTTTCCGGCGACCCTAAAAAATCCCTCCAAAGATTATCTCAGGAGTTCCTATAGAAATCCCTTCAGGAATTATTTCTTGACATTTCTCCAGGAATATCTCAAGAATATCTCATCTTGGAACTACTGCACAACATTCTCCAGTTTTCCAGAATATTTCCGATTTCCGATGAATTGTTTTAAAGGATTCCTTCAGAAACTTCTTAATGATTTTATTCAGAAATTCCTCAGGGATGTTCTTTAAAAATGCCTTCAGCGAATTTCTCAGAAACTAATCCAGGATTTTTTTCCAAAAATTTAGCGAGATAGCGGAGTTTGAAGCTTTACTTGATAACTAGCGCCACTAGCGGCGAAATCACCAACTAATTGTTGAACCACCAGATTGCTCTTGACTTCCTGAAGAAGTTTGCCCTCCGACGGCCCTCTTCTATCTGCTCTGGATCCCGAGCTAGAGATGTTTAAAATTTTACTTCACGACTAGCGCCACCTAGCGGCGAAATCTCCAACTAATTGTTGAACCACCAGATTGCTCTTGACTTCCTGAAGAACTTTGCCGAAGACGGCACTTTTCTACCTAGTCTGGATCTCGAAATAGCTGAGTTTGAAGCTTTCCTTGACAACTAGTGCCACCTAGCGGCGAAATAGCCAACTAATTGTTGAACCACCAGATTGCTCTTGACTTCCTGAAGAACTTTGCCGAAGACGGCACTTTTCTATCTGCTCTGAATCTCGAGATATAGCGGAGTTTGAAGCTTTACTTGACAACTAGAGCCACCTAGCGGCGAAATCACCAACTAATTGTTGAACCATCAGATTGCTCTTGACTTCCTAACGAACTTTGCCGAAGACGGCAATTTTCTATCTGCTCTGGATCTCGAAATAGCGGAGTTTGAAGCTTTACTTGACAACTAGCGCCACCTAGCGGCAAAATCGCCAACTAATTGTTGAACCACCAGATTGCTCTTGACTTCCTGAAGAACTTTGCCGAAGACGGCACTTTTCTATCTGCTTTGGATCTCGAGATAGCGGAGTTTGAAACTTTGCTTGACAACTAGCGCCACCTAGCGGCGAAATAACCAACTAATTATTGAATCGCCAGATAGTTGTTGACCTACTGTACAACTTTACCGAAGACAGCATTATTCCAAATAAAGTAGATCTAGAGATATCGCATGTGATAACTTATGAGTGCTTCTACTAGCGAGTGTACATAGCAACCACTTCTACATAGCGCCTCTATCGGCCAAATTGCCAACTAATTGGATGATAGTTGGCATTGTGTGGTAGATCTATTCTAGTACTACAACTTTGCCAAAGAAAGTATGGTGCTATCTTGTAATATGCCTGAGATATTCGCTCACACCCCCGATTAGGCGAAATCCCATAAACTCTGTGATTCCCACAACACGGATTCCTACTGCACCCCCGAACCAACCGTGTAGTAGGAGTCTGCACATGGATAAGGAGGAGGATGACATCGACCGTATCTCCATAATATGGTTTTGTAAACCCTAACCATAATCGATCCTCTCTTAACCTGAAATCTCACGATCTCTTCTCTATCCATTGCTCATTACCGCCACCCATGTATGATATGAATATACGACCACGAAGATCTACCTACGGCTACATATTGGCACTGCTCTGAAGTTGAAATCAGAAGTTGGTTAATTTCCAAGCAGGCAAGTCTAGCTAGCCAAAGTTTCTTTTATTCGCCTGACCGGCCATAAAATCAAAGCAAAGCAAAGTGCTAATAGTTGGTGGATACGGTTCATTGTTGTGTGCTTTTAAATGCCTATCGGGTAATGTGCAGTGATTTTGAGTGAGAAAAATATGTAATGTGTTCCTTCTACAGCATAGATCCGCTGAGGAAATCATGTTAAGGAGCATGAGCAGTACGATGCAGTAGTGCGTTAGTGATTGCTGGAGATCGGTAAGGGATTGAGAAGTTTAAAGCCATTCCAAAACTGTGCGAACGTAGTGTCTTCATCAGTACTAAAGCCCCACAACTCTTTCTTGCCCATTTTGTGCAGGCCTTTCGTTTCGACCCAAATTCAATGGCTCCATGAGTCATCATGGTGTGGTTCAGTGCCTTGGTGTACCACCAGGCCTGGAAGTGTTTTCTGCTGCGGAGTTACTGGCATGGAGCCGGTGTGTCCTTCTGTCCGGACGGAGTCCTGCTTTCCTGTCGCCGTGGGATACACTAGGACACTGACAACACACAACACTAGGCTTAAGTCCTAACGTAGTTTGTAAGTCAGCAAAATAGACGTAAGTACAAAAACATTTAATAAATCCATTTACTCATTTCTTGCATGTAAATTTATGCTTTTGGTACAGAATTGACTCGAATAGATTGTTTCATGATGGTTCCCCATTCGAACCTTGGTCTTAGAGGGAAAGGTAAATGAGTCAAGGTCACTACTTCCTCTTCGTACCATCTTTGTCTCCGTCTCATGCGACCTTTCTTTAGGGAGGTGACAACCTTCACAGCCTGTTTTCGATACAGTCCTCACTTACCGTGGGCAACAAACTCCCATTTCGTTTCCGATATGGTGTGTGATAATATTTATACTCAATAATTTATTTCCCGCTCCGGTCGCTCACAAAGCGGTTCGATTCGATTCTGGCGGTGCAAGCCAACTTTCCCATTCCGTTACATCTGCACTGAGAGCTGATGGGGCAGGATGATCGCTGTAACCAACGCACGGGAGTCCCGCGAAATTGGACCCAGGACTCAGACAGGGAGCTGGCAATGAGCCATCATTTTGAACAACACCCTGCCCTGTAATGGAGCAATCGCCGAACGACATCGGAGGAAATTGCTGTTCGCTGAACTATTCAAATTGATCCGGGGCTCAATTTGAACTGCCACCACCACCACCACCAGCAGCAGTGGACGCATGTTTGGTTGCCTTGTAGGGAGAAATTGATTTTATGCCCCGATTTGATTGTCGCCCTATGATAAATAGACCATTCCGAGTGGGGCAGGATGGAAATTGTTGTCCAACAAATGAATGCACACGATGACATGATTATTTGGCTGTTGGGGGTGCTATCTGTGGGAGAATACGAACCATTGGATGTGGTAATCGTAATATTCATAAAACATTCACAGCCCAAAATAATTGATGGGATATTTTGGTTAACACTGGAGGTGAAATAATAGGGAATTATCAACGAGGTTACGAGATTAAATGAATGTTTAACTCGTCAGTAGCTTGCTTATTCTTGGAAATACGGATTTATGCTCTATTTTTTTTTTTCATTTTAATAAACATTATTACTACGCAATTATTTGAATCTATAACAGCATTGATGTAGCACCTTCTGAAATATGGTACAACTTAAATTGATTTCAGTCTACAATCGACGAACTTCTGTCAATTTGACCTTTCATTTTCCTTAGAATTGATATGCAGTGAAGTAATATAAAATGGAATGAATTATAGTCATATTTTGAGTAGGGACGCACTGAAACTTTTATTTGTTTTTATGGCAAATCCCACTTTCAAACAACGCTTCGATAAAGTTTTAATATCTGATGCAATAAAAGTGCACTTTATGGTGTGAATACATTGGTAACACTTTTTTTATGCCCAATGCGGTTACCAATAATTAGTTGTGTAATTAATCGCCCAGTCAGCGTGGAGGCACACCATCATCGTCAATGGAATTATACGACCCATATCAGAACAGAAACGAATTCTCGATTGCTCTTTTTCGTAGCGGGTACTACGAAAAATCTAGCCACTCATTGGGTTTGACGCGATTAATCGAAAAGTTCTCCTCATCGGACACCATTCATATCACCTCCGTCACCCCTTCACAGAACGTCGCTGGATCGTTTAATGCTGTGGTTGGATCCATCATTTGACTTTCCCCACTAATGGGTGTTGGTCAAGGTTTCACTCATAATTGATTCTGACACGATTAATTGGTGGAACTTTAATGGTCACGTGGCGTGTGATGATAATATCGCGCGTATTGTTCTGCAATCAGGTCATTTGATATGTTTTATTGAAATTTTACTAACGCACAAAATGGAACCCATAAAATCGATTCATACTCGAACATTCAGTAAGGGCCAGTCTATAAACTACGTTATAAACGGTTATGGCCAAAATCTACGCTCCATACAAAATTCGAAATTTTTGTGTGGACAAATCTGGACGAACATTTGAAAAGGGCCTATCTGCTTTGCGTAAACAAACATGTTTTTGTCTCTGTAGGGCCCATCTGCATCCACCCACGCACGTCAACACCCTTATCAGAAAGAGTGTTCTTCAAGCTATCTGTTAAGGGTGTTGATGTGCGTGGGTGGATGCAGATGGGCCCTACAGAGACAAAAACATGTTTGTTTACAAAAAGCAGATAGGCCCTTTTCAAATGTTCGTCCAGAAATGTCTACTAGGGAGGAGTGGGGGGTCATTATTATTATTATTATTACACTAGTTTACAAAATAAAACGAAAGTCGTGAACTTATGTCAACGACCAAAATTTCTGAAGCATAATTTAGTGCTGATTTCGAAACCGTGCTTCAAAAAAAAATTAAAGTAGAACAGTTTTTGAGTTTTAGCTCAATATCGAGTTTTACAACTTTTTAAAATACGGATTTTAGTAAAACCCAAATATCTTCCGTTTTTTTTTTTCAACAAATTTTAAATCTT
This sequence comes from Aedes albopictus, assembly GCF_035046485.1. Classification (NCBI taxonomy): domain Eukaryota; kingdom Metazoa; phylum Arthropoda; class Insecta; order Diptera; family Culicidae; genus Aedes; species Aedes albopictus. The sequence goes on from NC_085137.1 coordinate 423,171,027, forward strand.
TTTCCATAAATTAAAAGCTGAGTATAATACCATTCGATCATCTGAATGTAAGTTTTGCGTCAGATTGATGAAAATAAAGATATTGGCGAGTTTTGGGGACGATCTCCTTAAATTTTAGCAAAATTTCCAAAAAATTACGAAGATTTTTTTTTTTTCAATGAGAAAAAAACAATTTAAAAATTATTTCTCAACGTTTATTTGACATATCATATGTAGGTGAGTTACAGTAAAAAATTCAGCTCAATCGGAGCATTGGTTACGGAGAATGAGATGTGTGAAGTTAGCGACTTTGCTTAAAAATAGAACAAAAATCGATTTCAAATCATCAACCTTGTATGGAAAGACGAAAAAAAATTCCGCTCTACTGTAATTTTTTTCCTTCGCGTTTTCGAACTCAGGGCATGATTCTACACCAAAAACGATTATCAGCTTACCGAGTTCAAAAATGCTGTAAACTAGTTGTTCACGCCGTACGTGAACTATCTTTGCTCCTTATTATTTTGACCACTACTCTAAACCACTGTTCAAACGGGTGTCCACTGCATGTGACACTATATCAATCAATCAATCAATCATATTTATTGTCATAATTAAAGTTATATAATACAATAAATTCCTAATTCTAGTATAATGAGCTGGGTAAACCTTTCATCATTTCAGTAAACCTGTTTTCGCACTTTGCGTTACAATGATTTAGGAAAAATAAGGTGGATTAAAATAGAGGAAAACAATCATATAGATGAAAAAAACCTCACCATTGAACAGATCGAGAACTTAAAAACTAGACCTTAATACTAATTACACAAAGCACGTAACATATCAAATGAAGAACTTGCACATCTCTGATAATAATTCGTTTTCATTCGATTTACATACTGATCTAATGTTTCAATGTGACTCATTTCATGTAATTCTTCAGTACAAAACCATGGGGGTAAGTTGTGGATCATTTTTAAACATTTGTTTTGGAAAATCTGAAGCTTTTTTCTATGAGATAGAGCACATTCTGACCAGACTATTGAAGCGTATGTTAGAGTTGATCTAAATACTGTTTTATAAAGCAGAATTTTGTTTCTAGTGTTCAATTTTGATCTTCTATTAATAAAAGGATACAAAATTCTGACTAGTTTCTCACATTTCTCAAGTATGTATTGAGTATGTTTTTGAAAAGTAAGTTTTTTATCTAGTATCAAACCCAGATATTTTGCTTCATCCTTCCATGGTATATCAACACCATTGAAGTTTAGATTTCTATTTGGGAGTTTCCTAGGGCTTCTGAATCTCGTAAAAAAAACTGCTTCAGTTTTGTTTTCGTTAACTTTAATTTTCCATTTTTTGCAATAATTTGAATATTGAACTAGGCTAGCGTTGAGATTTATAGTCACTTCTACTGGGTCCTTCGATGACGATGATATGGCAACGTCGTCTGCAAATTGGTATCGTACACATCCTGCAAAATCTGGGATGTCGTGTGTATAGATATTATACAGCAAGGGCGACAGAACGCTCCCCTGGGGTACACCAGCAGGTATGAAATGTAATTGAGAAGATTCAGAACCTACCGTCACAACGAAGTTTCTATCACATAAAAAGGAGTGAATCAATTTTATGAGATACACAGGAAACTGCAGGTTAATCATTTTGAAAATCAGCCCTTTGTGCCAAACCGTGTCGAAAGCTTTTTCGTTATCTAACAAAACTAGTCCGGTAGAATTCTTGATGGTTCTATGATTTTTAACGTTGTTTGTTAAACGATGTAACTGATGAGCGGTTGAGTGTTCGCTTCTAAAGCCAAATTGAGTGTTAGGAATTATATTATTTTCTGCAATGTGATGATTGAGTCGTTTAAGTAAAACTTTTTCAAATATCTTACTTAAACTACTCAATATAGGGTGTCCCAGAAAGTATGGGCACAACTTTGCCGCTCTGCCATTTGGGAATGGATGCATAAACAAACTTTATTTTCACACATATCCTGCCTTAATATGTCAACATCAAATGCCAATCATTAAAATGTGCATTTCACACTTCGTTTGAATGCGGTAGAACATTTCCTGAAAGACCTTTTAAAGCTTCTGCACAAATTGCTATATTTTTCAATAACATCGCTTAATAAATTGTTTTCTACGCATGAAATTAAGCTCGATAAAAATTTCAAAAAATATATACGTGTATTTCAACATGCGTATCTATTATACAACCCTAAGTTCGAATTGAAAACATATACTTTTGAACCTGAAAAATTAATTGAAACACCAAAATTGATATTTTTGAAAACACGTTTTTCTAATAGTTGAAAACAAGCTTCTGAATATGTATCAAAACATGCAGAAAATTACATTTTAATTTCACTATAAGTTCAATAAATGCTCCAGCTTTATAAAGCGTAGATTGAATTGTTTTTATTCTCGACAAAACATGATTTAAAACTCGAATGTCTGTGGGCATGTCTAATCCAGAAATAGAAAAGGCGATTTTTTCAGTTTTCTCCAAATTATGATTTATCCGTACGCACAGTCAAAACATATTTTTATAAAAAATTTCAATCAACCATCCGAGGAAACATGTTTTTGAATGTATCATGTGAAAAAAATTCGAAAAAAATGTTTCGAATTTGAATATTTGGCAAAACCGTAAAAAAGTAGTTTGTGCAGAAGTTTTAAAAGATGTTTTTCCATTTTAATCATTCTGCATATAGAAACCATTTTTAATGTATAAACTCTTCACAGTTATCAATCAAAATGCTCTGAATAATAATACGAAAATATAAAAATTGTTGTTTGTTAAGAAAATGATTGTATTTTCGCTATACAAAGTTGTGCCCATACTTTCTGGGACACCCTATAGGCTAATAGGACGATAATTCTTTGAACTGGTGTGATCTTTGTTTGGCTTTTGAATCGCTATAACCTTAGCATGTCTCCATGCCAAGGGGAAGTAATTCAGTTTTATGCACGCATTGAAAATGAATGTTAAAAGCACTAGAGCTTTACGCGATAATCTTTTGAGACATCGATTGTTAATCTGATCGAAGCCAGGTGATTTGTTGTTTTTTTAAGGTTTTCAGGAAACTTGATACTTCTTTAGGCTTCACTAAATAGTGGGGGTCGAAATTAGGGTCTCTGTGATTCGCGAAAAAGCTTTCGAATGACGTATTCACTTCATGATCTACGGGACTTGCATCATAGAAGGTAGTGTAATGAGCTTCAGCAAACTGTTTTCCTATCTCTTCGCACTTTTCTTTGTCGGTAATCAGTAGTTTGCCATCTTTTGATAATGGCGGAATAGATTTGTGCTTATTTTTTAAAATTTTGCAGAATTTCCAAAGCTTTTTATTATTGTTTTGATCGTTGTTCATGCTCAGCAGATTGGCTGACCATGATTTGTTTCTAAACTCATCAATGCGCTTTTTGACTACATTGCATGTGAAGTTATATGCGGATCTTAAGTATTGGTCCCTACGATTACGTTGCCATTGTCTTCGTCGACTATTTCTTAATCGTATCAAAAGAAGAATGTCATCAGGTAGAATCAACTTGAATCTATCTGGAACAGTTCGGGGGATAAACCGGTCGTGTGCTTGATGGATGATGGTTGTAAAATAATCTATATAGTTATCAATTTGAAATGTTTCGAAAACAGAGCTCAAATCAAGTTGTTGCAGATCGATGTTTTCATCTAAAAAAGTTTTGAAACCTCTCCAATCGGCACGAGAATAGTCCGGAATGGATCTGGGGTGAGAATAGCTAATCGTTGTGGAATCAATTTCAAATCGCACAGGAATATGGTCAGATGTAAGATCTTGGATAGTTTGTAAGTTCGATATTGAGTGCAAGCCATATGACAATACTAAGTCAAGAGTTGAAGGTCTACGGTTCGGATCAGTTGGTATATGAGTCGATGATGGTGGGTGATGAATTACAAAACTTCCAGATTGCAGCTCGTTGAACAACATATTTCCTGCAGTGTTAGCTCGAATGCAGTTCCACAAACGGTGTCGAGCATTCAGATCTCCACAAATGAAAAAACTGTTGCGTATTTTCGTAAGTTTTTGAATATCTTGTAAAAATGAATTATTATCTCTGTTTCCTCCAGGATTGTAAGCAGAGATTAAAGAAATCGGACCCGTGGATGTGACTATTTCAACGCCTATTGCTTCTATGATTTGAAGATCAAACGAAGGCAGCAATGAGTGCGCCACGTTAGAGTGCACAACCACGGCGACCCCACCTTTACGACGTTCAGATCTGTCTAATCGATAAATTTTGAAATCAGGATGAGCAAATTTGATATCGGGTTTGAGGAACGTTCCACAAATCAGAGAAACATCAACGGAATTGTTGATTAGAAACCTAAAATAGTCATGGGTTTTACTTTGAATGCCATTGGCATTCCAGTATGAAATTGTTAAGCTACTCGTCAAATTATCCATTACAAGGAAAACAGTAATGAGCTGTGATTTCAAAGATGACTTTTAGCTGTTGTTGTTTGGTCGTGCAAGTGCTCAACCTCGAGAAAACGTCAGTCACAATATCCACGATTTCTTCGGGTGAAAAAAGATCGTGATTTGAGGGAGTGTCATGGTGATACCTGTGTGTTTGATGTTGTTTGAACTGGAGGCGATTTGCTGGCGCTTCACGATGCGACAACACGTTGGAATAGAGCGGCGTACGGTGGTTATGTGATCTTTGCGGTAACTCTCCAAGAGTTCCGGATTGGGGGAAATCTTCTTGACGGAATTGGAATTCCTCTCGACGAGATCTTTGAAGTCTGGACTTACGTAGCTGATGATCCCTGGCATTGATGAACTCCTGACGCTTTACGCATTGATGAAAGTTGGCGGTGTGTTGCTGTCCACAGTTTACACACGACAGTTTTTCTTTCGGAAGCTGGATCGATTTATCTTCTCGGCTGATTGTCAGAGGGCAATCAACGGTTTTGTGCACGTTACCACATTTCACGCACCGTGGCTGACGAAAGCATTGTGTAGATCCGTGTCCAAACATTTGGCAATTCCGACACTGAACAGGCCCCTTTGTTTTCGTGGAATAGAAATCCCACTCGACAATGCAACGGTAAACTGACTTGATTCTCCTTAAAGCGTTTAGCTGCACGCTTCCTTTGTTGAAGTAGAGGAGGTACAGAGCGTGGTCCTCGTGCCGCTTTTTCTTAAGCGTCATTTTGCGGATGTCCTTTGGAACAACTTCGACTTCTTTGAGTGCTTCTGCGACAACCTCGATATTCAAATCGGGAAGCCCTGCTAGGACAACCTTAGTCGTCCTATCTTCGTCTCGCACATAGGTGAAGAAGTTGGCTTTCTGCTGTTTTAGGTACGAAACTAGTTTCGTGTGGTCTTGTGTTGTGTACATGAATACATTGCACAATGGTCCGGATCCACGTTTTAGCAGGAAAAAAATCTGTATCTCTGTTTTCGTTAATTTTAGGCGTTTGGTGTCTTCAGAGAAGTTATTTGAATTTGTTTGCTGCATCTTTTCCAAAAACTTTTGATTAGGGTGGTCCGCGTCTCAACTCAAATCTGGAATAGAACTTTTTAATTTCAAGTCATACGCGATCGAGTTCTTCAGCAAAGTTGTAGGCAATGCTATTTCGAGCAACTTTGCCGAATACGCCGTTTATCTAGCTCTTAATTTGAACATAGTAGGTCAATTTTAAATTTTGACTTAGGGTGAGCCACCCGAAAACGGTTTTTTCGCAATAACTTTTTTATTTGATTTTTTTCGAAGATGTGAGCTTCGGAGCATTTGAAGAGCAAGTAATGACGCATATTTGTTCTGAACATTGCATGTTGCTAGGTCTTGTCATTCAAATGTTATGAGCAATTTTGACTTAAAAACAACTATGTCTTAAAATGCTTATATCTCATGGAGCTGGTAAAATAAAAAAAGTTTTTAAGCGGCATTTGGAAGGTCACACATAAAGCTTAATTTGGAGCAAAAATGGCGCGAACGTTATTTTTGAAATTAGAATAAATCGACCCCAAAAATCCCCTTAAAAATTTAAAAAACTACTTATAACTCATGCAATTTCAAAGACAGAGTCAAAATGTATTTGGAAAAATTGTAGGTTTTTACCATGCCTACAGGTTTTCCATACACGAATTTTTGCAAAACGTGAAACAAAAACTTGAAATTGATAATTTGATTCTTAGGGGTACATGCTATGTTTTTCTAGGAAATCAGAACGATTATAATCTGTAAAAACAAATTATCAATTTCAAGCTTCTGTTTCACGTTGCACAAAAAAGTCGTTTATGGGAAACTTTTAGGTATGGTAAAAACCCACATTTTTTCCAAAGACAAATTGACTCTATCTTTAAAATTGTGTTATAAGTAGTTTTTCGATTTTTAAGGGGATTTTTGAAGTCGATTTATTCCAATTTAAAAAATAACGTTCTTGTAATTTTTGCTCCAAATTTGGCTTTATATGTGACCTTCCAAATGCCGCTTAAAGAACTTTTTTTTATTATACCAGCTCCATGAGATATAAGCATTTGAAGACATTGTTGTTTTTAAGTCAAAATTGCTCATAACATTTGAATGACTAGACCTAGCAACATGCAAGGTTCAGAACAAATGTGCGTCATTACTTGCTCTTCAAATACTCCGAAGCTCACATCTTTGAAAAAAATCAAATAAAAAAGTTATTGCAAAAAAACCGTTTTCGGGTGGCTCACCCTAAGTCAAAATTTAAAATTGACCTACTATGTTCAAATTAAGAGCTAGATAAACGGCGTATTCGGCAAAGTTGCTCGAAATAGCATTGCCTACAACTTTGCTGAAGGACTCGATCGCGTATGACTTGAAATTAAAAAGTTCTATTCCAGATTTGAGTTGAGACGCGGACCACCCTAATCAAAAGTTTTTGGAAAAGATGCAGCAAACAAATTCAAACAACTTCTCTGAAGACACCAAACGCCTAAAATTAACGAAAACAGAGATACGGATTTTTTTCCTGCTAAAACGTGGATCCGGACCATTGTGCATTGACACCTGTTGATGTTCTTTTAACATTGAACATCGAAACCCTTGCTTTCAGCGCCATCCCCTGAACTGTTGGAATGTTGGTCTCGGTAATCGTGACCAAAGGAATTTTCTCCTTACCGTTTTTGTTGGCTTTCTTCTGGATGCCGGCGGGCGTGTCAGCATCACAATCGGTAAGAGTGCTGAACTTGTTGGAGGTAGCTACGTTGTAACCACGGTTGAGGTTAGAACACGTGGCATTTTGTTGGTCTGTCGAGGCCATGATGGGAATCTCGTGCAGTGCCGGGGAGTTCTGGTATTCCATCAGAGGACGGCGGACTTTTTGGTTTGGGTCATTTGACACCTCACCGTCTACCGTAACGGTCGAACTATCGCGTTTTTGACCAGCGAGTGCCGGTGCTGGATCGATGGTGTGAGGTGAACCGACGATGGAAGGTCGCGAGAACAATAGACGTCCGAAATAATAGATCGAGACAAAGCGTTATCGAAAAACGTCCGATCGCACCGAGAGCACGACTTGAACTGACACTATATCATCTCTGCTGTAGCCTGACTCTGCTCCCTTGCTCATCATCGCACTAAAAGCGGCTGAAATATAGTCGATCGATGAGTAGAACAATGCATCATCTGCTTGCCAGCCGTATCCATCGAAATACGGGGCAGAGTAATGCTCTTCCTGCCGCCAACCAGTCCCTACCTTCTTTATCGCTTACTATCTATTACCTAGCAATAGAAGAAAGGATCGTGAATTATCAGATCAGTTCGTTTGTTGATAGCCGTCCAGAACGGTCCACCGGTACATTGAACATGTGCCCCGCGCGCCGCGCGCCGCGTCGCACCCCTCGCCCACAGATCGGGAACGGGTGCAGTTATCGAATGCTAAACTGTATATAGTGTAAATAGTTTGAACTTAATCTTTACTTGACTGTGTACAATAAATCCTCTGAACTTAAGTTTTGTGTTTTAAATTGTATTTCTTCGAGAGAAATTAGTGATCACACACATAGTCGAGTTGTGCAAAAGAAGTTCGAAATGTGCATACTTCCTGGTTGCTGCACCCAAGCCTGAAGTACGGCCAGCTCATTCCGGCGTCAACACTAGTGTTATTATTATCATTATTTATTTATTAACTAAACATTTTGAAAGAAGGAAAAGCCTCTTCGAGCGATTTCAATAGGGGAGGGGTGTGAGATGGCCAAAAATGAATTACTATCCCATTTCAAGTTCGACACCAAGTCGTATTACCCAGTGTAACACATTGAATGTTAACAAAAATTTGACCCCAGTTTCGGAAACTATCTGGCAAAACTTGTAAAACAATTTTGAGGTTTTGTTAGTCAACCTCCAAATATTTATGTACCGTAGAACGGGATAACTTTGATAGAGCGACAGGCGTTGTATAGTATATCTTATAACTATGATTCTTTCAATTGATTAAGAAAATAGCAAACGTAGATCAAAACTCCACATATGCAAGTCCATCTGAGACATATTTTCATTAAAACTACAGGAGATAGACAAAATGATCGGGACAGGCAAAATTTTCACTTTTCAAAAAATGTTCAACTAGCTGTAACTTTTCGAAAAGTGCATCGAATATTCTCAAATTTTTACTGTAGATTCACCAACTAGTGTATCAGTGGTTCAAATTGGGAAAGATCGGCCCATTTTCCACGGAGTTATAAAGATTCTTGAAAAAGGTAAAATTATCCGATAGCCAACTTTGAGCTGCTACATCTCCGGATTCAATGAACCGATTGCAATGAAATTTTGACCATTCATTCACATTTTGGCCAAAAACTTAAAATTCTTGATATTTTTGTTATTTGTCAACCCCTTCAAACAATCGGCTGTACAACTTCGTTCCAACTATTTTTTCAATGAATGGTCGTTTATTCTCGGTAGATCTATCTTACTAGATTTCAATTTTTTTTTTTTGTTTAGAGAGACTTTACCTCTGGGGCATTCGTCTCGATTTCAAATCTGGCATTGAATCTCTTAACGAAGTGTGTTTTTACGAAATGGAAGCAATTTTGTAAATTGGGACATAAATCTCCATACACCGATAAACGCCTAAAAGTATGCAATGATCTTGCTATGTCATGTAGTTAAATCTGTTGTGTTAAAAATTTGTTTATTAAACATTCGAAAAACAAAAAAAAAGAGAATTCACCATGAATAGCATTTAATCGTATGTTGATGCACTGTTTAAAATATATATTTACAAAGATATAGATTTAGCTATCGAAAAATTCACCGTGTTTCCACTCAGTATTCCACGAACTGATTTTTATATGTAGAATTTTGAAAAAAAATCCATGTTTTAATATAAAAATTCATTCTGATATGTTCCGCAAGGCTTATCCAATAATGTTCATATTCCTAAGATTTCAATCTGTGATTATTTTTTAAGATTTGATCTGTTTTAGGGCACTATCAAAGTAACCCCAAAATAAACATTTGCTTCTCGCTCACATGAAAAATTAAAAGTCATCCAAAATATTTTAAATCATCGAATCTTTCAATTGCAATCGATAACGGTTGTATTATGGAGTGGACCTGGTGTGGTGGTTAAAGCACGTGACCATCACGCCGAGAACCTGGGATCGAATCCCACTCCCGACAAACTAACACAAGTGTGAGATCTTCCTTCGGAAGGGAAGTAAAGCGTTGGTCCCGAAATGAACTAGCCTAGGGCTAAAAATCTCGTTAATACAGATAAAAAAAGATGTACAGGGGGTGGCCAAAATGTTTGGGATAGGCATCTTTTTTTCTCTCACAAAAAAGTTCAACATGCTATAACTTTTCATAGAGTGCATCAAAAAATCTCAAATTTTGACTGTTTGTTAAACTATTATATGTGCATCTTTGGTACAAATTTGGACTCGATTGATTAATGTTTCGCAAAGTTAGAACCGTTCGGTTAAAACACTATTTTTAGACAACTCATTTTTGAGCAGTCATATCTCGGAAACCAGTGAACCGAATTGAATGAAATTTTGAACGTACACTAACACTATGTAAATGATTCACAAACTATTGAAACATAGGTACTTTTCAAACGTAGAAAAAGTTGTCAAGGATTGACATTTTATGGATTTATTTCGAAAAAAAGTATTTTTTTTATATCACACAGTGGGCAGAAACGAGCTTGTAATCGAACTTATTTAGAAGCCGCTGGTTTTGAAACTCCAACTGATGCATTTTCCATGGAAAATAGGCCGATAAATCGAATGGTGATGGTTTCATCCTGTGCAGACCTCGGGAAGGGGTTCCTTTTGCCCCATTTTTTTGTATATAATTTGACGAATACGATATTATTATGTTTACAGAATAGACTAATGAAGAGTTCATGTAGTGCTGAGCCTTATAAGTGACCCATTTTGCCGTATTTCACTCTATATTGATTGTTTTAATGAATATATGCCTGTAACTTCAATTCATTCAAATTTTTTTGTACATAAATGAAGAAATTTCATGCTATTAGATCTACAAAATAGAATGATGATGACATCATGCTATGCTCAGTCCAAGAAGTGGCGTATTTTACCCTATATTAGTAATTTAAGCTTATAATTGGACAATTAAGATGTAACCAGCTCTACAGTATTGAATGATGATGGGATCATGCTATGACAAGTTTAAGTAATGGCCTATTTTACCCAATTTCACCCTATATAAGTTATATTGCAAACAGATCTCTATAGATAATTGCAGAATATTTTACTAACTAATCGACCAATTTTATATTATCATCTATTCTGAATTTAATGATAGTGATGGCATGCGACGCTGAGTTCAAGAAATAGTCCATTTTACCCTACTTTACTCTATATTTATAATGAAAATGAAAATATTCCCCTAAATCCGATTCTGATGATTTTTTTGTAAAACGAAGTACAAAATTGATGTTTTTATCTTTATAGAATTGGATGGTGGTGATGGAATGCGGTGCTGGGTTTAAAAAGTGTCCCATTTTACCCTATTCCACCCTACATTTACAATTTTAGTGAACATAACGCTCTAAATCAGATTCTGATACTTTTTGTATAGTATTGTTCAAATTTGGCGTAATTCTCTACAGAACAGCTTCCAGGGAAATTTTGAAAAGAACTCCGGTGGAATAATAATATTATTATGTTTACAGAATAGACTGATGCAGAGTTCATGCATGCAGTGCTGAGCCTTATAAGTAACCCATTTTGCCCTATTTCATCGTATATTTTTTGTTTTAATGAATATATGCCTGTAACTTCAGTTCATTCAGTATTTCTTGTACATATACATTTACCCAAAATTGGCTTATTGGCCTCAAGGACCCCCGTTGGATAGACGCATCTCTGTATATTTACGACAACATCGGTGGAGGAGAGAGGAAACACAACCTAATTTTGGGTAGCTAATCAATTAGATATACTCATTTTAGGGTAAAATCGACTCAAAATAAGTAGTTTGAATTTTCCATGTAGGACATAAATAACCAAAAAAGCAGACACTTGGATGTATACTTCCCATTTACTTCGATAAGAGGATGTCCCTTTATTACGTATGGAAAATTTAACGTTTTTTTTTTTTTGTAAAAATGTAAACCCATTGTGAAAATTTTCGTGGGAAACTCCTAATATTTCCGTACATTACGTTAGATTTCTCAAATCCCCATATATTCAAATCCTCCCAGTGATAGGTACCAGTCGTTGAGTACTATGCAAATAAGGCAGAATTTGTTTTATTGGGTCAATATTATACTTCCAATCAGATTTTTTCTATTTTACCACTTTAATTTTATAAAATTTGGAATATGTCGATAAATTTATGAAGAAAAGGGTACATTTTATTTGCACATGATTTAGTTATTTTTGAAACATTTTGGTTTTTTTTATAGTGCATTTTATATTTTTCATGATCACAAAAACATTTTGCCGCTCATTTTGGAACTTCTACCTCTCCTGTCAAAATTGTTCGTTATGTTCTAAATAAGTTCAAGGTGCAACATGTTTATTACAATCAGAATCAATGTTTTGGTTGATTTGGTTTGTAAACGGTTGTAACAAAGATTTGTTGAAACAATCAGATTATACTTCAGTTACTAATTGGTTTCGCAGGTTTCGACTAATGATGACGGTTGTTTTCATTTTGCTAGTTGTCATAAAAATGTTATACCTCAGTTTGGCATTAACAACAGGTTTTAATTTTGTTTGTTTTATGAAAACTCAGTTGCAACATGTTTGCAACGATGATCATTTCCCAATTAGTTGCAGATGCTACTTGGGTACTTCATAAAACCCATGCAAACATGTGCTTGCATCCTTCCTAGATGGAGATAACAGCATTTGCTGCGTTCTGCTGCAGTGAAATCCAAATTTGAAGTGCTATAGAGCTTTTGTGGGATGTGTTGGTTCAACAAATGAATCTAGAAAAGTTAACATTGAACGGTGATGATGAACAATTCAAATAGCTGCTGATTTGGTGCGATTGCCTTCGTCGTACGCAAAACGAGAAAAAATACCAAGTAGTAACAGTAATGAAATTGAAACGTGAAATTTCGCGTACACCTCTTTTTATGCACATGGCTGGGACTGCATAAACTAAAAATTAAAATAGGCATAAAAAGAGGGAAATTTATGCATAAATTAAGTTTGGGCTTTAATAAGAGAAGGGGCTAAGGAGGTTTCCAGAAAGTTCCCAGAGAGTCCAAAAAGGGGTTCCAAGGGGCTTCAGGGGCGTTTTGAGGGATTGTTTCGGGTGATTTGAGGAACCTTTTAAGATTTAAGATTTTTTAGTGTTTTCATGGGATTACGGGGGGGGGGAGGGGGAATTCTGAGGTATTTCAATAGTATTAAGTGGGTTTCAGGGGCGTTCCAAGGGGCTTTAGGGACAATTCAAGGGATCTCAGGAGCCTTTAAAGGGCGTTGCAAGAGGTTTGAGGGGCGTTTCAAGAGTCTGCTCTGAAACTTCCTGAAATGTGTGTGTGTATGTGTGTGTAAGTACAATCCATCTCCCACTGACCGGCAGTGCTTTTATGGAAGAAAAATGTCTGCGTCTATTTTTAACTTTTATCCATAGACGCATACAGTTTTAGTCCTGGAGATGGAAGGTGATAGCTCTACTGCACGTCTAACGACCCATTTCAAGTATGACAGGACTTCCACGTACATCTTGAGGTCGTTTTCTGAAACAGTAAGCCCCGCATTGATGCATCCGGATATCAATTGGAGATCTGAAATGCATTAACACTTCCTGAATCAAAAATTTGCATTTTTGTTTCTGGCGCGTATTTGGTATGGTAAATATCACATGTATAAATAAAATGACGTTTTTGCCTTTCTCGTACACCAAGGTGTACCGAAAGGCTATATGTTCACTCCAAAAACGAAAATTTGATAGAGCCCCCGGAGGGGTCAAGTGTTATATACCAATCGACTCAGCTCGACGAGTTGAGGTGATGTCTGTGTGTATGTATGTGTGTGTGTATGTGTGTATGTATGTGTGTATGTGTGTGTGTATGTGTACAAAAAGGTCACCTCATTTTTAGATAGTAAATATGAACCGATTTCAACGACCGATGGTTTATTCGATGGGGTATATTGCCCCATTGTTTCCTATTGAAAATGGTTCAGATCGGTCCAGCCGTTCCGGAGTTATGGCCATTTAGGTGTTCCGGACCGGTACCCCAGGAAGGGGCCAGATACGAAAATGCAACAAACCCATGCATGCGACCCATCAAACCACGGCATTTTCGATTGTCTGATGAACGGGAAGTAGGAAAATAGTCTCTGACTATATCTGAACCGGTAGTGCTCCGGAACCGGTTCCGGGTGTCCCGCCGGAAGTGGCCAAATAAGAAAGTGAACATAACCAATGCATGCGACACGTCAAATAGCGGCTTTTTCGATAACCAGTTGAATGGTAAGCAGGAAAATAGTTTCAGACCATGTTTGAACCGGGAGTGTTCCGGAACCGGTTCCGGATGTCCTGTCGGAAGTGGCCAATTAAAAAAGTGTACCAAACCTAGGCATGCGACACATCAAAAAGCGGCTTTTTCGATAACAAGACGAACCGTAAGCAGGAAAATAGTTTCAGACTATATCTGAACCGGTTGTGCTCCGGAACCGGTTCCGGATGGCCTGCTGGAAGTGGCCAATTAAAAAAGTGTACCATACCCAGGCATGCGACATATCAAAGAGCGGCTTTTTCGATAACCAGATGAACGGTAAGCAGGAAAATAGTTTCAGACCATGTTTGAATCGGTAGTGTTCCGGAACTGGTTCCGAATGTCCTGCTGCAAGTGGCCAATTAAAAAAGTGTACCAAACCCAGGCATGCGACACATAAAAGAGCGGCTTTTTCGATAACCAGATGAACGGTAAGCAGGAAAATAGTTTCAGACTATATCTGAACCGGCTGTGTTCCGGAACCAATTCCAGCTGTCCCGCTGGAAGTGGTCAATTAAAAGTGAACCAAAAACATGCATGCGACACATCAAAAGCGGCTTTTTTTGATAACCAGATGAACGGTAAGCAAGAAAATAGTTTCAGACCATATCTGAACTAATAGTATTCCGCAACCGGTTCCGGATGTACTGCCGGAAGTGGCCAATTAAAAAAGTGAACCAAACCCAGGCATGTGAAACATCGAAGAGCGGTTTTTTCGATAACCAGATGAACGGTAAGCAGGAAAATAGTTTCATACCGTATCTAAACCAGTTGTGTTCCGGAACCGGTTCCAGGTGTCCCGTCGGAAGTGACCAAATACTAAACCAAACCCCTGCATGCGAAACATCAAATCATCAAAAATGTTTGTTAACCAGGTAAACGGGCAGCAAGAAAATAGTCTCTGACCACACTTAAGATTACCGGCAGTGTTGCAGAATCAGGATTGGATCCATTGCTGGAATTACGCAGGTGAACAAAACCGATGCAAGCGATTAATATGTGTAAAAGAACAAAATCTTGATAAAAATTTAAGCGATCTTGTCAAATTACACCATTTTAGATTCCTGAGGATCAACGTTGTATGGAAAAATTTAAATTTTATAGCACCAATCCCCTTTTGCGTCTAAAATTACTGCGAACAATTTTGATGCAACTGGTTGAGCCCACGCGCTCTGTAACACGGTTGAAATTTGAATGGGCTTTAATATAGGAAATTTCGCTTGCTTGCACTTTTTTTTTGTCAAATTTTACATGAATTGTTATAAGATTCATGTAAATGATAATAAAATATAGGCTAAAGTGCGCAGAAAAAAAATGCCGAAACGTCTTGATAATGATCGGCATCCAGTGCTAGTGAAGGTGGTCAAGCAGTCAACTGAGAGATTTGATATTTTTCAGCTCGGCCTATACGTTTAACATAGCGTCGGAATATGAGCCATCAATAAGTTTCCAAATTCAATTATGGCTTTGATAAAATTCTGATTTTCTGAATAAGGCTGACACAAATTTCGATTTTCTCTTAAATCTAGAGGGGTCCCCTTGGAAATTTTGGTCGGAATTCAACATTTTGAAGAAGGGCACAAATAAATAAACCAATAAATTTTTCAATTTTTAAGCGAAATTAGAGTCTTCAAGAAGTTTTTTTTATCAAAACCGATGAGTTAAGCGGTTTTGCTAATTTTTTAGGAATTTCATTAAATAAATACATTTATTATTAATCAACTCCACCCCCATTGACGAGTCAACGAGCACTGTGACAAAAGAAGAAAATGAGATTTATTCCATTATAGAGTATTCTCAGGATTCAGGAACACTTTGGCTTATGGCCGGAAAAAATGTTGAGAACATATTCGACGAGAAAGGCACTATCACCACTAGGTGGATTAATCTGGGTTTTTTAATTAGAAAGATCTCAACAAGTTCTTCGTAGTCTTTCGTGATATAGTTGAACGCTTATTTCTCCAGTGGTGCAGCAACGATTGAAATAGGATTGCTTTCATTGCCGCGTACACTAAACGACGTGGAGCGATCAACCGAGTCAGCGATTACTGGCATCACGCCGAAACTCCCGAATGGTAGATACTACGCTGAAGAATTGCACCGTAACGCTTCCGTAACGCCTCTGAATCCCACCGAAGAGGCTCTGAAAGGTCATGAAATGCCTCCAAAATCCTCTTAGACACCCTCGGACCCTACATATGTAACGCACCTGAGAGGCCCCAGTTCCTCAAAAACTCCTCCGTAACGCTTCTTAATCACGTCGAAAATGGTCTGAAACATCCTGAAATGCCTCCAATATCCCCCTTAAACCTCCTCGGACCCCATGTAACTTACCTGAGAAGCCCCGAACACCCCGAAACTTCTCCGTAACGCATCTGAATCACGCCAAAAATTGTCTGAAACATCCTGAAATACCTCAAAAACATCTCCTAATCCAAAATCCCTAAAAACGCCTCCGTAACGCCTCTGAAACCTGCATTAAATGCTCTGAGACTTCCTGAAATGACTCCGAAATCACCTTAAGATCCGCTCGGATCCCATGTAACGCACATGAGACCTCGGGAACACCCAAAAACGAACCTGTAACCTTCCTTTGCTCTCCTCTGTAAACACCCTTTGGCCGCCGTTGCAATAGTTCCCGTCATTATTAAATATTCTTATGCACATTATTGGTTCTGAGTAGCTTTCCCTCTTTTTATGCAGGGCATAAACATGGATGCATCAATTAAAAGTGCATAAAAATAACATGCTTAAAAAGAGGTGCAGGACGCGCGCCTTTGAAAAAAGTACAACACGATCAAAAAACCTCGCTCGCCGTATGGTGCAGTTTAGCATCAAACCACGTGCGTCCTGAAAGGTTAAAAATATCGACAAAATGATCACTTAAACCCCTTTGCATCTGGGCCCTTCAATTGATTGTGATGAAAACAAGCATTTAAAGATGGGCGTTCTCTTTCCACAGCACCGGTCCTTGTTTCAGTTCTCTTTCCTTAAAACTCATTTAACGGACCTCCGGGGAGCTTTGCCGCAATGTCCCAAGAAGTAACCACCTAAAAGACAATCGATACCGTCTCCAAAGTTGCGAGACGAGAGAAGTTCTCCGAAGCTACGCCGAGGGAATCCTTTCATCTCCACCGAAAAGAAAGAAACTATTTCCAGTTCAAGTTACGCCCGAATGGGTTCGAAAGAGAATCGCATTGCTAGCCAAACGTTCCCATTGATGAAGGTGGGTGGCAGTGAATCGGAAGAAGCATTGGCTATCGATTTGGGATTTTGGTGCCCTGGCTGGCTGGCTGGCAGGGAATATGGCTTTCACTGTTCAATAACACCACCACCACCACGGAACCAAGCCCCGGTGCCGGAAATAGTTTTATACGACGGGTATAAAACTAAAAGTTGACTGTTGTTTTTGCCCCGGCATGCGCGGTGCTTGAAGGGAATTCCTCGTTATGGTGAAAGTCCTTCCTCGAGCAAATGGTTGGATTTTAGTGGTCTTAAATTTTAAAGCAAGTTTATTCTTTACGCGTTTGTTACATTCAATCGACGATAAGAGCAAGCGTCGGAAAAGTTTTGCTGCTCCATGGGAGCACATGTGATGTAATCTTGCGATGGCCAATAAATCTTTATTGAAAGAGATATTGATGGTACCTCGTTAATTAAATGATAAATGTGAACTAGTCTTAGCAACATTAGAAAGAAACGTTCAGTTAACTCTGTAAAAATAATAGGGGGATTCACTAAACAGCATAAACTGATTAAACTGATTAAACGTCGCGATCACCAAGGCAATCTTCGATTATTTCATTCGCAAAATCATGAAACATTTCAAATAAGCAGAAAATCATGGCTTACGCAGCAATTTAATCTGTTTGGTGAATACCCCTAATATAAGAATTTGGAACACGAGTTTTGACTTCACGTAAATACATATTCCAATAACAAATTGCCTTCCTAATCATTGTACATTACGAACATTGGCGCAGTCTTCTGGAGCACAATAGATAGTTGAATAAAACTTTAACATATCGTTCCAAACCATTCTTTCTGAGGAGGATTAATTCAACTGCTCTTGCTACCCTACATAGTATCGTTCCGAACCTGAACGTTGTTGAGCGGTTGCGATGTCAAACTATATAGAAATGAAAAGAAACAGTAGCCATCTACATAAAAATAATAAGAAACAGTGAATTCCAAACAATTATCTTTATCTTGACTGAACGATCTGTCGGGGCTGTTTGTAGCATCATTTCGCCTACGTGGAAATCTCGGCTTCCTACGCAGCCTCCAAGTTGAAATTATTTGTTGAAAAATCTACATCCAAGCTGTACATAGTTGATGAATTCAAGAGAGAAAAGTCTCAGAGAGTACTTTATTTAACCACTATACATCAAGAGCTATTGTTTGATTCCACATCATCGCGTAGAAAACTTCAACCGGTAAAGAAACAACAAAACATGAAAAGATTGTATGCCGTACTAGTGTACCTGCCTGGGGATATTAAATTTATCAAACAACCAACGGCACTCTTGCTCGAGTCGAACCAACAAGAAATCAAACCTTTCAAGCGTTTCTTAGCGTCATAAGAGCTCCCAGACATACTTTCTGTAGTTGCTTAGCCTGCGCTCATGGCTGCCTGCTGGGAGCGAAAATTGCTGGCATTTTTCCCAGCACATCGGGGATCCAGTTAATTGTAGATAGGATCTCACTATTCTGGGAATGGAGGGAACAGTGGAGAACTGAAAAATGCTGTTATTAATTTATTACAAGCTTCGAAGGGGTAAAGAGCGATGGGTCTCATTGCTGCCGGGAATCAGTTGATGTAACACGAAACAGATGATTTGTAGCAGTTTTTTTTTGTTTTGTTTTTTTTTTATGTGCATTTTAGCTTGAGCTAATGCTGCAATAAATTTGCAGAAGTGTTTATTTATTCTATGATGATAGCGTTATATTTAAAGGGTAATTTTCCGATTTTTGTACGGCTAAAACTCGCCTATTGTTGCACACTCCATGTTATTCTTATAAGATGTGCAACAATTGGCGAATTTTTAGCCGTGTAACAATTGGAAAATTATCCTAATATCAGTTTAAGCTTGATTGTTCAGTAAAACTATGTAAGGGTGTTCTCTGCTTTTCTCAATTTCTTTGTTTGACGTTACACTGCTTTCACCTTTCGATTTTTTCGATTTCTTCGATTTCTTTCGTATATTGGATATACACTTGAATCTCCACATGTAGATTTTGAAATGACCATCAACAGAGCTTACGTTTGATAAATACTTGGCTGAAAACATAGGCCCATTCAACAAGGCCATGCTAAGGCTCACGCATCCGATTTCTGGTCGATTCAGTAACTTTTCGTAATGAAAATTAGCTTGACTTCCTTGGGCATATAATGTCTTCATGTCTACCACATGTTATGCATTGGTAGAAGAAGCTCTAATTCAATCACTTAACTTTTTCATAACGTTATTGACCCAGAGAACGACGCCTAGTGAAATCTAGACAAACAATTCTGGAGCAATTCAGTAAATGTAATAAGGAATCTGTCGATGAATGTCCTGGATTTTGTTGAAAGATGTATAAGTATACCTCGTCTAAACCTGATATAAATTTTAGAAAAAAAAAGACAGAGGAATAAAAGTAAGAGTTCCGGTTAGAATCCCTGGTTGAGCTGGAATGGAAATTGCAGAATGAATTCCGGGAAGAATCCCTGTAAAAATTTCGGATGGAATTTCAAAAACTATTTCACAATCAATTCTGCAAGAATACTGGTAGAGATGTCCAAAAAAAAAAACTTCTGGAGGAGTTTTCGTTGGATTTCCTGGACAAATCCCTAAACAAATCAGAGAGGAATCATTGAAGAAAATCTGGGAGGAATCCTTGAAGGAATCCTTGAAGGAATTCTCGAATACATATCAGGTGTATTTCCAGGATAAATTAAGGAAGAATGTCTGGAAGGAATTACCAGAAACATTCCACATGGAATCTCTATAAGTGTTCCTTAATGAATTCGTGGACGAATGCTGCGGGAGTATTCATGGAACATGGAACAATAATTTGAGAATCCTGGAAGGGATCCTTGGAGAAATTCTGAGAAAAATCTCTGGGAAAATTCCAGAACAAATTTCAGAAAATCTGAAGGTTATATGTGGAAGAATCCCTGGAATATTCCGAAAGGTTTGCCTTGGAAAAAATACCGCTAAGATTATTTTAAAGTATTTTGGGAAGCATTCTTGGAGAAGTTCTGATATGAATCTCTTGTGGAATTTCAAGAAAATTTCCAGAAAACGCTAATAAGGACTGTATCGGAAATTAACTATAAACATTCAAAATGCTCTATCTCGACGCACGGTTGATCTTTTCATTCTGGTTCTTCTATGAAATCTTCACAATATAGTTAAGTTTAGAACAGCTTGAAGAAATTTGGAAAATGTTTAGTATTATTGAAAATATGGCTCTATGAGTATACCACACAAAATATCAATCTGTACACACAGCATTTTAATTTTAATTTTTTTAACGTTTCAAACATCTCTAGCAAAATAAATTTGTACGGAGAAAAATCTGGAAAATAATGATTATTACTAGCAGTTATGTACACATAACATATCACTCAAAACCGACTTTTAAAATTTTTATCTTGGATAGAAAAACCTTCACCATTAAGAATATGGTCTATCCCAAATAAACACCTACTTTTTGGTCGAACTTTGACGCTCTGTTTTAAATATCTTTAGAGGTTATAAAACTCCGTTCTCTGGCAAAACTACCTCTTCAATAGATTTAAATACATACCCAATCGAAAAAAATGCAAATATTTCAACTTTATGTATTTTTTATTTGCGTAATCGTTCTTTGAAGACGCATAAAAAAAGAGTTCCTCGAAAAATGGCCTTTTTTCATTTTTAAGAATTGCCCTAAACTGCGGAGGAATTTTTTCTTGATAAAAATAATTTTCCTATATCATGAGCATTCTGGAAAAGAATATACACTCCCGTTCAAAAGTTTGGGGTCACCCCCTCAAAAACATGTCATTTTTTTAGGCCCATATCTCCGCCAATTTGCGTCCGATTTCAAAACTCTAGGTTTCTTTCAAAAGATAATAAGTCAAAGAAACTTTGAACATGATTTAAAAGAAACTTTTTCAAAAAATTTTGTATGTAAACTTAACCCAAAGTTGCCAAATTTTCTAAAAAATGAATATAAACTTACGGCAGTGTCGCTGGAAGTTGGGTCGACCAAATTTTAAGATGAGAGCGGTAATATGACCCATTTTCTATTAGCTTTCAACTGCTTTTTACAGAACTTAGCTAAAAAATCTAGAAAAAAAGTTATTAAGTAAATTAACCCTTGATGTCATCGGCCAAAAGTTTGGGGTCACCCCTCAAAATTCTGTATCGGTCAAAAGTTTGGGGTCACTATCGTAAAACATGGAAAAGTGATTTGTTGATATCTTTGTCATCTTTCATTCAATTTTAATTCTTCTTGGCTTATTTGAAACAAAATGAATGATACTTACTGCATAGACATTGAACCACACATATTTGTTGATATTTACATGCTAAAACTTAACGTAAAGTTGCCTCATTTTTTGAAGCGTGGTAAAATGTGCTAACTTTACATAACATTTTTATATACAAAAATCGTTAAATACGTTAAGTTGAAGACATCAAACGTAAATTTAGTTAATTATCTTTGAAATGAGCCAAAAATAATTAAAATTGAACTATAGATGACGAAGATATCACCAAATCACTTTTCCATGTTTTACGATAGTGACCCCAAACTTTTGGCCGATACATCATATTGAGGGGTGACCCCAAACTTTTGGTCGATGACATCAAGGATTAATTTACTTAATAACTTTTTTTTCTAGATTTTTTAGCTAAGTTCTGTAAAAAGCAGTTGAAAGCTAATAGAAAATGAGTCATATTACCGCTCTCATCTTAAAATTTGGTCGACCCAACTTCCAGCGACACTGCCGTAAGTTTATATTCATTTTTTAGAAAATTTGGCAACTTTGGGTTAAGTTTACATACAATTTTTTTTGAAAAAGTTTCTTTTAAATCATGTTCAAAGTTTCTTTGACTTATTATCTTTTGAAAGAAACCTGGAGCTTTGAAATCGGACGCAAATTGGCGGAGATATGGGCCTAAAAAAATGACATGTTTTTGAGGGGGTGACCCCAAACTTTTGAACGGGAGTGTATTTGCGCAAAAATAAGTGAAAAAAATAAATATTTTCCCACAGTTTTCGCAATTTTAAATTTTTAGGAGGTGTCCAAAATTTTAAAAACATGTGTGCAATCTTTGTGATAAAAGTCCAAATTAAATGATTATTTTTTGAAAATCAGAACTGCCATTCTTTATTTAAGAGATTTATATAGTATCTCCTAAATTAAAGTTATGTTTATTTCGAACAGATTATTTTTCAGGCAATTGTGAACGTTTATAGTTAATTTCCGATACAGTCCTTAGCATTTAAAAAAAACGTGAGTTATCACTAAAGAAATAGCTTGTTGAATCCCAAGGGAAAAGGTTATAGAAATCTGGGCGAAGTCCATTTTGGAATCTCTAGCAGTATCCAGGGAGCCAGATCTGGCAGATTTCCAAGCAGAATACCAAAGAATGACTGGCGAAATCTAGAGGAAGAAATTCAAAGCTAAACTCTTGATGCTATTTGATGCTAATAGAATTTTCAGATAGAATGCTGATAGAATGTTTCAAAAACAACTTTTGGAGGAATCCCTGGAAGATATCAGGGATCTTTGGAGAAATTCTGCTAGGAAATATGGGAGGAATCCCTGGAGAAATTTCGTAATATTTCTCAGAGAAAAAATCTGCAAAACATCTCTGTTAGAATCCCTGAAAGAATTCCGAGAATACCCTAAAAAATATTCCAGGAGAGTTTTCTGGCAAAAAAGAGTGGCTGGAAGTATTCTGCAAAGAATCTTTGCAGGTTCTTTGGATGGAACTCTGAGAGTAATGTCAAGGGAAAATTCTGGAAAAAAAATGAAAATAAAGCCAAAAACAATCACGGGGAGAAATCTGGGAGATATTTTTGGACGAATTGTGGAAGGGTTTCCTAGAAGGTTTCTGGAAGGAATCTCTGAAGACATCTCAGGAATACAGGGGATAGGCAAAATGATCGGAACAGGCAAAATTGTCGCTTTTCAAAAATGGTCAACTAGCTGTAACTTTTCGAAAAGTGCGCCAAATAATCTCAAATTTTTATTGAAAGTTGACCAACTAGTTGTTTATCAATGGTCCAAATTTGCGAAAGATTTGACTATTCTACGTGAAGAAATCTCTGGGAAAATTCCGGGAAAATCCCAAACAATATTCCAGGAGGGTTCTGTGGTAGATCCAGGGAAAGAGTGCTTCGAAGTATTCCGCAAAAAATCTTTGAAGGTTCATTGGGCGGAATACTTGGAAGAGTTTTGGGGGCAATGTCTGGAAAAATTGCAGTAAAAACTCCAGAGATAAGTTCCGGAAGTATCACAGAAATATTGAGACGAATTCCCCAAGAAATCCCTGGAATTTTTCAAAACGATTCCTTAGAAATTCTAATGAGAAAATTCCGGGAAGCATCAAAGGATGAAATACCCCTAGGAGGGTCTTTGCTGGTGTCTTGGCAAATCTCTAGGGAAATTGTCAGAAGGAATTCTTGAAGATATCATTGATGGAATCTTATAAAAATCCGTGAGCTATTTTTGTATAAATTGCTTAAGGCAACGCTAGGAAAAGATGAAGGAAGTCTATGCAGAAATCAGTCAAGCGTATAGGAATCACTTCCGATAGCCCTGGGATGAATTCTGTGTAACTCCCAGAAATCTGGAGAGGAATCTCGTGTCAAATTCTTCAAGTTATTCCTAGAAAAATATGGGAAATATACCCAGGGTTTCATCGAAAAGCCAGAGAAGGAATGCCTAGAGAATTTCTGGAGAAATTCTTGGATAAATCGCATGGAGTTCCACAAGCAATCTCAAGAAAACTCCGAGAAAAAGCCACGAGACTTCTCAGATGAATTTCCTGGAGAAAACCCAAAATATTCCTGTGAGCCTCTTGAAGAAGTATTTATATAGAAATCTTGGGATAGGATTAATCACTGGGAAAATCCCTGGAAAAAGATTTAGAAGAATGTTATGCAGAATCCTTGAGAAAATACCTGGTGAAATATTTGAGGATATACTTTGAAATCATCCGACATTATCGACGCACGGCAGGACCTGTCATGGTGCTAACTTTGTCTTTAACCAATACCTGATGATGGTCAAGTTGCTCCTGAAATATTCCGTCTTCAACCATGTATGACGGTACTGGCGATCGCCACGATATTTACAACCTAGAGCGACTGAAGCAACCGGTTGTTGTGATTGCATACGCACTGGCTCTCGAGGCGGTGTGTCTAGACGAAAGTGAGGTCAATAATGACTGTTCCAGAAGGCTCCTGTATGGACAGGAACGATATGCGGAGGTTTTATGCAACTGTCTATGGTGTGCAGCACAAGACTGCGCTAGTGCCCACCATGTGCAATAATCGGGAAGGAAATTTGCTGACAGACAAAACAATGATGGCATCCAGGTGGAAGGAGTACTTCGAAGATTTGTTGAATGGTGGCAGTAAAGGAGCACCCATGAGCAGGATTAGCATAATGTATGACGGTCAAACAGTAGATCAGCCAACACTGGGTGAGATTGAGAAAGCCCAAAAAGAGATGAAAAACAGCAAGGATGCTGGGAACGACAAGATCTCGGTCGAACTTCTTAAGCACGGGAGCGAGCAGCTACAAGAAATTGGGATGGCATCAAATGCCTAATCTACAAGAAAGGGCACAGACTAGAGTGTGCCAATTACAGAAGGATTACATGTTTAAATTCGGTATATAAGATACTTGCGCTTGTCCTGTTCGACAGACTGAGACCTCCTGACTGCCGTTCTACGCATAATTGTCTCATGTTATATGGGATCCCCATATAACATAGGGTAATTGGGCGTAAAACGGCAGTTGAGGAGTCCTTTTTCAGCGAATCCCAGGTTGGTTTTCGTGAGGGCAGATCAACGACGGATCAAATGTTTAGCTTGCGAGTGGTCCTCGATAAATTTCGGGAGTATAACTTGCAGGCTCACCATCTGTTAATTAATTTTAAAGCAGCGTACGATTCAGTGAAAAGAAATTAGCTTTGGCAGATAATGTCAGAATATGGTTTTCCGGCTAGACCAATACGGCTGATACGCACAACGATGGATGGATTAAAATCAAGTATTCGGATCGCAGACAAAGTGTCTATATCGTTTGTGACCTTGGATGGATGGATTGCCATTCAACATTGCACTCGAAGGAGCAATTACGAAATCTGGCGTGCAGAGGAATGGCACTATCTTTACACTGTCGCACATGCTTCTCGGCTTTGTGGACGATATTGATCTCATCGGCATCTATCGTAGGGCAGTGGCTTATGCTCCTCTGAAGAGATAGACAGCTTGACGATTAACTCTACCAAGCCAAAGTACATGATGGCGGGTATAGACAGAGTCAGGTCTAGTGGTGTTAGTGCTGTGGCAATGATTGATCGGGATGCGTTCGAAGTTGATTGTTTTTATCTTGGAACACTTATGGCATGTGACAATGACGTTTCCCGTGAAGTGAAAAGGCGTATTGCTGCTGCAAATAGGGACTGCGCAATCAGCTTAGGTCCCGTAATTTGCAAACGCAAGGGGAATTCGCACTCCAAAAGATGCTGATTCTTCCTGTTGCCCACTACGGTCACGAGGCGTGGTCGTTAAAGGAGGTAGACCGAAAAGCTTTCAGAATTTTTGAGCGTAATTTTCAGTGGGACAATTTTCAGTGGGAAACAAAAAAATGGTGTGTAGCGTGCTTGAAACACGAGTTGTACCAAGTTAACAAATATGTGACTATTGTGAAGCGTATGAAATACGGCAGACTGCAGTGGGCTGGACACGTTGTATAAATGTCGGAAGAAAGAATAGTGAAAACTATTGTGGATTTAGCACTAAATTGGTGTCGGAAGTAACTTCATGGCTTCCGCTGCCTTTCCTAAGCGTTAAACATAACGTCGGAAGTAGTGCGCTGTATAGAGCATCAGATTTACTATACAGCCCACTACTTGTGAAGTTATGTTCAACGCATAGGAAAGGCAGCGGAAGTCAATGAAGTTACTTCCGACACCAATTTGGTGCTAAATCCACAATACATTCAGTAGGGAATCACGTAGAGGTCGGCAACTTCGTTGTTGCACGCGGTTGAAGAAGATATGCGATCCCTACACATTTATGGACTAGATCTTCACTGTACGGCACCTAGCCAACACACGATCGTATATGATGTTAAATAGGATGTAAAAGTGGAGGCGATATACACACACTTTACACGCGATTAAATGGAAGCATGTATGCATATGGCCTCCACTTCCCAAGTAACAATCAGCATGCCTTGAAGGTTTATTCATGTTTTATCCTGGTTTTATACGAGCATGTCAAAAAGCTAGTTGTTCTAAATTAGTTTTATGTGGTAGTTTTTTGACTTTGAACCTTTGGCGTTCCATAAAACTATCAAATAACTTCTGCTATAAACATCTTCAGTTAAAGACTTGCAAGTAGACATGAATTGGTTTTATCACTTATTATATACCATTTCAATAAAACTTGCATTTGCGGTTGTTGTCGAAGAGATTTTTTTGTAAACAAATACACAAAACTGTGAGGCACTGCATAAAACCAACAAAAGATTTCGTGGCCGTAACATAAACCAACAAAATGCTGTGATAAAACCGCTAGTTCTATCATGAGCTCAGTTATGACTACCTCAGGAGGGTTAGCCCTATTGGAGGAATCATCAGGAACACAGAGTTTTATCAGAAAAATATGTCGCCTAGCAGGGATAATTTATGTAAATACAGAAACAATATTACTCAATTTTATGATTTCACGTACAGCTTAAGATCAAATTAAACCAGACAACACGTTTCCATCATTTTATTTTGTCAGAAAAATTGCGTAATGTCTTTTAAACTCCTCTGTGTTGAAAAAACTTTTTTTGCACCCAATTCCACCGAGTTAATTAAATGCATTTAACTTCCAAATTATGCATAGTTTGTGTGGCGCACTTAGTTTTTGTCATAATCACAGTCACATTCACCACAAATTTTCCGTGGCATGTTTCCTGACACGTATTAAATAGGAAAACAAATCTGAATTCCATATCTGCATCTTTCCAATTGATGGCTGGATAAACAACCGAGCATAATTTATTCTGATGATTGAACACTGAGAGTGAAAAATAATCAAAACAATTATTTGACAAGTCAGAAGATGGTTTTATTTAGAAGATTAATAAAACTATAATACAACCCGAAATCCTAAGCCGGTTTGCATACGAAGTCCTGTAGACCCTAATAAGACTGGGCCAACTAGCCAGAACGTGGGCTTATTGAGGCATACAAGAACTCGAGAGCATTTTCAAGTCGGCATCAATGGTTTTATGTTTAGGATTTTTGAATCGCTAAAAAACTTTGATAAAATTAAAATTGTTACTTGGGTTTAGCACTTTAGCAACATCATATAAGACTTAATGTTAGCTGGGCGAATTCTCCAGAAATGGCGTGAATACCAAGTCCCAACGCATCACGTGTTTATTGACTTCAAGGGGCCATATAGTACGTATTGGCCGCACAGAGCTATGAAAAATCGTTTACCGAAATGGCTTTCATTGAAGATGGTATTTATTATTGCGTAGGGGTGAAATAAACAGTTCATTCTTATCTCGCATTTCTTCATTTCTGAATCGCTCTGGGAGGTGTAATGTGACGAGCCGACTCAACAGTGGCGAAAGAATTCGTTTACAGGTCTTACGCCAAAAAGACCGAGGGTTCTCACGGACACGAGACATGGACCATGCTACGGGAAAACCTGCAAGCACTTTAACCCTCAAAATCCCTCCCTTGCGCACGGGCTGGCCTCCACTCTCAACTCTAGAAACGCCGCTGGACCTGAATCTCATTCATCCCGGAAACAACCGAATGGAAGGAGATAATCCTTTTCTGCAGAAATGCATCTCTTCCTATACCGACGGAGAAACTCAGTGAACCTGTGAGATGCACCATCTCATAAGTTGCGGTGTTTTGATTCCGTTTTCCAGCTCAGCTCCCTACGGATGTTGAATTGAGACTCCCAGTCCGAGCTCGAGATGAGCTTCCAGTCGTCATCATCCCACCCCCTCTAACATTTTCGCGCAGTTGTTGTCGTTGGACTGAGAAAAGTAGGTACCCGAGGAGGTATGATTTCATCTGCTCCTAGATGCTACAAATAAGCAAACGTGAGAGGAATAATGATCGGTTTTCCTTCGCCACAAGAACGACGACGAGTCACGGCATTCCGCCATCAGCAGCAGCAGCACCAGTACCAGCGCGGAGATGGGATGACTTTTGAGTTTGAAATTGTTGGGAGGGGAGCGGGGCGGGGGAGGATGAGGCACAAAGTAATGGAATTTACGTTCTGAGGTAGGATGTGGTTCACTGAGTATGTTGGTACAATGGAATGAAAGCATGCAATCGGAAATCCATTCCATGGCAGGGATTTGTCCACCAATTGGATTATTTGTGTCTCTGGTGGGGCTGCCGGTAAATTTATTACAGACATATTGATTGCTTTGTCGATTTGCGGAAGAGGGAATCAGATGACGGGGAAACATCTTACGGGATTGGAGAATATGAAATTATATTGTTTGAATTTGATGGTTCAATCATTGATTTACATTAGATTGAATTCAAGGTTGTAAAACACATTATAGACGAACAGTGTCAGCAATGCGGTGGAAATAACTGATCTAACAACTTCCAACATCGCATTTTGTCAGAGTAAACGATGAACAACTGATCCTTTTGAAATACCATGCCTAGATGTTCCCGAGATCTTGCTTATGTCTAATTCAACATCACCTTTAAGATAGGATATAATCAACAATAATACGCTACAATACCGCGGTGGGCTGGACTCGTAGGTCGTATGCCAACAGAAAACCAGGTAGGGGCAGTCGGCTTCGTGGAAGACCACACACACGTTGACTTTTTGTAGTTGAGGGGGACCTAAGAATTCTGAACCGTTCACCGCTACGAGTTATAGCTGATCAAGTATCAAGTAAGTAAGAACGCAGTCCTATGGAAAAGTTCAACACGTTCCACAAACGTAACCATTTTCTTCTACCCATAATACATTCTACATTCGACATTCGTCAACCCTCGCAAAAAAACATTGACTTACCTTTCAAATTTGCTTATTCAACGAATGCGCCCGTGTCGGAATGACTCTCGCGAGACCAAGAGTAAAACAATCCACCATCAAAACTTGACATGATTTTCCACTGGTTGACTGACATTCTCCCGCATCCCGACGGACCTGTCGTCTTTTGGTCAAAACCGGAGCTCTTGCCCGATCCCATTCCGAGAGTCCGAGAGAAATTGTGATTCAATCGAAGCGTTCATTTTCACCCTGGACAAGTGAAGTCGTGTCATGCCATTCCGCCGCCACACGTCCCACTCCAAGCCGAGCGCAACCAACGACGACGACAAGTGCCCCCAAACTCCCAACACGGCATTGATGACCTCGTTGGACCTCGGCGCACGTGGTTGTCTACCGCTACTCGGTGACACGGCGAAGGACGAAGGGAACTGGCCAGGATGACAACTCACCAGGGACTCGTAAAGTTGTCATAAAATGTGACATTCAGGTTAATAGAAACAGTAGCAGCGTGCTGAGGCCAACGCAGGCGAACTCAGACGTATCAGAGCCAGGCAGGTATCGTG
This sequence comes from Aedes albopictus, assembly GCF_035046485.1. Lineage (NCBI taxonomy): Eukaryota > Metazoa > Arthropoda > Insecta > Diptera > Culicidae > Aedes > Aedes albopictus. The sequence goes on from NC_085137.1 coordinate 423,200,780, forward strand.
TATCTTTGTGGTTTGCGAGTACTCCCACTGCACTACTGGTGGACAGGTCGTCGTAGGTCGGGCGGTCGGTCCTTCGGTCCAACGTCGATGTTGCTATATTATTGTGCAGAGAAGAAGACGCGCGTCTGTCTGCCAGCGAATTGCATCGCATTGGTAATTCCAGCCACGAAAACCATTGCTGTTTGCTCCGTGCTGCTGCAGCCGGGTTGCGAAATAACCTGTCGTCGTCATCGTTGCACTATGGTCTAGATCTAAGAAAACTGATCAATTAGAAAGCATGGAGCTAACAATTTCCATCTTCACGGTTTACGAATTTTAGTGCTCCATAGTGATGATAGATAGATAGATAGATAGATAGATAGATAGATAGATAGATAGATAGATAGATAGATAGATAGATAGATAGATAGATAGATAGATAGATAGATAGATAGATAGATAGATAGATAGATAGATAGATAGATAGATAGATAGATAGATAGATAGATAGATAGATAGATAGATAGATAGATAGATAGATAGATAGATAGATAGATAGATAGATAGATAGATAGATAGATAGATAGATAGATAGATAGATAGATAGATAGATAGATAGATAGATAGATAGATAGATAGATAGATAGATAGATAGATAGATAGATAGATAGATAGATAGATAGATAGATAGATAGATAGATAGATAGATAGATAGATAGATAGATAGATAGATAGATAGATAGATAGATAGATAGATAGATAGATAGATAGATAGATAGATAGATAGATAGATAGATAGATAGATAGATAGATAGATAGATAGATAGATAGATAGATAGATAGATAGATAGATAGATAGATAGATAGATAGATAGATAGATAGATAGATAGATAGATAGATAGATAGATAGATAGATAGATAGATAGATAGATAGATAGATAGATAGATAGATAGATAGATAGATAGATAGATAGATAGATAGATAGATAGATAGATAGATAGATAGATAGATAGATAGATAGATAGATAGATAGATAGATAGATAGATAGATAGATAGATAGATAGATAGATAGATAGATAGATAGATAGATAGATAGATAGATAGATAGATAGATAGATAGATAGAGCGGAGAACTAAGAGCAGAAACAGCCGGAAAGTCTCTGGCGAAAGAGGAAGTTCCGAAGAAACAGAGAAGCGAACAGGAGCGTGCCAGCAATCAGAGTGATGATTGATGGCGCACTGTGGAGAACCAGCAGGCGAAACAGAAAAAGAAGCGAAACGAAAAAGAAGAAAAGAAGAAGAAACCAAAGAAGAGAGAAAATCACCTGCCCCCTAGGAAGAGAAAAAAAGGCGATGCATTGATCGTCGAGGTGAACGGCAAGACAACGTACGCTGCTCTTCTTAGGAAGTTGAAGGAGGAGAGAACCCGGAGTTGAAGGAGTTGGGTGAAAACGTGGTGAAGACCAGACGCACCCCCAAAAGGAGAGATGCTGTTCGAGCTCAAGAAGGATCCGATGATTGAGAGCTCGGCGTTCAGGGAGCTTGTTGCCAAATTCCTGGGTAGCGAGACTAACGTGAGAGCCTTATCACAGAGGCAACAGAGACTAAGTGCGATGTTACAATCATCGCAGAGCCGTATTTGGCGCCCCCTGAGCACATTTCGAAGAGACGGCCTTGAATCCATCATCGATATTACGTACTGTAGTCCGTCGCCAACGGAAGACATGAACTGGAGAGTCAGTGAGGAGTACTCCCACAGCCATCACCAGGCGATCCTCTACAGCATTGGCCGGTGATGAGCCTCCATGGTAACAAGGCAAACAAGGATCCTTGAACGGAAGTAGAAGACCCAGGTCTGTATAGAGGCGCTCCGAACAAGTAGCGGTGCAAACCATGACGCACAGGAGTTGACAGAAGCAGTAGTGATGGCCTGTGACGCATCAATGGCGAGGAAATTGGAGTGTAAGCCAACGGTGGAGTGTAACACTCAGTACCTCCCGTGCTACATGCTTCCGAGCAAGGAGAAGGGTTCAGAGAGCAAGAACGAATGCGGAGAGGGAATAATGGAGACTCGTGTTCCGCGAAGCTCGCCTGGATCGGGAGAATAGGTAGAGCAAGTCGAACCACTTCAAAGAGCTGTGCCGAGAAGTCGATGCAAGCTGTGCCGAGAATTGTGGTAGAAGGGCCCGGCGACACCCGTCGAAATGTGTCCGGCCGGACAAGTTGAAGACGATCGTGGAAGGTCACTTTCCGCACCACGATTCAACTCTGTGGCCGAATACGCCATACTCAAACGAAGAAGCGGAACCGAGAGGCTCACGAAACTCCAACAAAGAGCTAATAGTAGTCGCCAAGGGTCTAAAGGTGAAGAAACCTCCTAGTCTGGATGAAACCCCCAATGTGGTGCTAAAGACGGTGATACAGGCGGTTAAAAGTTTGAGAGAATCCGAGAATTCCCTGGAGTTTAGGTCATCTGATCTACAAGCGTACTCAGTGATCTATTGGAGCATTATGAACGAAATGTATGCTCGCTCAGCCTCGTGTTGCCATGTGTTGTCAAGTGGTGAGATCGTTGTCAATTTGAGGATCTCCAAGAACTTCCTTGCGTATAGGCCATCGGATCTACCAATGATTTTTAAGGTTCTCCAAAAACTCTCTTGAGTATAGGTCATCGAATCTACGAGGGCTACTAGTTGTATCTAAGAGCATTAAGAATGAGGTTTTTACTCATACCGCCCCAGGCATCTTTGATCTATCAAGTAGTGGGTTTTATGATTGTATAGCATATCCGAGCATTTCCTAGAGTTAAGGCCATCTGATCTACAGGTGTAATCAGTGGCCTATTGGAGTATTATGAATAAAATTTATGCTTGCTTAGCCTACGTGCTGTCAAATGGTGAGTTCGTTGTCAGTTTTCACCTGAGAGCCTCTGAAGCACCTTAAAACCCCTGTGTAACCTCCTGAAATACCATGAAACGCATTGAAACACCTTGTAACACTTTGTAACAGCTCTGAAACCCTCAATTAAACTCCGTCAAATTTACCTGCGAGCCTCTTAAGCCCGCTCAAACTCACAGGGAACCTCCTGAAATGCCTTGAAATACTTTGAAACGCTTGGAAACGTCTCTGAAACCACTTAAAACCTGCGTGAAAGTCCGTGTTCCTAAAACTCCTGTGAAACCTCCTGAAACGCCTTGAATCACTTTGAAACGCCTTGAAACGTTTTGAAATAACTCTGAAACCCCTATGAAACTTACGAGCAGTTCACCTGCGAGCCTCTGAAACCCCCTGAAACGTCCTGGGACGCCATGAAACGCGTTAGAACGCCATTAACGCTTTGAAACGCCTCTTAAACCTATGTAAAACTTCCGTGAAATACACCTGAGAGCGGCTGAAGCCCCATAAAACCCCCGCGTAACCTCCTGGAATGCTCTGAAACGCATTGAAACGCCTTGAAACGCTTTGAAACGCCTATGAACCACCCCTGAAACCTCCGTGAAGTTCACCTGCGAGCCTCTGAAGCCCCCTTCAGGCCTCCTAAAACTCCTGAACATGGGCGAAACTACTGAATTTCACTAGGGGGTGCACTACAAATAAATATTCATTAGTTCATCCATTCATCTTACATCGCCCGATCTCCCACAGCAATGCATTCAAATTCTAGGGGGTGCCTGGCACCCCCAGCACTCCCAGTAGTTTCGCCTATGCTCCTGAAACGTATTTAAATGACTTCAAACGCTTTGAAATGCCTCCAAAACCCCTTCAGAACCTCCGTGAAATTCACCTGAGAGCCTCTGAAGCCCTGAAACACCCTGAAACGCATTGAAACGCCTTGAAACGCTTTGAAACGCCTCTTAAATCCCTATTAAACCGTGAAATTGACCTGAGATCATATGAAGCCTCCTAAAACCCCTGAGAACAAGTAGCTCGAACTGGAGAGTAGATGATGGCTACACTCACAGCGACCACCTGGCGGTTCGCTACAGTATCGACTACAATAACAGCAGACAGCGGATAGAAGAAGAGGCGGCTAGGCCAAGGCCAAGCCCTCGCAGGTGGAAGACATCATACTTCGACGAAGGGGTATTTAGGGAGGCGCTCCTCCGTGAGCGAAACTTAATCGGTTTAGACGGCGACGAGCTGGTAGCGGTGCTCTCACGTGCGTGTGATGCGACCATGCCTAGGCGAGTCCACCCTAGAAATGGGAGGCCACCGGCTTACTGGTGGACCGACGCGATTGCGGACCTGCGCCGCGCCTGCCTACGGGCTAGGCGGCGGATGCAGCGAGCACGATCAGAGGAAGAGCGAAACGAACGGCGGGTGGTGTTCGCCGCTGCAAAAGCCGCGCTTAAGACCGAGATAAGAGCAAGCAAAAAGGCCTGCTTTGAGGGTCTCTGTCAGAGTGCCAATACGAACCCGTGGGGTGACGCCTACAGGATCGTTATGGCCAAGACGAGAGGTGTGATGGCTCCTACAGAGCAATCTCCAGAGATGTTGGAGGGGATCATTGGAGGACTTTTTCCGCGTCATGATCCTAGTCCTTGGCCTCCTTTCGTAGGACAGCCGGGGACTGGGGCTGGCGATGAGGAAAGGGTCACCGATGTGAAACTTGCGGGGATAGCTAAGTCCCTTAGCGTAGGTAAGGCCCCAGGTCCGGACGGAGTTCTGAACCTGGCCTTAAAAGTAGCTATTGCAGAATCTCCCGAGATGTTCAGGTCTGCTATGCAGAAATGCCTGGACGAGGGAGTTTTCCCAGAAGCTTGGAAGAGGCAGAGCCTGGTACTATTGCCAAAGGCGGGGAAACCACCCGGAGACCCGTCGGCATATAGACCAATATGCTTGATTGACACGGCGGGGAAGGTGCTCGAAAAGATCATCCTCAAAAGAATGTTGAAGTTCACTGAGGGCGTAAATGGTCTCTCGAGTAACCAGTATGGCTTCCGGAAGGGGAGGTCCACCGTAGACGCTATCTTGTCGGTTACAAAAAACGCCGAGAAAGCACTCGAGCCTAAGAGGAGGGGAATTCGCTTTTGCGCGGTAGTGACTCTGGATGTAAGGAATGCGTTTAATAGCGCCAGCTGGTCTGCTATTGCCGATGCGCTCTTGCGTCTGGGGATACCGAAGTACCTGTACAAGATTCTCGGAAGTTACTTTCAGAATCGTGTACTAGTCTACGACACGGAGGTAGGTCGGAAGTGCTTTCACATAACCTCAGGAGTCCCGCAAGGTTCCATCCTGGGTCCGGTGTTATGGAATGTCATGTACGACGAGGTGTTGAGGTTAGAGTATCCAGTGGGAGTGGTGATTGTCGGATTTGCCGACGACATTACGCTCGAAGTCTACGGTGAAACAATCGAGGAGGTAAAGTTGACTACCAACCACTCGATCAAGGTTGTGGAGGCGTGGATGCGGTCCAGGAAACTGGAGCTGGCTCACCACAAGACAGAGGTGACGGTTGTTAACAACCTGAATTCGGAGCAGCAGACGGAGATCAGTGTAGGAGACTGTACTATCCTGTCAAAGCGCTCCGTCAAACACTTGGGCGTGATGATCGACGATAAGCTTACCTTCGGTAGCCACGTCGATTATGCCTGTAAAAGAGCCTCCACAGCTATTGCGGCACTGTCCCGGATGATGTCCAATAGCTCTGCGGTGTACGCCAGTAAGCGCAAGCTTCTGGCTAGTGTTGCTACATCCATACTTAGGTATGGCGGCCCGGCGTGGGGTACCGCGCTAAGTACTGAATGCTACCGACGGAAGCTGGAAAGTACTTACAGGCTTATGTGTCTGAGGGTTGCAAGCGCGTACCGTACCGTGTCACACGACGCTCTCTGCGTCATTACTGGTATGGTGCCTATCAGCATTCTTATCAGTGAGGACATGGAGTGCTTCGAAATGCGCGGCACAAGAGGCATGTATGTATGTATGTGTATTCACAGAGCTGTGAAATTCACCAGCGAGTCTCTGAAGCCCCCTTAAGCCCCTCTTAAACCTCCTGAAACTCCATCAATCGCATTAAAACGCCTTGAAACGCTGGTCATTCCCTTTTATCCCCTCCCCTTTGCATCTGCAAGCCACTTGCCCTTCTCAAACATCTTTGCAACCTTAAAATCCATTTAGGTAATCAGTTCATTTAGGTAAAAATTCTGTTTCCTGACTCGTTAACTAAATGGAGGTTCGGGTGTATTAGACCACTGTGCATTGAAACACAAAAAAATAACAACGTGACTGCGGGAGGTAAACTAGCGACACACAGACAGCGCCATGTCGGTCCACGTTGCTACAAATCACGAGCAAATCCTTGTTGTGAGGACTTGCGCTAAACCTTATCTTGGCGGAACAAGCCTGGAAAAGCCCCATCTTACCTACCTTCCATTGCATTGGACAGTAAGAAAATCTACAGGTGTTGTCGTTAGATGGCGTGCAAGATATACGCCTGCAGCCGTAAACCCGTAAGATAGCTCAACCAGGAAGCTACTACATTCCTTTGATTGGCACGTGAGTGGAATAGCAGAACGGAGCGAGCATCATCTACTCTACATTCACGACAGCAGCGGAGGGAAATAGTTTTGTATCACCTGTACAATGGCTACAATGGTGATGATGGTTTCATTAATAAGGACATCAGAAGCAACCCGAGCAGATGAAAATTCAAAGGAAAACAATGTGTATGATTATGGAACATCAAAAGCTACTAGTTCCTTCAATTCATGCGATACATTTTAATAGAGAATATTACAGAATAGATGCTTCAGAATCATCTTTGTTACAACTGCTGCATTGACAAATTTTGAGGTGATTGGTTTTCCCGAAAAAAAAAGTTCAACAAATGTTGGAGCATTTTATACGTACTTTTGAATACTTATGTAGCATTTCTGGAATAATTTCTAGAACTATTTCCATGGTGTATGTGTGAGATGTCTATTTCATTCCATTTGAAAGGAGCATGCAATGGAATTAATTAGCATATTACATTGTTCCTACTCAATTCTCAAAATTCAGATACATAGTTTTCACCTTACAAAAAAAATGGCATTTGGTAGACTTCAAACTGTAACATTTCCTAACACTTAAGCCAAATCCGTTCCATATCATTGCTCATCGAAACAACATCCTTTCTCTTTCAAAAATCTCCGAAAAAATGTGAAGAAAAAATCATTCGAACGCTTTTTATCGCTCTTCTAGACTGAGCTCCTAGTTCAATGGAATCAAATTCAGCAATGGCCTAGCTAGAAGAGTGCCACACCCATTCACCGCCAACCGAAACCCGCATCCGAATTCCGAAACGCCTTCAGCCATTTCCAAAAGTAGATACCGAGTACCCTTTCAAAGTGAATTTTCCTTCCTATGCACCGAGGGGACCAATAACAATGTTTGCATTTTTCATTCACTTTTCCACAAAGCCACTGCACTACCGAACCGATTGCTGACTGGCTGGCTGGCTGGCTGGATCTGGAAGCGAGGTGGCAGTGTTGCGGTGACCACCCCGCGCCACGCTTGCAGTTGGTTTGTGCCTGCTTTTGGGCAAAACCAGCTCACAGCCATTCCGTTCGGTCAATAGTGAAAGGCTATAGCTAGCTAGCTGCAATGGTGCACAGCTTTCGATAGTTGTGTTCAATAGGTTATAAGTAGCTATCGGAAAATTTCACTGGAGCGGTGTTTGGGTAAAAAGGATTCATTTTGCTAAGTGCTTGCGGCGGTACTTGGGTTTGCGAAGTTCGGAAGTTATAGAATGATGGAGAGTCTTTTCCGTTTAATATTTCATAGCAGTTGTTATGGCGCAAGATTGGGACGACGTGGACGGTCATAGTCGTAGGCAATTGAATTGAATATAAATAATTTTTCTTCGATTGGGTGAGCGAGACACAGTAAATGAACAAAAATGATCGAACCTTCAGATATTTTAATTAAAACTGATGAGCCAAAAATCAAACGAAATCCTTCATCGCCACGAACCCCGGGGTCTGTCTCTGTTACGATGTCCCACCTGTCGCGGGAAATGAAGTAAATGGAGATTTGCTGCACTTTTCATTATATGTATAATATATGGAATGTTGCTGATTTCCCGTTAAAATGGAGTCCGGCAAGCACTCGGAGTTTTCGAGCAACGCGTGCTTAGGGGCTGTTCATAAACCACGTGGGCATTTCTTTGGGACTTTCCATCCCCCCCCCCCCGCGTTTTCATTAGTACATACAAAAAATTTTATTTGTCCATACCATTCTCATTGGCCGAACCCCCCCCCCCCCCCCCCTCATGACCACGTGGTTTATGGACAGCCCCTTACGACGATCTACGGCGGTGTGCAGGAGAACGGTGTGTGGCGGAGAAGGATGACCCACGAGCTCGCTGCACTTTACGGTGAACCCAGCATCCAGAAGGTGGCCAAAGCCGGAAGGATACGGTGGGCAGGGCATGTTGCAAGAATGCCGGACAACAACCTTGCAAAGCTGGTGTTTGCAACTGATCCGGTTGGCACAAGAAGGCATGGAGCGCAGAGAGCACGATGGGCGGATCAGGAGAAGCGTGACCTGGCGAGCATCGGGCGTGACCGAGGATAGAAAGCGGCACCCACAAACCGAGTATTGTGGTGTACTATTGTTGATTACGTCTTGTCTTAAATGTGATGTTAAACAAATAAATGATGATGAAATGTAAATGTTTCAAAACAGTTTCAATGCACGTTAACCTTCCTTGTTCCTCCAGTGTTTGCATCAGTGTATTTTCAAGGATTCCTCTAGGAATTTATCCAGGGTTTCCAAATAAATCTCAACAGAAATTCTTTTACGTATTTCTGCAAGTATTCTTCAGGGATTTCTCCAAGAATTCCGTAAGAGATTGCTTCAATAATTCAATCTGGAATAATTTGAAGTATTTCTGCAGGAATATCTTCCAAAAACCCTAACAAGAAATTTTACCACGGATGAGCTTAAAATTAATCCAGGAGTTCCTTTAAACATTGTACAAAATATTATTTTGGGAGTGCATCCAAAGATTCCAACACAAATTCGTCTAAAAAATGATTGCAGACATGGATTCCTTCAAATTGTTTTCCTACAGAAATTCTTTCAGTAATTTGTAAACAAAGCTTTCCTGGGATTTGCTAAGGGATTCTTCATGGGATTGCTTCCAGGATTCCTCAAGATTTTCCTTCAAGAATTTCTCCAGGGATTCACCCGGGAATATCTTCTGTGTTTCTTTTAGGAACAACTCCAGGGATTATTTTAAAAATTCCTCAGAAAATTCCCCCAGGAACACTTTTTAGAATTCCTTCAGGAGTTATTTTCTCTTGGAATTCTTTAAGGAACTCCTCCAGGAATTAATTCAAATCCTTCTCCAGGAACTGTTAAGGGAATCCCTGGAACAGCTTCCAGGATTCCTCCTGGGGTTTCTTCAGGAACTCCTGCAGGGATTCCTTCAGAAAATGCTACAGGGATTTCTTAAGGAGTTCCTCCACGAACTCTTCTTAGAATTCCTTCAGGATTTCTCCAAGGATTCCACCAGCAATTTCTTCCTGGGATTCCTCCACGAATTTCTTTAGAGATACCTTCAGGAAATATTCCAGGAATTTCTCTGGGAATTGCTGCAGGGATTCCTCTGAAAATTTATTCAGGGTTTCCTCCAGAAATTCTTCCAGGAATTCTTCCGTAGATTCCTTCAGGAGTATATCTAGAGGTTCCTCCGTTAATCTCTACAGTCATTCTATTAGGATATCCTCCAGGAATTACTCTAAAAAAATTTCAGGGCTTAACTCGGGAATTCCTTCTGTGATTCTTTCTGGAAAAACTAATTTAAAAAAAATCCTCCAAAAATTCTCCCAGGAACTGTTCAGGCATCTCCTCAGTAACTCCTCTTGAAATTGCTTCCGCGGTTCCTTCTGGAGTTTCTTCAGGAACTCTTTACTCCAGAATTTGTCCAAGAATTCCATCTGCGTTTTCCTCAGGAATTATTTCTGGTATTCCGTTACAAATTCCTCAAGAAATTCATCCACGAATTTCTTCAGGGATTCCTCTAGGAATTTTTCCATGGATTCCTTTGGTAATTCTTGCAGGGATTTGTCTAAAATCCCTCAAGGATATCAACTAGAGATTCCTCCAGAAATTCCGTTAGAAATTCCTCTAGAGGTTTCTCCAGGACTTCCTCTGAAGATTTTTTTTCCGAAATTCCTACAGGCATTCCTCTATGATATCCTCCAGGGATCCTTCCAAGAATTCCTACATCCAGGGTTTCCACAATGCATTCCTTCAGGACTTCCTCCAGGCATTCCTCTAGTAATTGCTTCTGGGATTCTTCCAAGAATTCTACCAGGAATTCTTGAAAAAATAATCCAGGAATTCTTTAACGGATTCCTCAAAAAAAAATCCAGGAATTTCTTCAGCGATTCATCAAGGAATTTCACCGGGAATTAATCAAGGAATTCCATCATAAATTATGTCAGCAATTCATCCAGGCATTTTTTCAGGAAATCCTTTGGAGATTCCTTTAGAAATTCTTCCAGAAATTTCTCTAGGAATACCTTCTGGAATTTTTTCCAAGAATTCCTCCAAAAGTTCTTCCAGATTTTCCTCCTGGAATTGCTCCAGAAGTTCCGCTAAAATTCTTCTTGGAACTTTTTCAGGGATTTGCCAGGGATTTCTTCAAGAAGTTCTCCAAGGATTCCCTTAGAGATTCCTCCAGAAATTCCTTCGTGGATTTCTCCAGGAATTCCTCCAGAAACTTCTCTAGAAATTCCTCCGGGAATTTCTCAGGGGACTTTTTCAGAAATTTCTCCCAGAGCTCCTCTAGAGATTACCCCAGAAATTCATCCAGCAATTGTTGCAAAAAAAAAAAATCCTCCAGATATTCCTTCAGGAATTTCTTCAAGAATTCCTCCAGCAATTTCCAAAGGAAAACCTCCAGCCATTTCTCCAAGACTTCATCCAGAAATTTCCCAAGGAATTCCTCCAGGAATTCCTCCAGGAATTATTCCATAAATTTCTTCAGGAATTCTTCCAGCAATTTCATTAGGAATCGCTCCTGGACATCATTCAGAAATTATGTCAACAATTTCTCCAGGATTTTTTACATAAAATCTTCTGAGGATTTTTCCAGAAAATCTGAGGATTTTTTCATAAATTCTTCCAGGAAACTCTCCAGGAATACCCTCATGAACTTTTCAGGGATTTCTCCAGGAACTTCTGCTGAGATTCTCTTATGAATTGCTTCAGGAATTCATCCAGGGATTCCTCCACAAATTTCTCCAGAGATTCCTCCAGGAAATCCTCCAGCAGATCCTCTAAGGACTCTTCCAGTAAATCCTCTTGGAATTTTTTCAGAAATTCTTCCAGGAAATTTCAGAGGGAATACGTTAAGGAATTTTTCAGGGATTCCAGGGTTTTCTATCAAGATTCTTCCAGGGTCTTCTTTACAAATGTCTTCAAGGATTCCCCCACGAATTCTTTCAGGGATTGCTTCGAGAATTTCTCCAGAAGTTCCTCCATAAATTTCACTAGGAATTCCTCCAGGATTTTCTGAAGGGATTTATTTTTAGAAATAGATAAATAATAGAATAGAAATAAAAATCTCCCAGAATTCCTCTAGTAATTCATTCAGTAATTCTTTCCAGAATTCCTGTAGTGATTCCTCCAGGAAATCCATCATTGGATCCTCCAGGAATTCCCACAGGGATACCTCTAGGAATTCTTTCAGGCATACCTCCAGGATTTCATCCTGGAATTTCTCCAGGAATTACCCCAGGAATTCTTCAGAAATTTCTCCAAGAATTGCTCCTGGACATCCTTCAAAAAATCAAATGTCAGGAATTCCTTTAGGCATTTTTCCATGAATTTCTCCAGGGATTTTCCCAGTAAATCCTCCAGGAAATCCTCCAGCAGTTTATTCAAGGATTCTTCCAGGAAATTCGCAAGGGATTTCTTCAGAAATGCTTCCAGGAAATTCCTTCGGAAATTTTTTAGGCATTCCTTCAGGTATTCCTACAGGAATTTCTCCAGGGATTTCTTCACAAATTTCGCTACAAATTTCTCCAGGAATTTCTCAAGGGATTTTTTTTAGAAATAGAAACAGAAATCTGGAGATTCCTCTAGATACTCTACCAGTAATTCTTTCAAGAATTCTTCTAGAGATTCCTCCAGCAACTCCCACAGAAATACCTCTAGGGATTCCTTCATTCATTATTCCAGGATTTTATCCAGGAATTCCTCCAGGAAATGTCCCAGGAATTTCTTCCGGCATTCCTCCAAGAATTTCTTCAGGAATTGCTTCTGATATCCTTTGGAAATTATGTCAGTAATTCGTCTAGGAATTTCTACAGGAAATCCTCTAGGGATTTCTTCACAGCTTCTTCCAGGAAATTCTCCAGGAATACTATCAGGAATTTTTCAGGGATTCCTCCAAACATTCCTCCAGGAATTACTCCCTAAAATCCTCCAGGAATTGCTTCAGGGATTCCTCCAGGGGTTTCTCCGCGAATTTCTGCAGGGATATTCAAAGAGGTTCGACCAGAGAATCCTCCAGAAATTCATTCCAGGGGTTCTTCCAGAAAATCCTCCTGGAATTTCTCATGGGATTTTGTCAGAAATTTCCCCAGCAATTCCTCCCAGAGTTGCGCTGGGAATTTTTCCAGGAATTCTTCAAGGGATTGCTTCAAGAATGCATCTAAGAAATTTCTCGAGGACTTCCCGCTGGGTCTCATCCAAGAATTCCTCTAGGAATTACGCCAGGAATTTGTTCTGAAGTTTCTCCAGGCATTCCTCCAAGATTCTCGCCAGAGATTTTCCCAGGAATTGCTCCACGGATTCCTTAGGAATTTCTCCAAGAGTTCCTCCAAGGATTGCTTCAGACGATTTCCTCTATGAATTCCTCAAGAGATTTCATATGAAATTTTACTAGGCATTCCTCGCATAAGTCCCCTAGGAATTTCTCCAAAATTTCCTCCGAGGAATCCTCCAGAAATTTATCTAGGATTTCCTCATGAGATCTCTTCAGAAATTTCACTAGGTTCTTCTTCTCCTTCTTCTTCTTCTTCTTCTTCTTTATGTCGCTACGTCCCCACTGGGACTTGGCCTGCCTCGCTTCAACTTAGTGTGCTTTGAGCTCTTCCACAGTTATTAATTAAAGGGCGTTCTTTGCCTGCCATTGCACGAATTTGTACATTGTGAGGCAAACACTATGATACACTATGCCCAGAGTGTTGAGAAAATTTTCACGAACGGAACGGGAATCTAACCCGCCGTCTCCGGATTGACGATCCATAGCCTTTACCACTAGACTAACTGGAGACCACTAGGTATTCATCCCATATTTTATCCAGGAATTCCTCCAGGTATATTTTCAGAAAATTTTCCAGGGATTCCTTCGGGAATTTCTCTAGGGATTCCATATGGCTTTCATTCATTAACCTAGGTGTTTCTTCAAAGATTTTTTCAGGAAGTCTTCCAGGGACTGCTCCGGGAATTCCTTAAGTGATTTCTTCAGAAATTCCTCTCAGGTTCTCTTCAAAAGTTCTTTTAGGAATTCATCGGAAATTTCAGAAGTCCTTCAATCATCTTTTCATGTATGTATCCAAGAACTTCTCCAGGATTATCTGATGATTTATTTGCTTTTTTTCAACAATTTTTGAAGAAATTCCTCCAGCGAACAGAATGGGAAGATAATTTAAAAAGAACGCATACAGGAATAAGGAATTTCTTGGTTAGTCCTCAAAAGAGTTCGTAATTTCAAAAAGAGTTCATTTATGATTTCTTATGAATGTTTTGTAGACATTAACAACAAATGCATGAGAAAATAAAAATCCCTAATATCTAGAAATTGGTCACCGCTACCAGCACCACGTTGATTTGTGTAGACCAGGCGATTTTTTTTAACATATTATACAAAATACAACAGCGTAACTGCTGTTGCTAAGGGTGCTTGACCACCACCCCTCCCCCATTCACCTCATCGCATAGCTGGCAACGCCCTTCGTTGTTACAAAGTTATTGAGAATGAAATACACATTATTGAAAAAAGTTGTTCAGGAAAAGTAAGCACTAATTACGTTACTACCTAAATGATCATCACAATTGAGGGGCCCAGATGCAAAGGTGTGACAAAGTGACCATTTTGTCGATTTTGAGCTGAGCATATCATAACATTCTTCAGAGGACCTGGTGTGATGGTAAGAAAAAAAACCCGATTTAATCCACCTATGGTGAACAGAACCCTTCTTACACTTAATAAAACTATTGTTGTATTATTTGTATTTAGCATATTTATTTTGTGTGATGGACCAAAAGTTCTAGAAAATATTGTGGATTTGGCATCTAGTGGATTGGTTTCCAAAATAGCATCATGGACCATGGACTAAACTACCAGAAATACCAGACACCTTCTAGAATCTTGTGTGAAACTTAAAAAAAATAGCTTACATATTCTGGAATATTGTATCTTTTGTTAACTGCCAAAAGATCTTGAATCGATTAACAAATGGACAAGAAATCAGCGCGATACACTTTGTCTAATATCTCATAATCAGTCGAATAAATTAGCTCCGAAGTACTTGGTATTCATGGTTATGGTGTAAAAAGGTCAAAAATAATATATCTACTATGCTAATCAGTTTTGGAATTAGCTAGTTATTTTGGCTGTCTAGTTCCCACAATATATAAATTCAAAGCTTTCATTGACCATATTGTTATTTTTCATAGAATTTCTGTGTATTTGTTATTTATAATTTTGTTGAAAACAATAACCTACTAGTATACACTTTGTATAAGGTCCGCCCATATAGCCGAGGCGGTAAACGCACGGGTATTCAGCATGACCATGCTGAGGGTGACGGGTTCGATTCCCGGTCGGCCCAGGATCTTTTAGTAAAGGAAATTTCCTTGACTTCCTTGGGCATAGAGTATCTTCGTGCCTGCCACACGATATACGCATTAGCGTGGGACACAAAAATACATTTTACTCCTGTACACTTTTTGAGTTCCACTTTGGTCCCATATCAACTGTGAAAAATTTCAGATCGATCGAAGAAACTATATTTTAGCGCCAGCCATTTTAAGTTTTCATACGATTTAGTATGGGGAAAATCACTTTTTCAAAGAAAAATCGCCACAGGTTGCCCTTTAACCCCTAAAAATAAATCGATGAATGATTTCTGTTGGAAATTTCACGAGGAACCAACGCTCCGAAGACAGCAAAGCGATCTGAGGCATGTGTAAAAAGTTATTGACTGAAAACCGAATGGCATGCAAACGCTGTTTAACATGTAAGGAATAACAATAAATAATAAAATCTCGTTATTTTATCGATCGGGTGAGGCCTTATAACTTTTTCCACGAACGTCGCATCGATTTGCTGTCTTCGGAGGTCTGATTCCTAGTAAAGTATTCTACAGAAATCATTCGTCGACTTATTTTTAGGGATCTAGGGGTGACTCCTAGCGATTTTTCTTTGCAGGAGTAAAATTTCCCCATAGTAAATCGTATGAAAAACTAAAAATGGTGGGCGCTAAAATATAGTTTTTCCGATCGATCTGAAATTTTGCACAGTTGATATGGGACCAAAGTGGAACTCAAAAAGTATACAGGAACTTGAGTTTTTCCATTTTTTGTATTTTTCCATATAAACCGTGTACCAGGCTAATACGCATGCATGTGGGCTTCGTGGCCGTGCGGTTAGCGGCGTCAGTCGTCTAGGCGTTTCATAAGCCTCGGAGTGCGGGTTCGATTCCCGCTTTAGTCGGGGAAAACTTTTCGTCAAACGAAAAATTCTCCATTGGGCCACTGGGTGTTATGTGTGTTGTCCGTTGTCTCGTGTTGGTAATGTTCAGTCTGTGCAGCCTCTGGCTGAAGACGGTGTAGTGTCTTTTAAAATGGTCATTGGCAGAGGAAGCTTTCAGTTAATAACTGTGGAAGTGCTCATAGAACACTAAGCTGAGATGCAGGCTTTGTCCCAATGAGGACGTTACGCCAAGAAGAGAGAGAGAGAGAGAAAAGGTCAGCATTATTTATTGAAAAATAATTTCCCATAGACTGGTCAACTAATGCTGGGACTAATGCAAGATAACAAGTGAATATAATAATAAAAAAAAAAAGAATTTATTGAAATATTCTTCTTAAGATATCTCAGTAATCAAATGTCGAATCGATATAAAATTTCAGGGCCTTTTACAAGGATATTGTAGCTTTCATTTGGTGCTTAGAGAACCCAAATCGGTTGACAGATGGCTGAGATATTTATTATAGTACCCATGGTCAAAAATCTCTTAAAAAGTATTACTCCCAAGTACTCTTTGAAAGATATCTCGGTAATCAAATGTCCAATCCTAATGAAATTGTATAGGGTTCTACTAGAATGTTGTAGCTTTCATTTGGTGCCAGGAGAACCGAAATCGGTTGACAGACGGCTGAGATATTTATTATGATACACTTGGTCAAAAATCTCAAAAGATTTAGTTGTATAAATCCTAAGTACTCTTCGAAAGATATCTCTGTAACCAAATGTCCAATCGAAAAAAAAATTTCTGGGCGATCTACCAAGATGCTGTAGCTTTCATTTGGTGCCAAGAGAACACAAATTGATTGACAAACGGCCGAAATATTCATTATGATACACTTGGTCAAAAATCTTAAAAAGTTTAGATTTATGACTCATAAGTACTCTTCGAAAGAAATCTCGGTAACCAAACGTCCAATCGAAAAAAAATTCAATAGCGTTCTACTAGGATGCAGTAGCTTTCATTTACTTCCAAGAGAACTCAAATCGGTTGACAGACGGCTGAGAAACGTGCGTGACTTTTTTTTGTAACGCACATACACACACACACATACACACATACACACATACACACACACACATACAGACATTTGCTCAGTTCGTCGAGCTGAGTTTATTGGTATATGAGACTCGGCCCTCCGGGCCTCGGATCGAAAGTCGGTTTTTTGAGCGATATTTATACCCTTCTTATGGGTGTAAGAAGGGTAAAAAGCATTTATTGAAATACTCTTCGTAAGATATCTCAGTAAACAAATGTCGAATCGAAACAAAATTTCAGGGCCTTTTACAAGGATATTGTAGCTTTCATTTGGTGCTTAGAGAACCCAAATCGGTAGACAGACGGCTGAGATATTTATTATGGTGCCCTTGGTCAAAAATCTCTCAAAAAGTTAACCAGTACTACTCCCAAGTACTCTTTGAAAGATATCTCAGTAACCAAATTTCCAATCCTAATAAAATTGTATAGGGTTCTACTAGAATGTTGTAGCTTTCATTTGGTGCCAGGAGAACCGAAATCGGTTGACAGACGGCTGAGATATTTATTATGATACACTTGGTCAAAAGTCTCAAAAGGTTTAGTTGTATAAATCCTAGGTACTCTTCGAAAGATATCTCTGTAACCAAATGTCCAATCAAAATAAAATTCCTAGCTTATCTACTAGGATACTGTAGCTTTCATTTAGTGCCAAGAGAACCCAAATCGATTGACAAACGGCCGAAATATTTATTATGGTACACTTGGTCAAAAATCTTAAAAAGTTTAGATGTATGACTCATAAGTACTCTTCGAGAGATATCTCGGTAACCAAACGTCCAATCGAAAAAAAATTCAATAGCGTTCTACTAGGATGTAGTAGCTTTCATTTGCTTCCAAGAGAACTCAAATCGGTTGACAGACGGCTGAGAAACGTGCGTGACTTTTTTTTGTAACGCACATACACACACACACACATACACACATACATACATACACACATACACACACACACACATACAGACATTTGCTCACTGCTTTTGGGGCAGCAGGGACGGATGTCCTGGGGCCTGACGCACCCCCCCGCTTGCGAGTCAGCCGCGTAGTTGCCGGCTAAGAATAGGACTACTAACCCCAATTCAAGGTGTCAAGCGACCCGTGCCGAGGAATGAGTGATCGAGGGGGTGAAAAAGATGCTCGATCTTTAACGGAGCCTGTGGGGCACCTGGGCACCCCCCACAGTAAGCTGTCCCTTACCGCGTTAATGCAGAGCTCTGGCGTGGTGGACATTCTTTCTCGTGCGACTTGTGGGAATTAAATATGAGTAATAACAAACAAATTCAAAAACAAGGTGTAGCAGGTAGTAGTGGTGCGATCAACCCCTTCGCAAGAAGCGGGTTGATGCGGTCTCCAACAAAGAGAAGCGAGGAGTCAGGTGCTGGAAGCTGCTTGCGCAGCTCAAGCGTGGGAGCTCCTGTCCACTCCACGGCAAGCCAGCCGGCGGAGGTCATGGACGGAGCATGGTTGCTGAGGGCCATCAGCCAAGTTGCAGGAAAAGGACGGCCCGCATTGGAGGTAGCTGAGCAGCAGCTTGGCAAAATTATCGACTTCGCGACAACTAAGTCGAACATAGGCAAGGACCTGAAAACGGCCTTGCTTCGGCTTAGAGCGACTGTCGATGAGGCCAAGCAGGAGCACGCGGTCGCGTTGCTGGCTGCAGCAGCGGCGGAACCCGCAAAGGAGAAAGCGTCTAAGTTTACACAAACGGAGGCCTTCTCCTTCGCGGGTAGTCCGAGGAGTGTGGAAGCGAATGCTCGTGACAAACGTGACAAGCATTCGCAGAAGCGGGCGAGGCAGCCGTCAGGTGAGGAGCTGTCTGGCGGCGCCCGCAAGGCCAGGCGTATAATAACCCCTAAAGTCGGTATTATGGCCGGAAAGTCGGACCCCAGCCAGGGTTCCCGGAAAGCTGGGAAGGGTGGGCCTGAAAAGGCTGGCCCGTCCCGGAACGATGGGAACAAGGGGTTGCGACCAATGGTGGGCCCTCAGCAGCCACAGAGCAGGGCGATCCAAGGAGAGGACCCTCCTTGGACAAAGGTAGAGCGGAAGAGGAAGAAGAAGGTGAATCCGCAGGCAGAAGTGCAGGTCGCCAAGCCAAGGCGTAGGAAGGCAGGTGCCAGGCGCTAAAAAGGTGACGCTATCGTCATCAAGACCGAACAGTCGAAATACTCGGACGTCTTGAAGGCGATGAGGTGCGACGCCAAGCTTGAGGGTCTTGGAGCCGACGTACGCAGTATCAGACGTACTCGTACGGGCGAAATGATCCTGGAGCTTAAGCGCCAGAAGGATCACAAGGGCGCCGCCTACAAGAGGCTGGCAGAAGAGGTCCTTGGTGATGGAGTGGAGGTGAGGGCTCTTACGCATGAGGCGACTCTGAAGGTCAAAGACCTAGACGAGATCACCGAAGCGGAAGAGCTCGTCACGGCACTGCGGCAACAGTGCGATGTGCAGGTGGCCGCCGCAGCCGTTAAGCTACGGAGAGGGCCAGCAGGGACACAGATAGCCTTGGTTCAGCTACCTGTGGCGGATGTTAAAAAGTCCGTTAAAGTAGGAAGTATAAAGGTGGGCTGGTGTGTATGTCACCTGACATTCCACGAGCCACCAGAGGTTTGCTTCAGGTGTCTGGAACCAGGACACAAGTCGTGGGACTGCAAAGGCCCAGACAGGCGCAAACTGTGTACCGGGAAAACCTCGAAAAACAGACATGCGATGGGTGGTCCAGGGTGCCCGGCCTTTAAGAAAGCCGCAGTGAGCAACAAATCACAGTGCAGGTAACGCAGCTGAACCTGAACCACTGTGATGCGGCTCAGCAACTGCTTTGTCAGGCGGTTTCTGAGTGGGAGACGGATATCGCCATCATTTCGGACTCATACCGAGTACCCACCGGCAACGGCAACTGGGCCTCGGATGGGACCAGGTAAATGGCGGCGATA
Organism: Aedes albopictus; assembly: GCF_035046485.1. Lineage (NCBI taxonomy): Eukaryota > Metazoa > Arthropoda > Insecta > Diptera > Culicidae > Aedes > Aedes albopictus. Next base: position 423,220,482 of record NC_085137.1, read on the forward strand.
TGGACGACGGGTAAATACCCCGTGCAGGAATTGGTGTCTACTACCTACGAGGGCTTCGTGGTCGCCAAAGTAAACGGGGTCTTCTTCTGTAGCTGTTATGCGCCTCCGCGGTGGCCGATCGAGCGGTTCACGCAAATGCTGGACCGCTTAACGACCGTGCTAACAGGGCGAAGGCCGGTGGTAATAGCGGGTGACTTTAATGCCTGGGCCGTGGAATGGGGAAGCCGTTTCACGAACCAGCGGGGTCAGATCCTGCTAGAAACACTGGCCATCTTAGATGTCGACTTGGCTAACGTCGGTACCAAGAGTACCTATAGTCGAAATGGAGCGGAGTCAATTATTGACGTGACCTTTTGTAGTCCTGGCCTAACAAGTAGTCCGAACTGGAGAGTAGATGATGGCTACACTCACAGCGACCACCTGGCGGTTCGCTACAGTATCGACTACAACAACAGCAGACAGCGGATAGAAGAAGAGGCGGCTAGGCCAAGGCCAAGCCCTCGTAGGTGGAAGACATCATACTTCGACGAAGAGGTATTTAGGGAAGCGCTCCGCCGTGAGCGAAACTTACTCGGTTTAGACGGCGACGAGCTGGTAGCGGTGCTCTCACGTGCGTGTGATGCGACCATGCCTAGGCGAGTCCACCCTAGAAATGGGAGGCCACCGGCTTACTGGTGGACCGACGCGATTGCGGACCTGCGCCGCGCCTGCCTACGGGCTAGGCGGCGGATGCAGCGAGCACGATCAGAGGAAGAGCGAAACGAACGGCGGGTGGTGTTCGCCGCTGTAAAAGCCGCGCTCAAGACCGAGATAAGAGCAAGCAAGAAGGCCTGCTTTGAGGGTCTCTGTCAGAGTGCCAATACGAACCCGTGGGGTGATGCCTACAGGATCGTTATGGCCAAGACGAGAGGTGTGATGGCTCCTACAGAGCAATCTCCAGAGATGTTGGAGGGGATCATTGGAGGACTCTTTCCGCGTCATGATCCTAGTCCTTGGCCTCCTTTCGTAGGACAGCCGGGGACTGGGGCTGGCGATGAGGAAAGGGTCACCGATGTGGAACTTGCGGGGATAGCTAAGTCCCTTAGCGTAGGTAAGGCCCCAGATCCGGACGGAGTTCCGAACCTGGCCTTAAAAGTAGCTATTGCAGAAGCTCCCGAGATGTTCAGGTCTGCTATGCAGAAATGCCTGGACGAGGGAGTTTTCCCAGAAGCTTGGAAGAGGCAGAGCCTGGTACTATTGCCAAAGGCGGGGAAACCACCCGGAGACCCGTCGGCATATAGACCAATATGCTTGATTGACACGGCGGGGAAGGTGCTCGAAAAGATCATCCTCAATAGAATGTTGAAGTTCACTGAGGGCGTAAATGGTCTCTCGAGTAACCAGTATGGCTTCCGGAAGGGGAGGTCCACCGTAGACGCTATCTTGTCGGTTACAAAAACCGCCGAGAAAGCACTCGAGCCTAAGAGGAGGGGAATTCGCTTTTGCGGGGTAGTGACTCTGGATGTAAGGAATGCATTTAATAGCGCCAGTTGGGCTGCTATTGCTGATGCGCTCTTGCGTCTGGGGATACCGGAGTACTTGTACAAGATTCTCGGAAGCTACTTCCAGAATCGCGTGCTAGTCTACGACACGGAGGTGGGTCGGAAGTGCTTTCACATAACCTCAGGAGTCCCGCAAGGTTCCATCCTGGGTCCGGTGTTATGGAATGTCATGTACGACGAGGTGTTGAGGTTAGAGTACCCAGTGGAAGTGGTGATTGTCGGATTTGCCGACGATATTACGCTCGAAGTCTACGGTGAAACGATCGAGGAGGTGAAGTTGACTACCGACCACTCGATCAAGGTTGTGGAGGCATGAATGCGGTCCAGAAAACTGGAGCTGGCTCACCACAAGACAGAGGTGACGGTTGTTAACAACATGCAGTCGGCGCAGCAGACGGAGATCAGTGTAGGAGAGTGCACTATCCTGTCGAAGCGCTCTGTCAAGCACTTGGGCGTGATGATCGACGATAAGCTTACCTTCGGTAGCCACGTCGATTATGCCTGTAAAAGAGCCTCCACAGCTATTGCGGCACTGTCCCGGATGATGTCCAATAGCTCAGCGGTGTACGCCAGTAAGCGCAAGCTTCTGGCTAGTGTTGCTACGTCCATACTTAGGTATGGCGGCCCGGCGTGGGGTACCGCGCTAAGTACTGAATGCTACCGACGGAAGCTGGAAAGTACTTACAGGCTTATGTGTCTGAGGGTTGCAAGCGCGTACCGTACCGTGTCACACGACGCTCTCTGTGTCATTACTGGTATGGTGCCCATCAGCATTCTTATCAGTGAGGATATGGAGTGCTTCGAAATGCGCGGCACAAGAGGCATACGCAAGACTGTCAGGATGGCCTCTATGGTCAAATGGCAGCGCGCGTGGGACAGTTCCACCAAAGGAAGGTGGACCCATAGGTTGATACCGAGGGTAGATAGTTGGATTAATAGGCGCCATGGGGAAGTTTCATTCCACCTGACACAGGTCCTTACAGGTCATGGTTGCTTCCGACAGTATCTACACCGTTTCGGGCATGCGGATTCTCCCGAATGCCCAGTGTGCAATGGTTTAGAGGAAACGGCGGAACACGTTTTGTTCGTGTGTCCGCGTTTTCGCACAATGCGTGACCGCATGCTTGCCACATGCGGGGAGGACACAACTCCGGACAACTTGGTCCAGAGAATGTGTAGGAATGAGATTCGCTGGAATGCCGTTTCAACGGCTATCACCCATATCGTCTGGGAGCTACAGAGGAGGTGGCGCGTGGACTCGGAGAATGGCTAGTCCAGATGCAGTACAAGAGGTGGTCCAGGGGTTCGAAATCGGCTTCGTAGGTCATACCGGTGCCCTGCGGTCGAGATCGACCCTTACAGCGATTAAGTGGCCGCGGAGAGGAAGTCCCGGTAGCGGTGCTGTCGTGGTGTCAGTCTACTGGGTTGGATCCGAGCCCGCGGTTGGAAAGGGGTCCCCGGCAAGGGTCGGGGTAGGTGAGACCCTGCTGTCTGCAACCTACGGATGCATCTGATAGGGCCTGAAGAGTAGTGATACCCTTCCTTACGGGCAGGTCAGATCGGGTTGCACGTGGGCATCAGTTCTTGATGTCCGCTCAGCAGTAGGGCGCGGGCGGGGTTGACCCTGCCCGCCTTCCGAGGACAAAGGGAGTGGCGAGGACCACTCGGGAAACTGGCTAAGCGCCAGCATGCTATCGTGATGGACTCTCCAGAGCGAGTCATCGATGTTCGTTGCTGCTAGGCTACGGCAGCTAACCTTGAGGGTGCGATATGCACTAGCCCCTCTCTGAAGCAATACCTTCTTGGTGGTTCCGGAGAGACGTAGGGTTTGGCGACCATAGGAATGTGTTTTAGTGGGTCGAGGAGAGAGTAGTCCTGGCTTCTACCGGCATTGTAGAAGACGGCCTCATCCCCACACTACCCTAACCTTCCTGTTAGGGTGTCTGATGAGCAGATTTATCCCCCTATGGTTTAGAAGGAAAAAAAAAAGACATTTGCTCAGTTCGTCGAGCTGAGTTCATTGGTATATGAGACTCGGCCCTCCGGGCCTCGGATCGAAAGTCGGTTTTTCGAGCGATATTTATACCCTTCTTATGGGTGTAAGAAGGGTAAAAAGCATTTATTGAAATACTCTTCGTAAGATATCTCAGTAAACAAATGTCGAATCGAAACAAAATTTCAGGGCCTTTTACAAGGATATTGTAGCTTTCATTTGGTGCTTAGAGAACCCAAATCGGTAGACAGACGGCTGAGATATTTATTATGGTGCCATTGGTCAAAAATCTCTCAAAAAGTTAACCAGTACTACTCCCAAGTACTCTTTGAAAGATATCTCAGTAACCAAATTTCCAATCCTAATAAAATTGTATAGGGTTCTACTAGAATGTTGTAGCTTTCATTTGGTGCCATGAGAACCGAAATCGGTTGACAGACGGCTGAGATATTTATTTTGATACACTTGGTCAAAAATCTCAAAAGGTTTAGTTGTATAAGTCCTAAGTACTCTTCGAAAGATATCTCTGTAACCAAATGTCCAATCAAAATAAAATTTCTAGCTTATCTACTAGGATACTGTAGCTTTCATTTAGTGCCAAGAGAACCCAAATCGATTGACAAACGGCCGAAATATTTATTATGATACACTTGGTCAAAAATCTTAAAAAGTTTAGATGTATGACTCATAAGTACTCTTCGAGAGATATCTCGGTAACCAAACGTCCAATCGAAAAAAAATTCAATAGCGTTCTACTAGGATGTAGTAGCTTTCATTTGCTTCCAAGAGAACTCAAATCGGTTGACAGACGGCTGAGAAACGTGCGTGACTTTTTTGTAACGCACATACACACACACACACACACATACACACATACACACATACACACACACATACAGACATTTGCTCAGTTCGTCGAGCTGAGTTCATTGGTATATGAGACTCGGCCCTCCGGGCCTCGGATCGAAAGTCGGTTTTTCGAGCGATATTTATACCCTTCTTATGGGTGTAAGAAGGGTAAAAAAAGAGATTCCTACAGGGGTTTCTCCGCGAATTTCTCCAGGGATATTCCCAGAGGTTCCACCAGGGAATTCTCTAGAAATTCATTTCAGGGGCTCTTCCAGAAAATCCTCCTGGAATTTCTCAAGGGATTTTTTTTTTTCAGAAATTTTACCAGCAATTTCTCCCAGAGTTGCACTGGGAAATTTTCCAGGAATTCTTCAAGGGATTGCTCCAAGAACTCATTTAAGAATTTTTCGTGGAATTCCTACGGGTTCTCATCCAAGAACTCCTCTAGGAATTACGCCAGGAATATGTTCAGGAGTTTCTCCAGGCATTCCTCCACGATTCTCTCTAGAGATTTTCCCAGGAATTGCTCCACGGATTCCTTTAGGAATTTCTCCAAGAATTGCTCCAAGGATTCCTTCAGACGATTTCCTCTATGAATTCCTCAAGAGATTTCATATGAAATTTTTCTAGGCATTCCTCGCAGAAGTCGTCCAGGAACTTCTTCAAAATTTCCTTAAAGAATCGTTCAGAAATTTATCTAGGATTTCTACATGAGATCTCTCCAGAAATTTCACTAGGTATTTATCCCATATTTTATCCAGAAATTCCTCCATGTATATTTCCAGAAAATTTTCCAGGGATTCTTTCGGGAATTCCTCTAGGGATCCCATATGGCTTTTATTCATTCATTGGTGTTCCTTCAGGGATTTTTTCAGGAAGTCTTCCAGGGATTTCTTCGGGAATTCCAGAGTTTCTTCAGAAATTCCTCTCAGGTTCTCTCCAAAAGTTCATTTAGAAATTCCTTCGGAAATTTCAGAAGTCCTTCAACCATCTTTCCAGGGATGTACCCAAGAACTTCTCCAGGATTTCCTGATGATTTATTTGATTTTTTTAAGGAATGGGAAGATAATTTAAAAAGGACGCATACAGGAATCAGGAAATTCTTGGTTAATCCTTAAAGGAATTACAAAAAGAGTTCAGCTACGATTTCTTATGAATGTTTTGTGAGCATGAGCATGAGCATGAGATATGATTTAGTCTTCCGCCAGCCGGCTGTCGGAAAAATACAATAATTTTATTGTATGTTTGTGTATTAAATTTAATTATATACCGGGTATGAATATTTTTAAATCACGCTTATGTCGAATCAACTCGTAAAAACGGTTAAAACGTGCTTATCGTTTCTCAGTCAGAAAATAAACTGTATGCAATTCCGTTTAGTGTTACTGCCAATGCTGAAAAACCGAAACCCGCGCCGTAGCTTTACGAGAAAACTGGACAACTAAACAACTAGAATCGTTGCTTTTGAGTTTCATCTATGCTCTTGTATTATTTTTTTTTCGCGTTTCCGTGTTAATAAGATTGCGGATAATAAAACCGTTGTACATATTTATTATCCGCGAATGTTCGCAACGCGTAATATAAGTTGAAGGTGTGATGAACAGAACATTATCGTAAATGTTCGAAAAAGAAATCGAAATTATGGAACTCGGCACGAATAAATCGACGCGGAAAACGTGGTCTACTTGTCACTGTATCGTACGGTAATCTTGACCTTTCTAAAGAAAGAGATTCTTCCCCGTTTTGATCGCTGATCGCCTGCTTGTAAATCTGAAATAGAAAAAAGTATTTAATTGTGATACGTTCTCCACTGTTATATTTTTGTAAATTGTTATTTATATAAAGTTTAAATTTACCTCCATCCCTCTGAAACAAACGGTATATGAGCATTGAAAAATAAATAGAATAAAAAAAGTGTAAAAAAGTATACCAAATTTTGATCCTGGAATGTTCCTGCATTTAAAAAACCCGGTGTTCGTACAAACAGTCAATTATATGTACAATTACCCTATACTATACTCACACTGCTATACACATCATACAGTAAATAAAATCAGTTGATTCTTGTGCCTCCGCCATGGCAGGACGGTTGGATAATCCTCCGTGTTTTAATTTCACATAAAATCACAACGTAACTAAATGGGTCCACCCGTGCGCGATCATAATGGTGCCGTGACGGGCGTAAAAAGTGCGATCAATTACCAACGAAGCAACCGATAACTCAAACTCTTCGTATTCATCAAACTCGTCATCGTCGATAGCAGCACAATAGAGCTCCAATTCACTACCAGCTGCGATAGTGTGGCCTCCGCAGGTAGCTATCCGGCAGAGCATCTCCTCATTGTGTCTAGCTCTTTTTTCGATACTGCTGCATCGGCACAGTATGGATTTGGTTAGACAAGATGCTCGAGAACAACGGTCAGTGCGGATCCTCATCAAGCTGGTCGACGGATGATGCAGTATGCGGCAATACTTCGAGATTTTGTTAATCAAATGTGTAGTGTTTTTAGCTTGTATAATTGTGTGTTGAAAATTACTTGAGTAGTTGTTTCTTTGTTTTAAGTCATTGTTGTATTCCCTTCTACCAATGCCCGTTTTTGTGAATGAAAAACCGTTGGTTTTGGCGGGGCGGTATGTTCGTACAAACAGTCAATTATATGTACAATTACCCTATACTATACTCACACTGCTATACACATCATACAGTAAATAAAATCAGTTGATTCTTGTGCCTCCGCCATGGCAGGACGGTTGGATAATCCTCCGTGTTTTAATTTCACATAAAATCACAACGTAACTAAATGGGTCCACCCGTGCGCGATCACCCGGATTAATCCACCTAGTGGTGATAGTGCCTTTCTCGTCGAGTATATACTCATGGTCTTTCCGTCAACGTATGCATCCTGAATCCTGTGAATGCTTTATTTGTAAAACTTGAAGTATTTTAAGGCAAAGTACGTTTAATTGGCAAATTGAGAGATAAATTTGTGAAAAAATTACCACTTGTTTTGGTGGGATTCGAACCCACGACTGAAACATATCAGACCTCTTAGTTGACTGCGTGACCACCTTTACTATTACTGGAGGCAGATCAATATCAAGACTATAATAATAAGCTAAAATATAATTTAATATAAAATCACTTTACAGTCTTCGATAAACTTTTTCTCGCACACTTTACTGGTTACTAGATTCATAAAATTTTACCAAAAAAATTGAAGCAAGTGAAATTTTTCATAATGAATCCAATTCAAATTTAAACCATATCACAGAGATCAAAATTTTGCGCAGTAATTTTAGACGCAAAAGGGGATTGATGCGATTAAAACAGGAATTTGAAAAAAGGTGTGATTTTATAAGCCTGCTTCAGTTTTGTAAAGATTTTGTTCTCTTACACATATTTATCGCTGTTTTCACCACTTCCTATGAGATACCTGGAACCGGTTCCAAGACTGTACGTATTGTTTAAATACTTATGGTCTGAGACTAGTTTCTTGCTAGCTGTTCAACAGGTTTTCTGAAAAGCCGAAAATTGAAGTGTATGCATAAATTTCATTCATTTTACATTTTGGTCATTCTGGCGGAACATACAAAACGGGTTCTGGAACACTACCGGTAGTTTCTTATGTGATATGAGACTATTTTCTTGTAAACCGTTAATCAGGTTATCGAAAAAGCCGTGGTTTGATGTGAACTGGTTCAGCAGCACTACGGTAGTCTCTGATGTGATCAAAGGTTGTTGTTACGGGAACTTAGAGGGACTCTCGGCTGAATTCTATTAAGCAGCTCGCAAACTCCGGGATGTGGGTGCGAATCAGCTAAAAGCTGTAATAGAGTATGTTTATTTCCTTTATAATTTCATTGTTTTACATTTTACTTACATTTTTCAGTGTTGAGCGTAGCAATACATTTTGCCCATAGTTTCTAAGTTCACGTACTTTAATATCTGTGATTTAGTAATAAGTTAGGTTTAATTTAATTAGATTTAGGAAGAAACTATCTGTGATTACCTGTGATACTAGCTTTAAATGTACCTAGATAACAATAAATATAAGTTTTACTTCACTGACCAATTCATGGTCCGTGCATGCGAGCTTCGCATCGCACGATTTCGACTGTTATGTCCTATATGAATAGAAATACCAATTGTCTCTCATCGTTGCTGTATGCCTGGGTGCTATCATTTAGACTGGTTCATAGATATATTTAAAACAGTGCCAGGTGGGGCAGTGTTGGCGGCAACAGTTGTGTTCCTGCAAACCATTCATCAGGTTATCAAAATAGCCGCGATTTAATATGTCGCATGTATGGGTTTGGCTCTCATATGTATTTGACCACTTCCAGCGGGACAACCCGAAGCGGTTCCGGAATACTGCTGGTTGTACCAAATATGGTCTGAAACCATTTTCTTGCTATCCGTTCATCAGGTTATCTAAACAGCCGCGATTTGATGTGTCGCATGCATGGGTTTGGTTCACTTTTATATTTGACCACTTCCGGAGGGACATCCGGAACCGGTTCCAGAGCACTACCGGATCAGATATAGCCTGATACTATTTTCCTGCTCACCGTTCGTCAGGATATCGACAAAGCCGCGGTCTGATGTGTCGCATGCATGGTTTTGTAGCATTTTCATATCTGGCCCCTTCCTGGGGTACCGTTCCGGAACACCTAAATGGCAATAACTCCGGCACGCCTGAACTGATTCAAACCATTTTCAATAGGAGACAATGGGACCAGATTCCGCGTCGAATGAACCATCGGTCATTAAAATCGGTTGAGGTTTACTGCCAAAAAGTGATGTGAGTTTTTTTTTGTACACACACATACTCACACACACACATACATACACACACATACATCACCTCAATTCGTCGAGCTGAGTTGATTGGTATATGTGACTTGACCCTCCGGGCCTTCTATCAAAAAGTCATTTTTGGAGTGAACATATTGCCTTTCCAGTACACTTAGTGTACGAGAAAGGCAAAAACCAGAATGGTAGATCTTACACCTTAACGTACCATTCCAAGGTGATCTACCCACGTTACGGGTTCTTATGAATGTTTTGTAGACATTAACAACAAATCAGAGCAAAATAATGCATGAGTAAATAAAAATACACATTATTGAAACAAGTTGTTCAGAAAAAGTAAGCACAAATTACGTTACTACCTAAAAGATCATCATAATTGAGGGGCCCAGATGCAAAGGTGTGACAAAGTGACCATTTTGTCGATTTTGAGCTGAGCATTTAAAACTGTTGATAATGCTTTAATATCCATGTGTACAACAGAACATGTGCTAGATGAACAAATTGAGATTTGAATTATGAAAAGAAATCCACGTACTCCGGTCAGACTCGAACTCACGACTCCCAATTCGCTTGATGGGTGCTTCTATTCCTTCAAGCACACATTCTATCCTTCTATTCACAATCCAAATCTCCTTCGAATGGGATTAGATGAACAAGAAATTGACATTTTTTAGGTGCTACGGTCAACCTTACCGTAAACGGTCGGCCGAGGACCGACCCATCGAGAGTCCGACTGCACACTAATTTCATCTAGGGTGCCTGTACCAGTTATCGCACTACCTAAGGAAAACTATTTCTACAAAAATAAGAAGAAGACCGACGAATGTTTCCAATATGTCAAATGATTGTGTTGTTTCCATACTTTACAGAAAAAATAAACAAACTGAGCCAAAACTACTTTTAGTATTTATTACGGCGTGTGCCAATGATAGGAACCCTGTACCGTAAACCGGGGTCAAATTGATCTCCGGGTCGAAATTGATCAGCTGGTTTTCAGTTAGATCAAGCATACTTTAAAAAGTTTCCTGTCAAGTATCGTGCTGTTGGAATCTTATATTAAAGGATAATCGTATTGTATCTATTAAAAGTAGGCTTTATCTAACGGAAAATCGTCTGATCAATTTCGACCCGAAGATCAATTTGACCCCGGTTTACGGTACCAGTTATGGACACATTTGTTAATTTGGGTTCCACTTCGCACTATTTGCATGCATTCCTTATAGGATTAGCCATAACTGGTACACTATGGCGAAATAGGGTGCAAGGAAGCCGAAATTATAATGAAAATGATTTATTTCTATAATAATTTTAGCAAATTGTGAAGTTTGAATGATTGCAATCATCTTTTGTGAGTGTGATCTTGTATTCACACAATACTTCATGCTGTTTTTTCTTCGTTAGAGGTTGTAAATCAACTATAGCCAATTTGAGGTACTATAGCCATAACTGGTACACTGAGCCTAATCCCATCCGAAGGAGGTTTGGATTGTGAAAAGAAGATAACCATGTGCGGCTGAGGAATTGAGTTCAGTTCTAGGCCTGCTGGCGACGGAGATAGTCGAGTGACTCCGTAGCTTGAAGGAATAGAAGCACCCGTCTAGCGAATTGTGAGTTGTGAGTTCGAGTCGAGTACGTGGATTTCTTTTTATAATTCAAATCTAAATTTGTTCATCTAGCACATGTTCTGTTGTACCCATGGATGTCAAAGCATTTTCAACAGTGTAATTTCCCACATGGCTTGGTCAGCCAAAGCAAAATCCAGAAATTGACTTTGAGAGATTATTTTTTGATGATTAGAAAAATTACAATAAATCAGAGAAAATTTGGTTGATTTTGAGAAATTAGTGAAAAACTTTAAACCTCATTTACAGGAATGTGGATGTTGTCATGTACACCCCTTTGCTTCTATCCGCCTCAATTATAAATTAATCCCTTACGATTAGACAAAACTGGTTTTTTTTTGTTAAAACATATTTTGTCCTTAGTTTGATCTTCGTTTATCATTTAGTTATTTTACACCAGTAAATCAAATATTTTTTCGTTCTTCTAGCTCTTTTCGCCAACACTATTATAACAAAATTTATGAAAGAATCTTGGTATAAATCTCGAAAGAATCTCTGAAACATCGATCGGATCTTGTGGAAAAGACGTGGGAGAAAAACCAAATGGAGTTTCGGAAAACCATTAGGTAAAAAATCCGGGGAAAAGCGTTCTTCAAAACCTTGAGCAAAATTCTGTGGTAAATTCAGAAGGGAGCTCCGGGAAAAAATCACTGAGGAACTCTAGGAGCAAATTCCAGGCAAACCCAGGATAAAATCGTGAGAAGAACTGTAGTAGATATCTCAAGAGTTCATTTGGAAAAATCTTTTCCCTGAAATACAGGGAGAAACTCAGAGAACGTCTGCGGGAAAATTGCAGGATTAATTCTAGAAAATGTTGCAGGAGATATCCCGTGTCAAACTCTATAGAATTGCAAAAAAAAAAGATTTCAAAGAAAATTCGCGTTGAAAATGCATGCGTGTATTGTGTGTGCTAACAATCAATGAAATGTAAGCTCACTTCTTCAGTCAGAAGAACACGCTTGAAAAAATGTCTATACAATATTCAGTAATGCGGGCCATATTTTATCGGTTGATAAATATCAATCTCCGACATTACTCATCTTAAACTTCGTTTATCTACTCCCGGATCATAAATTCTGCTGTTGTTACATCATCTGCAAACAAATTTTACTCCTAAAACGTACTAAGTGTTGATGGGTGCAACTAATACCGCCATCATCACTTGCCATCAGCAGTAAGCGAGAGCGACATGACAGACACCTACAACACAGCTCATTCCACACTTCGTGTGCCACGCGCTCTGATGGCCCCTGGATCAAACTGGCTTGATTTTTGCTTCATCAAATTTACATCATCGTTAAACGTTACGCTACTGCCGCCGCACCGTTGCGTTTACTCCTACGGATCCACTTTCCAGATGGCATCCACCAACCCCACCTCACCAACCAGCAGCCCCAGCCAGAATGTCTTGTTCACTTGACTGACTTGTCCTCGTAGAGGTTTCCGGCCGACGAGGATGACGTCGTCGGTTCTCACCCAGTGCTGCGTCAAGAATCATCTTTCAGCAATTGCTCGTGTAGCGTATATCCGAGGCCCACGTAGCTAGAGGAAACTGGAACAAAATGTGACGACTTTCATGTTGCTCCGAAACACTTTAGCAATTTCTGCAAATTTAACGTGACTTAACGGTCTATTGAAACGCATTCATAAATTGGCAAATTACTCAAAATAGCCGACAAAGGTGGAAAGTTAAACATTACCCTATACATTACCTTTTTTCACTAGCTGAAAATGTCATATGCAACTTTCGTATGAAATTCATAAGAATACATACTTTGAAATATCTAAAGGCTAAATCTTAAATTTATCGAGTGAATCTTTCACCCGAAGTCCCCTACAAAATTCCACGATCCTCGTTATCGCCTCGTTTGGAGGTAGGACCAAAGTACGAGGTTGATTATGCCACGCTTTAAGCTCTAATGACGCTCAATAAAAAGGCTTTCACTTTTATTGGTCTCCGGCGGGTGCTGTGCGTGCGTATACTGCATACTTACCCGTCTTCACCACGTCTTCTGCACTGCCTTTCAGATGGGTCTTGAAATATTCCCGGGATCAACGCTCACCGAAGTGGTAGTAATGCTCTGAAAGTCGACTGTATGATAAAATGAGTGATGACGAAATTGACGGTAATGAGCTATGTGGCATCTCACAAAATTTCAAAACGCAATTTCTAGGATCTTCCGAGTCTCTAATTCAGGAAATGTACTCTTTCACGCCGAGAAGTTACAAAACAGATTGCAGAAGGTGGGTATACTCTGCCAAGGCCAATTGACTGGAATGCATTTGCCTTACTACTGTTTCGTAACCCTCCCCCAGGAAAATAACAATAACCGCCGTAGTTAAAACATCTTTCCCATTATGCATCGGCACCGCTAACGATGCATTACCCTGTGGATCTTGGATAACCATCTCTCGTCTGAAATAATTAAAGCAAGTTTTCCCCTTTGCGTTGGATGTTATAACTGCAGGTGGTAACGTACAGTGGATCCTTTAATAATGCTGCCAACGGGGATGCCACTATGGTAACTCGCAGTGTGAGTGAGCCGAATGTCTGATGTCTCGAATTTTCAAAATCGTCCCATTTTAGTGAGCTTTTCGTTCACTGATTATCCGTCTACTTCTATAAGCTACACTAAGCTTGGTTTCTTACAATGGGAAAGCTGCTTAGGATTTTTTTTTGCGAGAATGACACGTGCTACGTCAGGTTATAGGTCAATGTAAAGAAGGGGAAGGGAGTGATATTTAATTGCAATCGCTTGCTACGGCCGACAGTATAAACCACTATGTCTGCACAAATTCGCGATGAGATGTTGTTTTTTTTTTTGAAAATGGCTCTGAGTGGCAGAGGGTTCACGTTGGTGCGTGTATCCCAAGTAACAATTCCATCGCTGATTGGTTTTGTTTGATTGTTATTAATGTTTTATTACAGCAATAATTAAAACTCACAGTTTTATGACTGCTTTTATGAAAACCATTAATAAAATGTTTTATAGTACACTTGAAGATATCTATAAAGACAGATTTTAAGAGTAAACAAAACTTTCCGATATGTAAACCTTCTGGTAATCATTATTACCGCAATAAAACTGTTAAAACTCACAACAGATGGCGATCCGTTCGATTAGTAACGACATCTGTTGGTGGAAACGACATTTCTAGGTTTATTGCGGTCATCATAAAAGTAAACTTGCTTTCGTTTTATTTTCGCTGATTATGGTCGTCGCCATATTGAAGAATTAGCTTACGTGAATGAAAAATAGTTAATTTTGCTTAAATTAGCAATGAATTGGTAGTTTGCAACCATTTTCATAACATGCTCACATAAATAAACTCTCTCTGCTGAGTTTTCTTGTGATACGGGATAGTTTTACTAAATTCACAAATTGATTTATTTCATTCCAAGATGATAATATTCACTATTTTCGAAGCGCATTAATTTTATGATTCTGCAACCCCAATATTCACGGTAAATTCGAATGCGCATAAGCCTACCAGCACAATAACTACTAAAATACTACTTTGAAATAATCGCTTTCTACTTACAAATGATGTATCCTCCTGAACTTTACGTGCCATCGAAGAAGCTTCTCTGCATCTTGGCTGTCATAGTTTTCGTTGAAAAAAAAAAAAACAATAATCGAGAATGGGAAATATTTCAACTAGGTTTTAAAACGGGTTTATTGCTACTCTTAATGCGGTTTGCAAAACCTCTCCGAGAGTGGTCCACTTAGCCGGAAGAAACTCTTAAAGAGGTTATCAAGAGGTTTTGATGTATGATTCAGTTTTATTGCAAGTTATATAAAATTGGTCATGAATATCTCTTGTAGAGCCGAACAAAACTTAAAATGTTACTTGGGATGCCAAACGTTAGGTCATTATCATCTTGGAATGAAATAAATCAATTTGTGAATTTAGTAAAACTATCCCGAATCACAAGAAAACTCAGCAGAGAGAGTTTATTTATGTGAGCATGTTATGAAAATGGTTGCAAACTACCAATTCATTGCTAATTTAAGCAAAATTAACTATTTTTCATTCACGTAAGCTAATTCTTCAATATGGCGACGACCATAATCAGCGAAAATAAAACGAAAGCAAGTTTACTTTTATGATGACCGCAATAAACCTAGAAATGTCGTTTCCACCAACAGATGTCGTTACTAATCGAACGGATCGCCATCTGTTGTGAGTTTTAACAGTTTTATTGCGGTAATAATGATTACCAGAAGGTTTACATATCGGAAAGTTTTGTTTACTCTTAAAATCTGTCTTTATAGATATCTTCAAGTGTACTATAAAACATTTTATTAATGGTTTTCATAAAAGCAGTCATAAAACTGTGAGTTTTAATTATTGCTGTAATAAAACATTAATAACAATCAAACAAAACCAATCAGCGATGGAATTGTTACTTGGGATGTGTCATATACACGGCTTTTTTGTAGAATTTGCCGTTCGGTAAAGATTTGGTCCGACGTCGACAGGCCGTCGATGAAACCGGTTTGGTAACTTACCACGAACTCATTCTTTTTTGGTGATAGACGACTTAAAATATCTGGGTTAGCACTTTGTAGGTGTCATTCAAATTGGCGATCGCTCAAAAGCTCTCACACATTAACATGTTGCCTTACTTGTGAATGGGACAGATTATCATCCTTCCACATCTCCGGTAGCTGTACGGTTTCCCAAGTTTCGACAGGTAGCCAGCTTTTCCAGGCCCATCATAATAAGTTCTTCCGCGAAACCATCCTTAACCTTCGTCGTGCATTTGGGTCATTATGGTTCATAACCCGACTTCAAACCTCAATACCTCTTCTGTTTATAACCTAATCGTAATTGAACTTCTTGACTTTTATTCTTTACTCCATATAATTCTTCTTCTTTTTCTTTATGGCCTGCCTCGCTTCAATTAGTGTTCTTTGAGCATTTCCACAGTTATTAATTGAAGGGTTTTGTTTGCCTGTCATTGCATGAATTTGTATATTGTGAGGCAAGCATAATGATACACTATGCTCAGAAAAACGGGAAATTTTCCCGAGCGGAACGGGAATCCAACCCGCCGTCTTCGGATTGGCGATCCATGGCCTTAACCACTAGGCTAACTAGAGACCCCCTCCATATTATTCTATATGGCCTAGAAAATCCTATAGAATGATGTATTTCTTCCGATTATGTATTCCTTCGGGAGCCATGCGATTCGATAAGAGAACATATACTCGCCTGGTAATTCTCCATTACACCAACGAACCTAACCTCAAAATGACTGACAAATCTCAGGTCATTTTGACAGATGTAACATGAGCATGAAAAGGACGGCAACAAGATCGATAAAGTAGATTACACAGCGTAACAAAAAATAACTTTTTGTCTGTCTCAAGAGCAAACTTATGTGTTTTCGAAGGATTTTGGGCCGCTGAATCCGAATCCAGGCTCAGATTTGCTCTAACACGTCACAATTTTGAGCTATACCTCAATTTATAGGGCAAAATATGCGTTTTTGGGCTTTTTTGACTGCAAGCCATTAAGCTTGGACATATTTTTTTAAAGCAATCGAAAGGTTAATTGGTCAATTAACATCCAAATTAACGACTCATGCAAAATATTTCGGTTTACCAAATCGAATTTGATAGTTTTAAGCGATTTATGATAGGTACAATATTTCCCATACAAGTCATCCTCCAAAAGTTGCATGCAAGTTTTCATACTAACATAAAATGCTAAAATCTATCAAATTTGATTAGGTAAAACGGAATATTTTGCATGAGTCGTTAATTTAGATGTTAATTGACCAATTAACCTTTCGATTGCTTTAAAAAAATATTTCCAAGCTTAATGGATTGCAGTCAAAAAAGCCCAAAATCGCATATTTTGCCCTTTAAGTTGAGGTATAGCTCAAAATTGTGACGTGTTAGAGCAAATCTGAGCCCGGATTCGGATTCAGCGGCCCAAAATCCTTCGGAGACACATAAGTTTGCTCTTGAGACAAAAAAATGTTGCGCTGTGTTATGTTATCCATCTTTTTCGTGCATGTGTGTGGTCTGTCAAAATGACCTGTGAATTGTCAAACATTTTCATGGCTAGCTTTGTTGGTGTAATAAAGAATTGAAACAGAACAACATAAGAGAAAAAAAAAACTGCTGAGATTTATCACTTTGGCTTCCAAACACTACTGGATCTAGACGTCCACGGTGTGTCTGGTAGAACAAAATTATTTAAAAAAAAAATCGGTATCGCTAAAACACCCACCAAACGAAAGCTGAAGGTCCCCCCTTTCATTTGAGGCTAAAACAAGAAAGTTCTATCGGCGGTCCTAGAACATTTTTATTTCAAAAAATTATTACTATAAGGACACATTCCACGCACTTCTGCACCGCGATTTTTGAACTTCATTGAACGATATTTCCGGGCTCCTGCTGTCGATTTTGATTCTTTTTGCACCAAAATGAATATAATTACCTATATACTTGTAATAGTACCAGAAACTTTGAAAATTGCTTCTAGAAAGTAGCAAATTTCTTGACGTTCGGTCAAAATTCGTCATTTTTTGCGATGGTGTCCCGTTACGCTGTATTTCTTGTTTTCTTTCGAAGTACAAAGGTCCAATTTCCAATTAAAAGCATAAACTGAATCTTCTGTCCAAATCTGATCGTTTGATATGCTGGTTGGTATGTATATGACAACATATCAATTTTTGGAGGCAAAAGTTTGATTCTCGCACAAAACGTAACGCGTGGAATGTGTCTGTCTTGCATTTTCTTCCTTTCAACCTTGAGTGTAAACCTAATGGGGTATCAGGTCGCTCATTAGTAACGTATCATATTATTAGATTAAACGGGTAAAAACATATTCAAAATTTTCCATACAAAATGTTGCACAGACAAGTGTAAAAAAATATTTACCAGTATTTAGGTATGTGTGTTAATCATCTTCTCCTTATTGACATGTAGGAGAAGTTATTTCGACTGGACTCCTCGTTTTTATCGACAGTGCCAAATGTTCGAAAAGTTTTACAGTCGTAGAAGGCCATGACTTGGATGTCAATAAAAATATAACGATCAACAAAGTAGCTCGGATAAAATGACCACGTTCCATTATAGGCCGGTATACGTTCATTTTGTGCTTCTTTCTGATACTTGTAAAAGCATTTAACATTTTTTGCCAATTTGAAGGATTGCTGTGGAATTAGGAATTGAATCATAAAAACATAAGAGAAATTAAATTTTAACATAGCTTTGCTCCAAACTATTAGAGAAACAACTAGGACATGAAATCATAAAGTCACGATGGAAACCGTACCAAGGTGTGCGTGCTGTGTTCAAAGAAGCTTTTTCTGAAACCATCAATATCATCGAAGGTAGTCGATATTCACAGACTAAGATATTTGTTTTATATGGCTGAGCATACAAATAAAAGGCAGAATAAAATAGAAAAGTCCCAAATTGTTCTTATTTGTATTTGCAGGTTATTGATATTATTGAACAACATTTTCTGAAATGTACCAGATATAGAAGTTGATATTATCCCATGATAATATATCACAATTACTCATTTAGATATTATTCGTTCAATGATGAGATCATACCCTTTAGAATTACTCTCTTTAAGTATAAACATAATTTGAGTCTTCTACGCGGAGTATCGATATTTGCTGTAATTGTGAAATATGTAGTGCTGCAAGAACTACAGTTTCTCCTTAATTTAAGTGCAAAAGCAGCAGACCCAGCACTACTACCGATGATGCAAAAAGCACAAATAAACAGACGTATCACTTGGAACAAATTGCGATAAAAATCATCGTCACGAAAACATAATCGCCCAATGCTAACCAGGATGTGTTACGCAAACCACTCAGTAGGTGGCAGTACTGAGCAAACGTCAAACAGGAGCAAAAACGATGCGAGCGCCGTGACCGAGCGATATGCAAACTACAAAATATTTGAACTAATCGTTAAAAAGGGTAACGATGAGAAGTGAGTAGAGTGAGACGTCTGTTTGTCTGTGCAAAAAGATAGTGCTCGTTTCAGTTCTGTTAAAGATGCAAAAGGGAGATTTCATGTTTGCATTGAAATTGTATTCACTGTACTCTATTCTCCTGCAGCAGTACAGTGGATACATTTTTAATACGAAAATATCAGTATTGGACGAGAAAACCGCTTTAGATTTTTCAATGATGACGATTATGATAATAACGAACAAAAAATCTCGGATTACAATTAGAAATTATGAAAAAGTACCTGTTTGTTCTCAATAAGTTCTCAATAAATTCTCTATAGATTCGCGCCGAACCCACCTTGTTCTAGTACTGCAATTGAGTGCTAGATGGTAGTAGTAGTACTTGAAAAGAGTAGCATATTGAATACTTGAAAGTAGTAGTAAGTAGCTAGCTTTCCTAGAATTATAAATTATAAAATAAAATCATTCCAAGTTGAAATCCCAACGAATAAAGTAGTCCAAAATTGTATCCAACGTAATCTCCAAAGTGAAATAAAGTAACAGTTAAAGCTCCAGAAGTTTCCGTTATCCAAGAAGAAAATCTCCTAGTGGCGGTTAGTTGAACTTTGTGGACAGTGAAATAGTGCTTTAGCCGATAACACCACCTCCGCACGGTGTAAGGCTACCCAACAGCCAGTGTCCGATTTTCCACCTGTGAAATTCCACCGGAAATCACGAACCTGCCCCAACAGTACCTATTTCACCAAAAAGCTAAATAAATCAATGCAGTTTTTATTTTAGTTTTGCTCCATTATTCTAGGACCGCCTTTCTCAAATTATGTGTCGTGACCCACCTGCCTAATAAGGAATACACGCGTTTTGAAGATTTGATTCCAGAAATGTGTACACTTGCAAACTTCAAAGCGATCGAACATTAAAACCTCTGGTGGAAGAATCGCGGAAATCAAACGATATTTGAATTCATCGTTAAATGCATGTGCCAAGCCCTATCGAAGAGTGTTACGTCTGTATGTCTGTGCTTATATTGTGCATTGCTCAATAGAGAAAATAATAAAATTATTTAAATTTGAAATGTTTGTCAAATGCATGCTATAAGGATGGACACGGTGATTTAATAATAATTACGAGTACACTGGAACCTCTTTTTATGCACATGGCTGGGACTGCATAAATTAAAAATGTGCATAAATTAAAAATGTGCATAAAAAGAGGGAAATTTATGCATAAATTAAGTTTGGGCTTCAATTAGAAAATCTAGTTTGCGAGAACAGTTCTTGCTCCTGGGCAGATGAGGTGGGGCTAAGGGGGTTTTCAGAATGTTCCCAGAGAGCCCATAAAGGGGGTTCCAAGGGGCTTCAGGGGCGTTTTAAGGGGTTGTTTCGGGGGGTTTGAGGAGCCTTACAAGGGTGTTCTGTCAAGATTTTTTGGTGTTTTCATGGGATTACGGAGAATTCTGGGGTATTTCAATAGTATTAAGTGGGTTTCAGGGGCGTTCCAAGGGGCTTTGGGGGTAATTCAAGGGATCTCAGGAGACTTTAAAGGGCGTTGCATGAGGTTTGAGGTTCGATTTAAGGTATTTCAGAGTCTGTTCTAAAACTTCCTGAAATGCCTCAAAAATCCCCCTAGAAACCCCCGGCGACCCCATGTAACGCACCTGAGAGGCTTCGAAACCCCATAGAACTTCTCCGTAACGCTACCGTAACGCCTCTGAATCCCCCGAAATTGCTCTGAAACGTCTTGAAATGCCTCCAAAATCCCCCTTAAACCCCCTCGGACCCCATGTAACGCACCTGAGAGGCTCCGAACCCCACGAAAACTCATCGTAACGCTTAAGTAACGCCTCTGCATCCCGCCGAAAATGCTCTGAGACGTCTTGAAATGTCTCCAAAATCCCCCTTAAGCCCCCTCGGACCCCATGTAACGCACCTGAGAGGCTCCGAACCCTACGAAAACTCCTCATAACGCTTAAGTAACGCCTCTGCATCCCACCGAAAATGCTCTGAAACGTCTTGAAATACCTCCGAAATCCCCCTTAAACCCCCTCGGAACCCATATAACGCACCTGAGGGGCTCCGAACCCCACGAAAACTCCTCGTAACGCTTAAGTAACGCCTCTGCATCCCGCCGAAAATGCTCTAAAACGTCTTGAAATGCCACCAAAATCCCCCTTAAACCCCCTCGGACCCCATGTAACGCACCTGAGAGGCTCCGAACACCCTGAAAACTCCTCCATAACGCTTCCGTAACGCCTCTGAATCACGCCGAAAATGGTCTGAAACATTTTGAAATGCCTCCAAAATCCCCCTTAAACCCCCTCGGACCCCATGTAACGCACCTGAGAAGCTCCGAACACCCAGAAAACTCTTCCGTAACGCATAAGTAACGCCTCTGCATCCCGCCGAAAATGCTCTGAAACGTCTTAAAATGCCTCCAAAATCCCCCTTAAACCCCCTCGGACCCCATGTAACGCACCTGAGAGGCTCCGAATACCCCGAAAACTCCTCCGTAACGCTTCCGTAACGCCTCTGAATCACGCCGAGAATGCTCTGAAACATTTTGAAATGCCTCCGAAATCCCCCTTAAACCCCCTCGGACCCCATGTAACGCACCTGAGAGGCTCCGAACACCCCGAAAACTCCTCCGTAACGCTTCCGTAACGCCTCTGAATCATGCCGAAAATGATGTCCTTCTAAACCAAAACCCCTAAAACGCCTCCATAACGGCTTTGAAACCAGCCTAAAATGCTCTGAGACCCCTGAAATGACTCCGAAACCCCCTTAAGACCCACTCGGAGCCCATGTAACGCACATGAGACCTTTGAAAACCCCCAAAAACGAACCTGTAACCTTCCTTTGCTCTCATCTGTAAACACCCCCCGGTCGCCGTTGCAATAGTTCCTGTCATTATTAAATATTCTTATGCACAATATTGGTTCTGAGTAGCTCTCCCTCTTTTTATGCAGGGCATAAAAAAAGGTGCATAAATTAAAAGTGCATAAAAAAAACATGCATAAAAAGAGGTTTTAGTGTATTAGAGCATGACGCGGTTCACATGTAAATTGAAATTTGAACTCATTATCTCCACCTGCTTGAAACTATTACATTTTTTTCAAGCATTGCTGCCCATAACCACGAAACTGACTACTGTTTATTTTTTTAAAATAATGTTGACCACCAGACACACCGTGCGTCGTATGCCTCGCGTTTCAAACCACTTAGAAGGATACTGTCTTCGGAAAACTTCGGAAAAGTTACTCAGTAAACTAGGAACTTTCAAAAAGAAAACAATATTATTTAGCGATTTACTCACACAAAATAAACATCTTTCATTCTGGACCATACGAGAAGAATACTGCATTTGGCAATGAATGATATCATATAGAAAACAACTTGGGTAGAAATTTACTCACTACGTAGCGCTAATATTGTAACGAACAGCCAGTTTAGTCTAAGCATCATATTTCTTACATTCTGAACCATTTCAAAGTTGCTCTTTTGGAATTTACCCAATAATTTATTTGAAAGCTTTTCAGAATTTCCTTTGTTTTTTTTGCAATTTCTTTGCAAACTGCTTCCGAAATTCTTTCAGCATTTCCTTCGGAAAACTCTTGTTCATTTCATATAAGTATAATATCTATCATATAATACAATATAATATAAGAGTTATTAACTTCTTTCGTCAATTTATTTGGGATATCCTTCGAAAGTAACGATCATTTGCTTCAGAAATGCCTCCGAAAATTCCTTAGGTTTTTCTTCTCTTTTTGATTGAGTGTAATCAATTTTGTCCCCTTTAATTGTGTGCTTATCCATTGACAGATATGTATATGACACATTCTACCGTGACGTTACAACGTTTTGACGCCTTTTCTGTCAAATTTCCCACTATAGCTCGTAAATTCGATCGTTAACCCTCAAATATTTTTGCATATTCGGATTCCTTGTAAAATTTTCATTAAGTTTAATCTGTTGAACAGTTAGTTTTCATTGGAAAAGTATGTTAAAAATGGGAATTAGTAGCGTGACGTTACAATGTCTAACAGAAAAGGCGTCAAAACGTTGTAACGTCACGGTAGAATGTGTCATATTTTAATTACCATTTGTCAGTCAGTCAAAGGTATCCTCTAAAGAAACCTAACACTGGGGAAGACTTTTGTTCTCTTATTTTTCTCGGTGAAACGTCTCCAGTGGGACAAAGCCTGCTTCCCCGCAGTATTCTATGAGCACCTCCACAGTTGTTAACTTCCTCTGCCAATGACCATTTTGTATGTGTATATCCTGTAGCAAGCACGAAAATACTCTATGCCCGAGGAAGTTAAGAAACTTTTCTTTACGAATAGCTCCGACCAAGAATCGAACCCATCACCCTCAGCATGATATTGCTCAGTACCCACGTCTTTGAAAACTGTGGCTATATGCATCCTGCAATTGGAAGATACAAAACTGATAACACTTAATCAAAAATATGGTATTCTGCTTATATTTCAAAGAAATCAGTTTTTTTGCATTTACTTCATGATTTCCAATTCTGTCTGCTATTCTCTTTTGTGAAATTTCCTGGCAATGTCTTTGGAATTTTCCATTTCAATTTCTTTTGGATTTTTCCTGGCAATTCCTTTGGAACTTCCATAAGAAATACCTTTTGGAATCAATGGGGCTATATTTTCCTACATATTATGTAGTCCTTCCAAATTTCTTCTGGAAATCTTCCTGAAGTGTCTGTATTAACTCATTAGGTTTTTTTTTTGAATTTATTAAACAACTTTGGAAAATTACATTTGGGTGCTCTTTGTGAATTATTTTGAGATAGTTTTTTGTTATTTTTGTACTATTCGTGTGCGGTACCTTCAGCTATTTCTAAAGGAACGTTTTAAGTATTTGCTCTGTGAAACTTTTCGACAAATTCCTTGAGAAGTTTTTTGGAAATTTCCTTGGTTTTTGGGTATTGCTTCGGTAATTCCTTTACGGTTTCCTTGGTTCATTCCATTGTTGATTCTTGAAAAAAAAATCAAATTCGCAGGAGAATGTCTACCGGAATTTCCAAAGTAATAACATACGAAATCTCAAACGAACTGCTAAATGAAATACCAGAGACATTTCAACAAATCGTCAAAAAAATTTCAGAACGAATTGACTTAGGAATTTCCAAAGTACCTGTCAATGTCAAACGAGTTTCAAACAAGGTTTCAAAAACAGCAATAGATTAAAAAAATCAAAAAATAATACAAATAAATCACAAAAGGGATTGTTAGTGAAAATCCCCGATTAATGAAATAATAAACAACATACCATTGAAGTCGCCTGATAAATTTCACAAGCATTTTCTATACAATTTCTAGAATTTATCGCATGTTAAAAAAAATAAACCAATTCCGAAAATCATTAACGTAGGAGTTTCCAAAAGGTTTTAATCAAAATTCCAAAAATATTATCGAAGTAGTCTTCTGACACATTGCCCAAGAAAACTCAAACAATAATCCCAAAGGAATTGTTGGAACAATTCCAATATAAATTACAGAAAGCATTTTTTAAACTTAACTTGCAAAAAAAAATCACAGTGATTTTTTTAAAAGTTTCCAGAAGAATGTTGAGGAAATCCCCAAGTGAATGAAATCCCAAAAACATTGCAAAAACTGAGGAATTCTTAAAAAAAAACTTTCACCAAAATATCGTTCTTAGATCAAAGTGATAACTCTTAAGAGGACAAGCGTTACGATGTGTTCAAATTTTGAAAATTGATTGTTCATTCTATGTAGAAGCTTTTATTCATCAAAGAAACTTTTTCGCAGACAAAGAAATAGATCGAAGTATTGCATTAAAAAATGGACCTTACTCACCAATTTCTCGTGAAGCTCTTTTACACTGAAATGTTATATTAAAAAAAACCCGATTTCAAAACTAGTTTACTACTGTCACTCTAATTTTCACAACGATGTATTCGTTCATTGTGAAGTTATTCTAATAAATGTGAAAAAGTGTAGAAAATGTCCATGTTTTTTCCAATAATTTTCTACTGAGCACATGATACAATGCATTGCAGTGTATCTCTGTGCTCCATTGAAATAAAATCGTTAAAAAATTAAGACGAATATATCTTTGCGTGGTTGATGAAAATACATGGAAAACTTAGGTGATTGTGAACATTTAACAATATAATGGTGATTTGAAGTAGGGCAGCACCTTTAGAAAAACACGTGTAAATCATATTTTTATTTCGGTTTCCTTGAAAAACATTGGTAAACATTTGCATCAATTGCACCAAAAGTTCACGGAAGATATCTTAGTTCATTCGCAAATATCTTGGAGATGCTGATATTGTGCGTTGCATGAAAAACACAGCTGTAGCGACTGCATTCTTAGGTCTAAAAAAGTCGAAATTCAATCACAGTGCAGATACCACTTGTAGTCGTAGCAGTCATCATGTCACCCGGCCATGTAATGCCTTTTTTTCATGTAATGCCCATTTTTCATAAAATATCAAAGAGCACTATGATGGAAAATTTTGAAACCAGGTCTGTTTCCTTAGGCGATTATCTCGCGCATTGTATTTGACTGCGGGCAAAAGTCGTCGCCAAAGTTTATTTTATTTTGATTCGTATAATATTCTGTTTTGACAAGAATCGAAGCGACGATTAGCGTGACATCATTATAAGTCGAAATTTGCTGTTTTTCTGACACTTCGGGTAACATAGGATCCACATTTCTCACAAATTTCTCAATGATTTTGAAGTGTTAATTAATATGAAGAAGTGAAATTAGGATTACACGCAACTGAATATATAGGCTCAGTGTACCAGTTCTGGCTATAGTACCTCAAATTTGCCATAGTTGAATTTCAACCTTTAAAGATGCAAATCAAAAAGAAAAAAATCGGAAACAACAGGTCACATTCACAAAAAATAATTGCAATCATTCAAACTTCACAATTTGCTCGAATTATGTTAGAAATAAATAATTTTCTTTAACTTTTCGGCCTCCTTGCACCCTATTTCGCCATAGTGTACCAGTTATGACAAATCCCATAAGGAATGCATGTAAATAGCGCGAAGTGGAACACAAATTAACAAATGTATAAATAGTAAAAGTAGTTTTGGCTCCGTTTTCATATTTGTTCTGTAAAGTATGAAAACTAATCAATCATTTGACATATCGATGACATTCGTCGGTCTTCTTCTTATTTCTGTGGAAATAGTTTTTCTTGGGTAGTGCGATAACTGGTACAGGCACCCTAAAAGTTTTCATAGACAAATAGCTCAAAACGGTAAAAATGTCGAAACATGTGTCAACACGTTTGTTTTGGACTACTGTAACCAACATCCGCACTAACTTTAATAAAACTGCCTGTACTAATTTTTGTAGCATATCCTATAGATGCTTTTTGTAAACAAAAATAACAACTTGTTAATATTTTGCTTACACATTTTTTTAGCTCACTTTGAAAAAAAAAACAGTTTTTTAATGCAAACGTAAGTGAGTGAATTTTGGAATAAATTGATATAGGGAAATTCGCCATTTGTTGAACGGTTAGTGCTGAAATTTTTCTTTTCATTTGTTTTTCCGTGCATAATTACACTGTAGTTGACAGATATCCAGAAAACGTCTAGATCCATTTATTTTGTATGATTCCCCTTTAATTTGAAGGGAAATTCCCATTCCCCATTGTTCAAGAGTCTGGAACGTTTCAGTCTGGTGAATTTTTCCGGATTGTTTGTGTTTTGTGCACAGCTAGTCATTTAAAAGATAATTCTTGTAAATGACAGGAAATCGCTTCTGGAGAAGTGTAGAATTAGCGTGATGTTAAAATACACACAAATAAAAATAAGGAATCGCTTCTCATTTGAAAAGAGTTCTGATTGACTGAAATCATATTAGCCTAGAAATAAAAATGACTGAAAATATTTATTGGTTACTGTTCACATAAATGCGATAAATTTCTGCAGCACTGCTCCAAAGGCTTCTGGGGTGATTGAGAGGATTTTCAGAGAAGTTTCAGGGAATTTTCATTAGGATTTCACCCCTCGAACCTCTTGAAACTTCTAGAGATTCCCTTGAAACATAATTTAACGCCCCTGAACCCCTCGAAAAATTAAAACAGCCCTGGAACCCCTTGGAAGTGGTTTCAGGAGCTTTCCACGCATTTTCAAGGGGCAACGAAAATGCGTGAAAAGCTCCTGAAACCACTTCTAAGACTTATGGAATGCCTTAGAAGCACCATGAGACGCCTATGAAACACCCTGAACCACCTCTGGAGCGCTCCTGGGACTCCCTGAAAGCCCCTGAAGCCACTAATCCCCCCCCCCGAAACATCATGAAACGCCTTTGTAAGTCCTGGAACACTCCTGGAAACCCGTGGAATACCCATGGGACCTCTTTAACTCCCAGGAAAACCCCTGGAACGCTCCTGAAACCCTCTGGAATGCCCTGAAATACCCTTGGAACCTCCTTAACTCGCTGTGTCTCTCTGAAACACACAGGAACGTTCTTGAAAATCCCTGGAACGTTCCCAAAGTCCTCTTAAACATCTTTGGAACATCACTTGCCACTGAAACCTCATGAAATGTACGATTGAGCAGTGATGGAAACACTCTCATCGTGAATCAACTCGCGAATGTAAAACCAACAAACGGTTTACTCACGGTGCCGAGAGTAAGCCGTGTGTGAGTTTATTCGCACCCGCTTGCTTCACGAGTATGAAGCAAAACAAAAACAAAAACACTCATGAATTTTTATTCGCGAAGAACAAGTGGAGATGCGGGAATTGCATTTTAGTGCGATTTTTATAGCAAAATAAGTAATTATCCATCAGATAGTAGTGTTTTGTGCTTTATTGTTCCTGAAAAGTAAATCTGCCGGCCGTGTAAATTTGTTTTTTCACAAAATTGAAAAATGTTCAGAGCTGCTTCGCGAATCAATCACGAGTACGACCAGCTACGTTAGCTCGCGAGTGAAGGAAGTGCGAATATATTCTGGCTTCTGTTGTTCACGAGTAGGATAGCTTTGCGTTTGTGTCTGCTCAGCTGCATTCTCACTGTTTTCCATCACTGCGATTGAGTAAAGCGCAAAAACTAAAAAAAAAAATCTGGCAGTCATGCGTACAGTTTAGGTTATGCTTGTGTTCAGCAATTAGATCATTGATGCACAATAAAAGGGAGATAAAGCATATATTTTCTTACTGGAATAATGAAAATGTTATTTTAAAATAACGTTGAACTCCTTTACATCCTTCCAGTTGACTTTGATGTTTGTGGTCAGTTTTCCAATAATCCGTAACAGTAATTTCTTAAAATTAATCTTTAGAATTGTGCAGTTTTCGCGTCATCAGCGGTACACAACATTCAATCATTCCTTTAACGGAAAATTCTTAGAATTTTGCATTATCATGGCTCACAGGTAAACGCATATTCATCATACGTTTACATTGAATGACCATTACTTGAGATCGATTTATAATAAAATTCAAATAAATACTACCTTGTATTTCAATAGTGTTCAACAATTGGCGAATCACCCTATATGTCAAATAACTATGTTGAAGACTGCAAAGTGATCCGATGCTTGTGAAAAAAGTTGAGCAAATTAGCTTACCAGAATTGATCAAAAGTAAGTGGGATATTTACCATTACAGATCAAACTCGATTATCAGCGACTTGAAATTAAAAAATCCCCGAATAATCGAGCCATTATTTTTTTCATTTCATGAGTTTTTTTTGTGTTGGTATCACTTCAATCGCGTTCCTTTTGGGAATTCCACCTGCAATTGTCTCTGTTGATTTCTCCAGCAACTTTTTTCTGAATATTTCTACAGCCATTTTCGATTAGGTACATCAATTTGATATGCCGATTACTTAAAAAAATACCATTTTGAATTACTTCAGGAATTACTGGCAGGGATTCTTACAAAAACGTCTATTGGGAAAGTCTCCAGAAATATCAACTGGAGATAACTCCATGTACTTATCTTTCTTTTTGTTGGCATAACGTCCCAAATGGGACAAAGGGAGCTTCTCATACTAGTTCCCATGCATTTGTTATGTAGATTATTCCAAGCACGTCATATGTTGATTACTCCAGGAGTGCCATCTGGGAGCTTCTCCGGAAACTTTTTCTTGAAATTCCAAAACAATCCATCTAGAGATTCCTTCTGGAATTTTGTACTGAAGGTACACAAATTTAATGTAAAGATTCCATGAATAATTCCCCTCTATTGATTAATCTTAATATTTCTCCAGGAATTCATTCTAGGAATTCCTCCAAAAAGTCTTTTAGATGATTCTTCCAAGATTTTAAACTGAGGATCATACCGAAAGAACTATCTGGGGATTCCTCTTGGGGGCTGTCTATTAACCACGTGGTCATTTTTCTGGATATTCCGAACAACTCACGTCCCTTGGATTTTGAAAATAAAATTAGCATGGATCATGGTCTCCTCCCATGACCACGTGGTTTATGGACGCCCCATTGAAACTTTCTGCTAGGGATTCTTACACAATTTTAATCTGGGAATTCCTTTAGGAATTCCTGCTCACCTTCTGGTAGGAATATCCTTCTGGGGATTCTATATTGTATGCATTTTGAGGATTCCTCCAGTTTCCAGCTTTTTACGCTAG
Source organism: Aedes albopictus (assembly GCF_035046485.1). Classification (NCBI taxonomy): domain Eukaryota; kingdom Metazoa; phylum Arthropoda; class Insecta; order Diptera; family Culicidae; genus Aedes; species Aedes albopictus. The sequence continues at coordinate 423,249,859 of NC_085137.1, forward strand.
CCTGCCATAATGTTTGAATCACCCCCTTCTGACATTTCTTGCCGCCACTATAAAAAATATTATGGTTGGATCAAAGCAAACTTAGCGAAGGTGGAAATGTTAGTTGGAATTGTTCCCAGAAACTCTTCATAATTAAGTTCCCTCAACATTAACTCCTTCAATAATTTCAGAAACAACTTCCGAAGCATTCCCACAATTTTAGAAGGAACTTCTGGAGAACTTTTAGAAATAATATCTGGAAGATAAGGAATACCAAGAGGCCTCCCAGAAGAAACTGCTAGAGGATTTTCAGAAGAAATCCTTTGGAACATTTTTAGAAAGAAGTACGGGAAAATTCCCAAAAGGAATTGCTAGGGTTCTTCAGAAGGAGATCCTGTGGGATAAACTCTGGGAGAGTTCCTGAAATACTTCTGGGGGATTCTTAGATGAGTTTCATGGAGAAAACGTAGAAATTTTAAATGTATTATGCTGGATTACGCAAAGGCTGTCAGAAAAATTTAAGGGTTCAGAAGAATCCTGCAAGAACTCCAGAAAGAATTTTTGAAAAATTCTTTTACGAGTCCTAAAAGGATTCCCTGGATGCAGGAACTTCTAATGAAATCCCAGGATTTTTTTTGGGAAAAATTCCTGTAGGAATTTCTCAGGAGAGCTCCAGCAGGAACTCTTGGATATACAGGGGATAGACAAAATGATCGGAACAGGCAAAATTTCCACTTTTCAAAAACTGTCCAATTAGCTGTATTTTTTCGATAACTGCATCAAATATTCTTAAATTTTCACTGTAAGTTGATCAACTAGTTGTGTATTAGAAAACAAAATTTGGAAAAGATCGGGCTATTCTGCACGAAGTTATAAGCATTTTAGATAAAGGTAGAATTATCCGATAGCCAAATTTGAGCTGTTATATCTCTGGATTCAATGAACCGAATGCAATGAAATTTTACCCATTTATGACTCATATATTGAGCTCTGAAAAACGTTTGACACAATTTGAAGTTATTAACGAGAAAAAAGGTTATAGAGATTTCATTGATTTTATGATTTTTTAGTAAAATGGTCTATTTTTAATATGCATCCCATTACTTTTTCAATGAATTGCCGCCTATGTTGTTACTTTCTTTCAAAACATATCTGTATTCAAGAGAATCAGAAGGAATTTAAATGAACTTAGCATCTTGAATTTTTAAACGATGTTAAGAATTTTTAGTTATGTCAAAAGAAGCTCATTCATAAGTCATAAATAGTCAAAATTTCATTGCATTCGGTTTATTAAATCCGGAGATATAACAGCTCAAAGTTGGCTATCGAATAATTTTACCTTTTCTTAGAATCTTTATAACTTCGTGCAGAATCGTTCGAGCTCTTCCGAATTTTGTTCATTGATACACAAATAGTTGATCAACTTACAGTGAAAATTTGAGAATATATAAAATAAAAGACACGGACAACGTCTTCAGCTTTCGGCTGTACAGACTGTTTTTGCCTTTCTCGTACACTAAGTGTACTGGAAAGGCTATATGTTCACTCCAAAAATGACTTTTTGATAGAAGGCCCGGAGGGTCTAGTCACATATACCAATCGACTCAGCTCGACGAATTGAGGTGATGTCTTTTTTTTTTTTTTTTTTTCTAAACCATAGGGGGATAAATCTGCTCATCAGACACCCTAACAGGAAGGTTAGGGTAGTGTGGGGATGAGGCCGTCTTCTACAATGCCGGTAGAAGCCAGGACTACTCTCTCCTCGACCCACTAAAACACATTCCTATGGTCGCCAAACCCTACGTCTCTCCGGAACCACCAAGAAGGTATTGCTTCAGAGAGGGGCTAGTGCATATCGCACCCTCAAGGTTAGCTGCCGTAGCCTAGCAGCAACGAACATCGATGACTCGCTCTGGAGAGTCCATCACGATAGCATACTGGCGCTTAGCCAGTTTCCCGAGTGGTCCTCGCCACTCCCTTTGTCCTCGGAAGGCGGGCAGGGTCAACCCCGCCCGCGCCCTACTGCTGAGCGGACATCAAGAACTGATGCCCACGTGCAACCCGATCTGACCTGCCCGCAAAGGAAGGGTATCACTACCCTTCAGGCCCTATCAGATGCACCCGTAGGTTGCAGACAGCAGGGTCTCACCTACCCCGACCCTTGCCGGGACCCCTTTCCAACCGCGGGCTCAGATCCAACCCAGTAGACTGACGCCAAGACAGCACCGCGGGACTTCCTCTCCGCGGCCACTTAATCGCTGTAAGGGTCGATCTCGACCGCAGGGCACCGGTATGACCTACGAAGCCGACTTCGAACCCCTGGACCACCTCTTGTACTGCATCTGGACTAGCCATTCTCCGAGTCCACGCGCCACCTCCTTTGTAGCTCCCAGACGATATGGGTGATAGCCGTTGAAACGGCATTCCAGCTAATCTCATCCCTACACATTCTCTGGACCAAGTTGTCCGGAGATGTGTCCTCCCCGCATGTGGCAAGCATGCGGTCACGCATTGTGCGAAAACGCGGGCATGTCAGTGTGTGTGTGTATGTGTGTATGTGTGTGTGCGTGTGTGTGTATGTGTGTATGCGTGTGTAAAAAAACTCACATCACTTTTTGGCAGCAAACCTCAACCGATTTTAATGACCGATGGTTCATTCGACGCGGCATATAGTCCCATTGTTTCCTATTGAAAATGGTTCAGATCGGTCCAGCCGTTCCGGAGTTATGGCCATTTAGGTGTTTCAGACCGGTACCCCTGGGAGGGGCCAGACATGAAAATGCAACAAACCCATGCATGCGACATATCAAACCACGGCATTTTCGATCATCTGATGAAAGGTAAGCAGGAAAATAGTCTCAGAACATATCAGAACCGTTAGTGTTCCGGAACCGGTTCCAGATGTCCCGCCGAAAGTGGCCAAATATAAAAGAGATCCAAACCCATGCATGCGACACATCAAACAGCGGCATTTTCGATAACCTGATGAACGGTTAGCAGGAACACAGTATCAGACCATATCTGATCCGGTAGTGTTCCGAAACCGGTTCTGGGTGTCCCGCCCGAAGTGGCCAAATATAAAATTGAACATATCTCATTCATGCGACACATCAAACAGCGGCATTTTTGGTAATCTGATGAACGGTTAGCAGGAAAATAGTATCGGACCATATATGAACCGGTAGTGTTCTGGAACCGGTTCTGGGTGTCCCGCCGGAAGTGGCCAAATATAAAATTGAACATAACTCATTCATGCGGCACATCAAACAGCGGCATTTTCGATAACCTGATGAACGGTTAGATGGAAAACAGTATCAGACCATATCTGAACCGGTAGTGTTCCGGAACCGGTTCTGGGTGTTCCGCAGGAAGAGGTGAAATATAAAATTGAACATAACTCATTCATGCGACACATCAAACAGCGGCATTTTCGATAACCTGATGAACGGTTATATGGAAAACAGTATCAGACCATATCTGAACCGGTAGCGTTCCGGAACCGGTTCTGGGTGTTCCGCAGGAAGAGGTGAAATATAAAATTGAACATAACTTATACATGCGACACATTAAACAGCGGCATTTTCTGAAACCTGATGAACGGTAAGCAGAAAAACAGTCTCAGACCATATCAGAACCGGTAGTGTTCCGGAACCGGTTTTGGAAGTCCCGCCGGAATTTGCCAAATATAAAAGAGAACATAGCTCATTCATGTGACACATCAAACAGCGGCATTTTCGGTAACCTGATGAACGGTAAGCAGGAAAATCGTCTCAGACCATATCTGAACCGGTAGTGCTCCGAAACCGGTTCCGGATGTCCCGCCGGAAGTGGCCAAATACAAAAGAGAACCAAACCCATGCATGCGACACACAAACCTCGGCATTTTCGATAATCTGATGAACGGTAAGCAGAAAAATTGTCTTAGACCATATCAGAACCGGTAGTGTTCCGGAAGTCCCGCTGGAAGTTGCCAAATATAAAAGTGAACCAAACCCATGCATGCGACACATCAAACAGCGGCATTGTCGATAACCTGATGAACGGTTAGCAGAAAAACAGTAACAGACCATATCTGAACCGGTGGTGTTCCGGAACCGGTTCCGGGGGATCCCGATGGGTGAATGCAAACTTTTTAAGGAGTGATAGAGGATCATAAATGGTGAAAAAAATGTGAACGCATATGGTTAAATCTCAACCGTTACGTAGTAATTGAAATTTAAATGTTTTTAACTTTGCTTGCCTCAAACTGGTTATTACTTGAAAACGGTCAAACTTATCGCAGCTTTTTAACCCTCAATCGAAAATTTATTTAATTTTCTACCAAAGAAGATCTTTCAATCTATTAGTTTAGTTAAATAACTTAGTTTACTAAAGCAAATAAGCTCGAAAGAATTGTTTTGCCTTTCTCATACACCGAAGTGTACTGAAAGGCTATGTGCTCACTCCAAAAACCAATTTTCGATAGAAGGCTCGGAGGGTCAAGTCACATATGCCAATCAACTCAGTTCGACGAATTGAGATGACGTCTGTATGTGTCTATTAGAGTGGGTCAACGATGTATGGAGGAAACTTAATTTTGATCGCATCAACCCGGAACAAAGTTTTTTTCAATCTGTATTAGCGTCCGAAACAATTGTGCAAAATTTGGAAGCGATTGGTTGCGTCCTTGTATTCCGCCTTGCGATTGAAATTGGTATGGAATGTAGTATGGGAAAACGTACTTTTCTGCATTTTATTCAAAATTTGAATTCTTTTGTCTAACACCATGTAACTATTGACGTTAAAATATAGCCTAGGATAAGCCGAAAAACTTTGCCGAAGACCGCAAAGTGATCTCGACTCTCTCTTTCGCTAAAAACTTGATCAAAACAAATTATTATTCTTTTTGTTTCTAGAGCAAGATGTAGTCGTCGTCTTCGCATTTCAACCAAAAAATCTTTGGAAAACTTAATACACTTCCCGTAATAACACAAAGAGAGGATCGATGAAGAGAAATCGAAAATGCCAGTTAGGCTTCAATGAAGAATCAGTGTCGAAATTTCAATCGCAATGCGGAATACGGGGACGCAACCAATCGCTCCCAAATTTTCACAGCCTGAGGGCATCCCGGGAAGGAGTTCCCAAAACCCCTGCTCCCACCTGGCTCCGTCTCTGCGGGGACGTGAGCACATTCGGTGACGCCAAACCGGCCAATAGCCAGCCCCATATCCCAACCCAATACAGTCCACTGCGGTAAGTATCCAACAGCGTCTCAAAATTCAAGATGGCGACTGATTAATGGAATTTATGGACTTCAAACCATGCAGTATGGGTATATTTGATGTGGGGAAGAAATCTGGACTCCAAAAATGACAAATAGAGTATCCAAGATGGTGGTCTAAAATCCAAGATGGTAGCTCAAAACTCAAAATGACTTCTGTTTAATGGAGTTTTAGGCTCTAAAACCATGCAATATGGGTATATCTGGTATTGTGACGAAGTCTGGAGTCCAAAAATGACGATTAAAATATCCAAGATGGCTACCAAAATATCCAAGATGGCGTCTTAAAATTCAAGATGGCGGCATAAACTTCAAGATGGCAGGTGTTTAATGAAGGTTTAGGCTCTAAAACCGTTCAATATGGGCCTATTTGGTATGGGGAAGACAACCGGAGTTCAAAAATAGCTACCAGAATATCAAAGAAGGCGTCTCAACATTCAAAATGGTGGCTGTTTAATGAAGTTTTGGAGTCTAAAACCATTCAATATGGGTGTATCTAGTATGAGGAAGAATTCTGGAGTCCAAAACTAGCGACCAGAATTTCCAAGCTGCCGGACTTCAATCCTAAACGGCGGCTCAAAAATTAGAAACCAGATAAACGATATGATCTCTGATGTCAAGAAATGAATTTCTGTTAAACGTATGAAAGTGCAATATTCATCAACATGTCACTTGAGTTGTGTTGAAATGTGTTTTCAAAGGCACGAGAAAGGCGCCATCACCGCTAGGTGGATTAATTAGGGTTTTTAAACTTAACACTAGACAACGGACAAACGGAGCATGCACCAGTGGAAACGGGGAAGAAACTATTCTCACAAAAAGTTTCAACGCCCGAAGCGGGAATCGAACCCTCACCTCATAGCATGGTGCGATTAGAAGCTTGGTGACCCTAACCGCATGGCTTACGAGGCTCCACACTTGTCGAAAAGTTACAGCTAATTATTTGAATTTTTTTTGAGAAGGGAAAATTTGGCCTGTCCCGATCATTTTGTCTATCCCCTGTATATCAAAAGAAATTGAAGGGGTTTCAGAAAATAATCTTGAAATAAATTCTGGAAGAATATCAGAGGAAACAGTTTTGTAAATTTTACCAATTTCTGATAGAATTCGATCTACTTGAAAATTAAAAAAAAATTGGCATGTGGAGAAATCCCAGGGATCAGAAACTCTGCCTTTGAAAACGCATCATTGAAGAGATAGCCAAGCGGAATAATACAAGATAACTTGGAGAAATTTCGGAAACACTTTTGGAAAAATACTATAAGAAATCGCTTGTCTGGAAGAGTTCCACGAGTGCATAGGTGTCGCAAAAGATTTTTAGGATACATCAGAAGATACTCATAGAACTGCCTTCGGAAGAAATTAAACGTATACTTCTTTGTTGAGATATCAAAATCGCATTCCGAGAGATGAAGCATTCCGGGAAGTGAGTCATCCCGGATTGCGTCACTCCGTGTAACGGAAACAAATCATCAAGGTTTGTTGTGATTATGTTGTATTTTGTTACAGTTATTACCAATGCAAATTCCTTTAACCTTTCAGTACTCGCGCCAATTTTTGTAACGCGAGCAGTCGCGCGTTGTACTTTATACAACACTCATACATTCTTAAATATCTCAGGATCCTGATTGTTTAGAGGAGGACTGTCTTCGGAAAAGTTGTTGTAAATTTCATGGGCTACTTGATGCTGACAAAGTTGATTCGTAATACGTCCACTAGGCGGCGCTAGTGAGCAATATCATGTTATATCTTATATCTCAGGATCCTGATGTCTTAGAAAGATGGTGTCTTTGGCAAAGTTGTTTGGTAAGTCAACGGCTTACAGATTATTGGCCGTTTAATTGGAAATTCCACCACTAGGCGGCGCTAGTGAGCAATTAAACTTTATATTTTGTGTATCTCGGGAACCTGATAACTTAGAAAGATGGTGTCTTCGACAAAGTTGTTTGGTAGGTCAAGCACTTACGGATGATTCGCAGTTTAATTTGAAATTTCATCACTTGGCGGCGCTAGTGAGCACGTAAATATTATATATATGTATCTCTAGACCCTTATTACTTAGAAAGGTAGTGTCTTCGGCAAAGATGTTTGGTATATCAAGGGCTTATAGATGAGTGACAGTTTGATTTCAAATGCCACCACTAGGATGCGCTAGTGAGCATGTAAATTTTTAATCTCATGTAGCTCAGGATTCCGATTAAAAAGGCACGGGACACCGTCTTCAGCCGGAGGCTGTACAGACTGAACAGAACTTAACACTAGACCATGGACACGACATACATTACATTCACCAGTGGATAGCATGGTGTGGTTACACGCTTGGTAACGCTAACCGAACGGCCACGAAGCTCCACTTTACTCAGAAAGATGGTGTCTTCGGAAAAGTTGTTTGGTAGATCAAAGACCAAATGGAGGAAAAGTTACCTCTCGTGCCGACCTTCTGAAAGATCGAAAACTTACAGATAGCTGTCCGTTTGAATCGTAATTTCATCACTAGATGACGCTAGTGAACATAAAAAATGTATATGCAATAGTTCTCAGGATCCTGGTTACTAGAAGAGAGATGGTGGTTTCGGCAAAGTTGTCAAATAGGTTAAGTGCATTTGGTTGATGGGTCGTTGAAATCAATATTTCGCCAGTAAGTGGTGCTATTGAGTATGCAAATTTTATATCTTATATATCTTCGAGTCTGATTACCTGGGAAGTTGATATCTTTGGAAAGGTTGGTTGGTAGATCAAGGGCTTTCAGTTGATTGACCATTTGATTCGTGCTTCTGCCACCAAAAGACGCTAGTTGTAAATTTGCATGAGCATGAACGTGTTATTATTCATCTAGAAAAAATCAACGAGCTGTAAATTTTTATACTTCCGAAAGTTTTCAAAATTTGAAAATTACAAACTAGTTGATTATAATTTGTTTAAATTTGCACTTGATTGATTAATTTTACATAAAGTTAAAGCGCTTAGTAAAATATTCAATATCTGACGTTCGTATTTCAATATACTCTATCTTGTCAATGCCACGGGATAAGTACATCCATTCTTTATCCATCAAACAACAATGTCGAAGACATCATCTTTCTAAGTAATCAGGATCTTGAGATATATGAGGTATAAAATTGGAATAATCACTAGTGCCACCTGGATGTCAAATTACACGTCATATTTGTCTTCATCAGTTAGTGTTTGATCTACTAAACAACTTTTCAGAAGACACCATCTTTCTAAGTAATCAGGGTCCTGAGACATATGAGTTATAAAATTTGAATACCCACTAGCGCCACCTAGATGTGGAGTTTCAAATCATACGGCTCTCCATCAGTTAGTGTTCGATCTACTAAACAACTTTGCTGAAGACATCATCTTTCTAAGTAATCAGGATCTTGAGATATATGAGTTATAATATTTGAGTACTCACTTGCGCCACCTGGATGTGAAATTCCACATCATACTTGTCTTCATCAGTTAGTGTTTGATCTACTAAACAACTTTGCAAAAGACACCATCTTTCTAAGTAATCAGGGTCCTGAGATGTATGAGTTATAAAATTTCAATGCCCACTAGCGCACCCTACAGGTGGAGTTTCAAACCAAACGGCTCTCCATCAGTTAGTGTTTAACCAACCAAACAACTTTGCCAAAGACACCGTCTTTCTAAGTAGGGTATCGCGCCACTTGGGCGGTGGCTTCTATATTCGTCTGTTTTCCACTATAACTCAGTCAATTTTGAACAAATTGACTTGAAATGTTGTACACGGGTAGATACTATACCTATCTCACCACATTCCGAAAGTTGTGTCAATTGGTTCAAATTTGACTGAGTTATAGTGGAAAACAGACGAATATAGAAGCCACCGCCCAAGTAGCGCGATTCCCTACTCAGGCTTCTGAGTTATATGGGATATAAAAATTACATGCTCACTAGCGCCGCCTATCGGTTGAAATCTGAATTTCTCAGATCACCTCGCGAAGGCCCTTGATATCCCAAGTAACTTTGCCGAAGACACCATATTTCTAGATCATTTAGATTTTGAAATACACTAATTCACATTCAACTGTCTATCTTATCTTAAATATAGTACGTTCTTCATATTGCGATTTTCAATTTTCCTCATTATAACGAGTTATACTGTTTTCAAAAAAGGTCTTATAATATTCCAAATAAGATTCCTGTAGAATACATTTGGGGTTGACATCGATAGAAAAGATGGTTTCAAAGTAATAGTCGATAATTCTCATGTGTTGTACAAAGTACAACAGCGCGATTAACGGAAGGTTTAAAATCCTATGGATTATTTTGTTTCATTTATAAACGCATAGAAGCACACTTAGTTGATACAAAAATCCATTGTTGAAGAGAGATGATACCCATTTAATAAAACCGTTGTCCGACTAAGGTAAAAATGGTGAACCTGTCTCACCTTCAAATCCACCTTATTGGAGGAAAAACTACAGACAGTCACTCCATCCCGTCGACTTAGTATCTGCTTAGGGGAATCTTTTATTGCGCGCTTCGCCAGTAGTGGAACAAAACATAGTCAAGTCAGTGAAAAACATCTGTTCCCGGGAAGTCTCCAGAGCACACTCGGCGAAGAATACTGTCTCTGCTTTGAGGTTGACAGAATGAACGTACGACCGACGTACGAACATTCTCGGCTTGGCACTTGGCAGCTAGCTGCAGTCACTCTGGCGTGCGGTGCATTCCGTGTTGTCACAAGTCGTCGTCTTATACACTCTGGCGTGGTGTAGTTGGTGATGTTGCACTACCACGACCGACAGTACCAGGACCGGAAACACATAATTAGCGACGAAGATTATATTGTTAAAAAGTTTTTTTTTTTGTGTTGCTGTCGCATCGTGGTGCAGCTAGAGCTTGTTCTTTCGCATCCCATAGAATGCACTTAATCCGCTCAGCTTCTTGGAAACTGGTATCGTATTGTACCGCCGTGGTGGAAGATTGTCAACAGAGCTTGGATTGTAGTTCAGCAGAACATGACGATGCGATGGTGGTTTAAGAAAAGCGAAAGCTGGACGCTATACCGGAGGCAGTGAAATTAATTTTGTGCTACTTATTCATTTCAGACTTGAGCGTTAACAACGACAACCACCTATCCTGGTTAGTAAATCCATCTATTGGCACAGATTTATTTCAACCAGCATTTCTCTCGTTGATTAGTCATATTTCGGCACGTTTTGTAATTCAAACGGCTGACAGAACTATCAGGCACAATACATACAGAAGAATTACTAGTTATTCCAAAAAAGAAAATTCCAACATTATCAAAAAAAAAAAAAAAAGAAAAAAAAACTTCTAAAATATTTTATAAACATTTTTTAAGTCTCAAAAATAATGTATTTCTACTTTTGGTGCTCCAAGAGATATTTTCTGTAAGCGTATTTATATTTGTTGAACTCGTTATCCTCCATAATACGTCGAACTTATATAGCGCATTTAGTTCACCACTGGACTATCGCACTAGTTTTTACGAGTGCGAAAACGCTAATAAAAGTGCGCGATTGCATTAAATCAACTCGGTGTCTTCAGAGCACTTGTTCATCATAGATTGAAGAATTAGTGCGCCGAAGACATCAACCTGATTTGATGCAATCGCGCACTTTTATTTACGTTTTCGCACTATAGAAGTCGCAGTTCGCAGTCCAGTGGTGAACTAAATGCGGTATACATTACCACTTATTATGATTCCCAACTTTGAAAGATGTCCATTAGATTTTTTTTTCTAATAAGCTCTTTACGAAACTCAATAGAACCACTCACAATAACTCAAAGCAGTGTAATCCATTCCGATAAGTCGCCGCCCTTCAATTAGTAATGAATCAATTGTTATCGCTAATTGAATTTCCGTCATAATGCTGCCAGCAGCCAACAGCCAGCAGCGGGCGCTTCAATTCCAAAACGACAAAGAACTGGAAATCATCAAGCGGCGAAAGCAATTTTACGGTGACCAAGTAAATCCTTACAGCCGACGGGGGTCCCATTCATTAGTTGACCGGTCCGGTTCGATCTCGACGAGCAGATTCCATTAAAACCGAGAAGACACCGAGTCAGTCCGCTCACCAAAAACGGAAGGGTCCATTGACTCTCGGGCGGGAATCATCGCGCAGCCAGATATCATCTTCGAACCGATACGCGGCGAATGCCCTAGCCTAATGTATTCCAATTAATCCGAAAAACCGAACCGCGTGCTGTATCGGAGGGGAGCGCTGTTTTTGGTTATTGTTTTCCTTCTTCCAGGGGTTGTGGATTGAACGTCGACTGGTGGCTCCTTCCGGACACTCTGGCTGGACCCAAGCTGCCAACAACGTGGTCTCGAAAGACATAAATCCTGCTCATTAAAGGAAAAGCGGATGCTGGAAAGCCGTAATGGCACTCAAGTGAATCCGAATGGACATACAGTGATGGACAAAACTTTGGAGCTGCCGATGTACATAGAATACCAAGGCATTTCCAAAAGAAACACAGTTATGATAGCATGTATAGAAAGACAATGAAAACATGGCCTATTTCGGTCTGCGAAACCAGCTGCAGTCTCTTTATTTGCGAACGAAAACAAAACTCGCGCTTTACTAGATTCTGATTCTTTCCATCGCTTTATACGGCCAAGAATCGCGGTTGTTGAGAGAAGTCGAACGCATGTACTTTGGAGTCTTGGAAAGAGCTGTAAACTTTTAGTTCTAAGCACCCATGGTGGAGCAGAGTGCCGAATTAAAAGATCTTCATCCTGAGCGATTTCCAGCCATCATTGCCTTGATCTGTGACCAGGTCAAATTCGACATCCTTTACTTCCATTCTTAAAGCTGCACCGCCATGAGCCTCTGGGTCTGCCTCTGCTGCGATGTCCTGCTGGGTTCCAATCTAACGCTTGCTTGCAGATTTCGTTTCCACCCCTGCAGGGCCCTGCGTGGAGAGAGTGTGGCCGACCCACCTTCACGAATTTCTGTCGCTATTGGCTTTTGATGACATCGACGATGGAGCTCCACGTTGGAGATCCAATTGTGAGGCCACCATGCACGAATTATATATCGCAGGCATCTATTGTAGAAGACCTGCAGCCGTTGAGTGTTCTCCACTGATACACACCAGGTTTCACTGGCGTATAGTAGCACAGATTTCACGAATGAGTTGAAAATTCAGATTTTGGTGCGTCGACTAATCTAGTTGTTTGTTTCCATACATCTTTTAAACTCGCAAAAACAGCCCTCGCCTTCTTGATCCGTGCACCGCGATCATGGTACCGCTATAGGCCACCATTTTGACTATCAAGATATTGGAAGATTTCAACATTCTCCACTGCTTGCCTAGCTACTGTAAAGCTGGAACGGTTGACCGTGTTTACATACAACGGTTTGGTCTTGTTAACGTTGATGATAAGACCTGCCGCCGAGGACCGATCGGCAAGATCATCGTGATAACTCTTCAAGTAACACACTTGTCACAGAAGAGTCACGGAGACGCAGGTTTTTGTTGCGCCGAAGCCACTGTGACTTACTTCTAGCAAGTAAGTGTTTATTTGTTAGAAGTAAGTCACAGTGACTTCTGCGAAACAAAAGTCTACGCTGCGTGACTCTTCCGTGACAAGTGTATTACTTGGGTCTGCATATAAGAGCGCCGTTGAGCCAAGAGAGCAACTTCATCAGCCAGTTCAATGTGATTCAGGTGCTCCATGGTAAGGGGCTGCCATAGAAACTCACGATTTGGTTCACCAACACCAGGATCTCGTTGACTACAATGAGAAACAGTAGCGGTGATGATAGTATACATCCCTGCCACACTTCAGCAACGACCCGGATGGGATCGGACAAGGCACCGTTGTGCAGTACTCTGCAGGAAAATGCCCTGTACACAGCAAAAAATCTGAATGTTACCTCTGACGTAAACCAAAATCAAACGTAATATTGGATCATGTAAGCAACTTTCCGACTTAACTTTGCATTTGATTTATTGGAATCGATTGCGGCATGTTGTCATTCTTTACGTTCAGTTCTTTGTGCAACAATATTCTTTGTCGATGATACATACGCAATCTATTTCTCGGAAGTTTGGGGCTGTCCATAAACCACGTGGTCATGAGGGGGGGGGGGGGGGGGGGCTCGGCCAACGACCATTTTGTATGGACAAATAAAAAATTTTGTATGGATCAATGACCACGCGGGGGGGGGGGGGGTTGAGAAGTCCCAAAAAAATGACCACGTGGTTTATGGACAGCCCCTTTCTGTTATTATAGTCTAGTCGCATTGGATGTCCATTAACTTTACACGCGCAATGTAAAGTTGGCTAGCTCTCAAATCAAATATGGCGGCGATGTAAACAAATCGTTCGCCGAGTGAAAAAGCTGATTTTCCGTTGCAATGAGTTTTTCAACGTAAGTATTTCTCTGATGAATCAGTGAAGAACTCCATATTCACGATTGCATTGCGTTTTTTCAGGTGCAGCAGGTATCTGGAATGAAACGCGGCGGCAGCAGCAGCAGCAGGTGGAAAATAGTGAGCAGAAGCGGCATCACTTTGGATTGCAACAATCTTCAACAAGCAAAAAATCAAAGCAAAGCTAGTAGGATACGGTAATATGCAGCCTAAATGAGAGAAAACTGCAAGATAATGTATTGTAAATGTGTTTTACCCTTGGTGAGCAAGCAAATAAATGAATAGTTACAAAAAAAACTATCTTTTTGTGTTTGTTTTTTTTTCAATTCAAACCATCCATCAAACCCGAAAACCGACGGCAGCAATAGAAGCGACGATATTTACAGGACCATTAAGTTTACATGACGACACGAAATGCAAATGTAAATATAAAATGGCTTGTAATTATACGGCATATACCGTCCCTACACAGTTATGGATCACACACAGTAACGGATCACTTTGATGTTTAAAGTCAAATATCTTGCTCAAAACATATATTTCGGCACGAAATTCATTTTTGTAGCATGATCCTATTTGTTTTCTAAGATAAAAAGTGATTTTCATGATCTTAATCTGAAAATCAAATGTATTATATTGCAACGATCGAGTTGTCTTCTCATAACTGCCAGAAAATATCCGAAATCCATAAGAAGCTACTCCTGCAGTGATAAGCTCTGAAAGTGTCGAAATCCATCGATTTTGATATAAAAAGCGCTCGTATACCTCGGAAAAGGTATGTTTACATCTATTTGGCGAAATTTTACTTGATTCTGGGACTAAAATACTAAAATAATGCGATTTTCAACAGTGATCCATAATGTGATCCAGAAACTGATCGTTTGACGCTATTATGGGTCACTTCAAACAAACATTGATTTTCGCTCCGCTCAACGCTCCCGATGCAATTTTTTTAGCTTAATGTAACAAAAGCATTATTTAAAAACCCAGATTAATCCACCTAGTGGTGATAGTGCCTTTCTCGTCGAAACTGTACTCATGATTTTTCCATCGACGTTAGCCAAAATGTTCCTGAATCATTTTATATAGAAAAACACAATTTTAACTTTCAAAAAGCAACCATTTTGGCTTTCATCGATTTGGGAAACTTATTGATGATACATATTCCGTTGTTATGTTCAACAACAAAACATAGCTAAAAAAATATCAGACCTCTTAGCTGACTGCTTGACCACCTTACCCCTAGTCGTGCATTGGGGTCATTATGACCCCATTCTATTCACTACGGCAGCGGGGTGAGCGTCAGCTAATGCATTAAGAAGGTTGACTTTATTCACAATTACAGATCACTTTGTGATCCTCGACAAAGTGTTTTTAGCACACTTTAGGCTATATTTTAGTATCATTGGTAACACGATTCATGTGAAATTTGACCTTCTTACGAGAAAAAGCAGAAAATTGAAATTTTTCATTCAAATTTCAATCGCAATGAGAAGAGCGAGGGCTCAACCAGCCGCACCCAAATTGTGAGCAGCAAATTTTAGAAGCAAAAGGAGATTGAATATTGAAAAAACTTTATTCGGTGTTGATGCGATCAAATTATATTTTTTCCACGTTGTTCCATCCTACTATATATTCACACCGTACGAATCTGAAATGGTGTGATATGATGAGATCGCTTTGGTCACGATTTTGTTCTCTTGCATATATGAAGATTTTGACCATTTTTTCACTTATAATCTTCCCCAACGTTTACAGGCTATCAAAAGAGCTACGATTTGATTTATCGCTTTAACATTTATTTTGTTCACTTTTATAATTCCACTATTTGATGTGCAGCTTTCATGGGTTTTGTTCAATTTTACGTTTGACCACTTACGGCGGGACACCTGGAACCGATTCCGGTTGTCTCACATATGGACTGAGACTATGTTCTTGTCAACTGTTCATCGGGTTACCTAAAAAGCCGAATATCAAAGTGATCTGAGGCTATTTTCTTGCTAACCGTTCGGCAAATTTTATAAAAAGCTGCGATTTTATGTGTCGCATGCACGAATTTGGTTCACTTCTATTCAATCACTTCCCATGGAACACCCGCAACCGATTCTGAAATACTATTACTAGTTCTAGATGTGGCCTGAGACTACTTTCTTGTTGACCGTTCATCAAAAAATCAAAAACGCCGCTATGGTTTGGTTCCCTTCTATATTTTACCACTTCCGGTGGGTTTCTCG
Organism: Aedes albopictus; assembly: GCF_035046485.1. NCBI lineage: Eukaryota > Metazoa > Arthropoda > Insecta > Diptera > Culicidae > Aedes > Aedes albopictus. Next base: position 423,265,713 of record NC_085137.1, read on the forward strand.
TCTCATCACCAGTTATGGAACACTACCGGTTCTCTCAAATATGGTCTGAGATTATGTACTGGTTAACCGTTTATCATGTTACTGAATAAGTCATTGATATGTCGCATGTATTGGTTCTCTTTTACATTCGACCATTTCTGGCGGGACACCCGGAATCGGTTCCGTAACACACTGATATGGCTTGCGTCTATTTTCTTGCAACTGTTCATCATGTTACCTAAACAGCCACGATACATCAATGCATGGGTTTGGTTTCACTTCCGGCCCGGAACTGGTTGCGGAACACTACCGGTAGTCTCTTAAATTGTCTGAGCCTATTTGCTTGCTAACGTTTATTAGGTTATCAAAAAAGCCGCGCTTTGCTGTGTTGCATGCACGGGTTTGGTTCAATTTTATATTTAGCCGCTTTTGGAGGGAAACCCGGAACTAGTTTCGGCACTACCGGCAGTCCCTAATGTGGTCTTAGCCTACTTCCTTGATAAACGATCATCAAGTTGTCAGAAAAGACGTGATTTGATGTGTCGCATGCATAAGTTTTGTACACTTTTATATACGGCCATTTCCGGTGGGACACCTAGAACCGGTTCCGAAACACTACCGGTTCAGATATGATCTGAGTATTTTTTTATGCCAACCTTTCATTATCAAAAAAAAGCCACGCTTCGATATGTCGCATGCATAGATTTGGTTCACTTTTATATTTTGCCACTTCCGGAGGGACACCAGGAACCGGTTCCGGAACACTACCGGTTCAGATATGGTCTGAGACTGTTTTCTTGCTAACTGTTCATCAAGTTATCGAAAAAGCCGTTGTTTGATGTGTCGCATGCATGGGTTTAAATCACTTTTATATTTTACCACTTCCAGCGGAACATCCGGAAACGGTTCCGGAACACTACCGGTTCAGATATGGTCTCAGACTATTTTCTTGCTAACTGTTCATCAAGTTATCGAAAAAGCCGCGATTTGATGTGTCGCATGCATAGTTTTGGATCACTTTTATATTTGGCCACTTCCAGCGGGACATCCGGAACCGGTTCCGGAACAGTACCGGTTCAGATATGGTCTGAAACTGTTTTCTTGCTAACTGTTTATCAGGTAATCGAAAACGCCGCAGTTTGATGTGTCGCATGTATTTGTTTGTTACATTTTTATGTATGGCCCCTTCCAAGGGTACTGGTCCGGAACACCGAAATGGCCATAACTCCGGAACGGCTGGACCGATCCGAACCATTTTCAATAGGAAACAATGGGACCAGATTCCGCGTCGAATGAACTGTCGGTCATTAAAATAGGTTGATGTTTACTGCCAAAAAGTGATGTGAGTTTTTTGTACACATACACACATACACACACACATACACACACACACATACACACACACAGACATCACCTCAATTCGTCGAGCTGAGTTGATTGGTATATGTGACTCGACCCTCCGGGCCTTCTATCAAAAAGTCATTTTTGGAGTGAACATATAGCCTTTCCAGTACACTTAGTGTACGAGAAAGGCAAAACATAGAACCTTGAAAACTAGGTGTCTTGAAACGCATAATAGTAAACATAATACTTAAGATGTAGAACATCACTGTACCCTAGTGGCGTACCTCTTGCAAAGTACATGGACTTAGGAATTTTTAATGTTTTCTTTTTATTTATCTGTAATATCGGGTACTCCACCATTAAAATAATCAAGACACTGTGTAGTTTGGCGTTACCAACCCAAATTATATGTTAAGGTTGGAATTTTGAGTAATAACGCGTTGATCCATAATATGGCTCAAATTGAACCATAATATGTGGGACTCCATGGAACTGATCCATAATAAAGCATTCGGTAAACAGTGAAATATTCTATTTTTACGCAAAAATGACATGCTATTATACCTCAAATAGTTCGGTAACCAAAAATTCAAATCAAAACGTAGCCAACGGTGCTTTCAAAGTCGTAGTTTTTGTTTTATTTTATTTTTTATCGAATTTTGGAGGTAAAAAATATCACTAAGTGATCCATGACTGTGTACCCACGGTATCACGCTCCAATTATGTGCATGATATTTAATGTAAATGTACGCTGAATTTTCGAACTGTGTACTGCGTTTCAATGTGGTCGATGATTTCCTCAGGGTCACCCTTGCGCCTGAGGGCTCCTCACATGCTTTCGTGATTGAAACGGTAGAATGCAATGAATACAAGGTAAAGAGATTCTTTGAATTTATTGATTTGATCCAAGATGATACGTGTAGGAATAAGATATCCGTATTAAATAATAATTTGATTTGCAATTAAAAATAAAACATTACTTAAAGATCCAAAATATCCAAATACTAAAATAAATATGTTCCACAAAAATGGATTAAAGAATTCTTTCCGTGTTTGCCAAAACAGATACTTATATTGATTTTAGAGTGCATAGTTTGGAGAATCCATCTCCCTTGCGAGAAACGAGGACGTCGAGTAAGAACAGAGCACGGGCGACAGGCGTCAGTTTGGTGACTATTGAGATGGAAAATGGAAGTGTTCGATCTGACCGGGTGTGAAGAAAAACAAACGAAAAAAAATAATTGTTAAAATATAAAGTGTTCGGAAGAAAAATAACTTGTGTTCGTGTTTATTTATTATTTTTTGAGAGATACCCGACAATACGGAGCGCGACAATTTGGACCCCACAATCCTGCTTGATGCATGGATAGTAGTATGGGACAAACATCAAATTCTCGCTCCAGTTGACTTTTTCGATTCCATTTAGGTCTCATATGAACTGTGCAAAATTTCAGCGCAATCGGTGAAACTATAATTTAGCGCAAGCGGTTCAAAGTTACCATAGGATTTACTATGGGAAAAGTTACACTTTCAGATAAAAATTCCCAGAGGTCGCCCCTTGTTTCCTTAATTCAAATCGATTGACGCTTCTTGTAGGAAAATCATTTATGAAACTTTCCTTCGAAGACCGCAAAACAATTGGATGCTTGTGGAAAAAGTTATTGATTTATTACCGAATAGTGATCCAACGAACGGCTTTTTGTTTTGTTTTATCAGCAGCACTGCTGCTGGCGTCGCTGCATGGGGTGGCGGGTGGCATCACCACCCCCAGAAACAGCAGCAGCCAAGGCAGCAGCCACAGTGCTGCTGATAAAACAAAACAAAAAGCCGTTCGTCGAATCACTAATCGGTAATAAATCAATAACTTTTTCCACAAGCATCCAATTGTTTTGCGGTCTTCGAAGGAAAGTTTCATAAATGATTTTCCTACAAGAAGCGTTGATCGATTTGAATTAAGGAGACAAGGGGCGACCTATGGGATTTTTTGTTTGAACTGAATTTTATACAGTTCATATGGGACCTAAATGGGATCTAAAAAGTCGACTGGAGCGAGGATTTATTTTTTCCATACAAGCGTGTCCCATACTAATGGATAGCTGTTTCTATCTTCTGCACTGATGAAGCTTCGGTGTTGAAGTGGGTAATGCACCGAACCCTAGGTGAATCGTGCTGAGGTGTTGGCGGCGTGGCTGGAACTTGAGCCGAATAGATGTGACGAGTCACGGCTTTGGCTCATCGTACTTTCGCTCGCTCTATCGTGGTTTTGGCGTTCCTTCACTCCTCTCTTCCTCCAGGTGTCAACTGTGATCCACCGCTTTCTCTGGGTGCGTAGCTCACCCATCGCCGGTGACAATGAAGGCGATCATGATGACGCTTCATTGATCTTCTAGGTTTCCAGCTTCGGATGACCAAGATTAGGCCTATTGTGACATTATCCGTGCAGAGCATGCCGCAATAATGCATTGCAATTTAAGGGCAATAAAGTATCGATTTTGATACCATTTTTGTTCTGATTTTCTAGAAGCTTCAGAGGCTATCAAATTTGATAACAAGTTCGCGCCATTTGGACTTAGGAATCCCCGAAGAAATTCCAGAAGAAATCCCCGAAGGAACTGCAGGAGGAATCTCTAAAGGAACTCCTGGATGCAGGACCGTGCACAACAAGGGCTAAAAAGAGGGGTTTTGCGCATTCTCTCTAAAGGGGCGCCAAGCATGATAAATTAGGGCAAAGGGAGGCACAGGTCTTGTCCGGAAGGAATCTTCGAAAGAACTCGTGGAGGAATCCCTGAAGGAATACCTGAACTAATCCCTACAGGAACTGCTGAATCAATCCTTGAAGGAACTTCTGCAAGAATCCCTCATGGATCAACAATCTCTCCTGAAAAGATCCCTGTGAAATTTCCTGGTGAAATCCTTATCGGAATTTCAGAGACGTCCCAGTCGAGATTGTACGAAAAATCCCAGAGGAGATTCCAGGAGAAATTGTCGAAGAAATGCCAGGAGGAATCCCCGAAGTAATTCCAAGAGGAATTCTCAAAGTTCCAGAAGAAATTCCCAAGAGAATTCTAGAACAAAGTACAGGAGGAGCCCTCGAAGGAATTCATGAATGAATCCTAGAACGAATTGCAGGAGGAATATTAGAAGAAATATCAGGCGAAATTTCCGAAGGATTTCCCGGAGGAATCTCCGAAGAGTTACCAGAAGGAATTCCTGAAAGTTTTCTATAAAGGATTTCCAGGAGTAACCCCCGTAGAATTAATAAGAGGAATCCCCGAAGAAGTTCCACAACGAACCCCAGAACAAATCCGCGAAGCATTTCCTGAATAAATCAACTAAAAGAATGAATCTTCTGAAGATTTCCAGGAGGAATCACCGAAGGATTTCCATGAGAAATTTCAGAAATATTTCCAGGGATAATCCCCGAAAGAATTTCAGGCGTAAGTTCAGAAAAATACCTGGAGGGATCACTGAAAGAAATCCAGAAAGAATTCTTGTAGGAAGTCTATTAGAGATCCATCAAGGATATCCTGAAGGTTTGCCTGATTTAGTTCCTAAAGGAATATTGAAAGAACTCATACAGTACGAGAAATAAGTATAAAGACAGAGCCGTTTTCCATACAAAATAATCATGTTTAGGGATCAAAATCTCTTTTTCTAGCGATTAGATTATGATGAAATTTTGGCTGCAACCTTAAAATAACTAGAATTTTGGCTTGTAATATAAATCATCATCCATGCAAACGTTTACATCGACTTTTTAGATTCAAATAAGTATAAAGACACAATTTTCATACGAAAAAGTGTCTTTATACTTATTTGAATATGAAAAGTCTATGCGTTTGCATGGATGATAATTTATTTTCCTAAACAAAAGTATAATTATTTTAAGGTTGTAGCCAAAATTCCATAACAATCGAATCACTAGAAAAAGAGATTTTGATTCCTAAACATGATCATTTTGTATGGAGAACGGCTCTGTCTTTATACTTATTTCTCACACTGTAGAAATAATTCCTAAAGGAACTTCCGGAAAAATGTATTGGGATCGACTGTGATTGTGGTTATGTTACGTGGGATTTCGGCTTTCAGTCTTCGCGTAATCATAAACGGATTTATGTTCTACGCCTTTTTCGAAGGATAGATAATCACTTTGTTCAATCGTGAGTTAACTTGCCAGTTCACTTCTATCCACTTATCCGCTAGCGGTAATGGCGGCGGCGGGCACAAATAACCGATTCGAATTTTGACGTTTCTTGGGGATCGCAATCGGTTGGCGCCACTAAACGGTTGGTGAAGGGGTGAGGAGGAGAATGAAACTGTTTTGACTTTCCCCCAAGAAACGTCAAAATCCGAACCGGTTGAATATGCCCGCCGCCGCCATTACCGCTCGCGGATAAGTGGATTGGGTTTTGTTGTACCTCCTACACTTTTGCGCTTCCTGGATAGACAGAATCAGAATTTGGCGCGAAAGTGACCGGCAAGAGCAAGAGAGTAGGAGGTGACGTGCGACTATGTTCAACACATTTTAACTCACAACAGCCATCGAAAAAGGTTCAATACATGTAGCCGAAACGTCAGGTGTAGAACATAAATCCGTTTATGATTACGCGAAGGCTGAAAGCCGAAAACCCCCGTAACATAACTTCTGGAAAAATCCTTGATATAATTCCTGGAGGCATTCCTGAATCCTTCTGGAAAAATATCCGAGAGACTTCCGGGTGCGATTCCTGGAAGAATCTCTAAAGGAACTTTTGGAGGTATCACTGAAAGAGCTACTGGAGTAATCCCTGAAGGAGCTTCTGTAGGAATCCCTGAAGAAGCTTCTGGAATCATCCCTGAAATCCTGGTGGTATCCTCAAATCCTCCGGGAAAAATCTGTGAATGTTACCCTGGAGAGATCCCTGAAGGAGCTTCTGGGCAGATCTTTGAAGAAACCCCTTCAGGAATCTCAAGTTGAATTTAAGACGAATCCCTGAAGGTTATTCTGTCAGAATACTGGCGAGAGCTTCTGAAGATATCTCTGATGAAACTCTCGAAGGCATGCCTGAATCCTCCTGGAAGTACTACTGGGGAGATCCCTAAAGGAACTACTGGGGCGATTCCTACCGGAGCATCTGGAGAAACCCTTGAAAGAATTGCTGAACTAAGTGAGTTCTCGAAGGAACTCCTGAATCCATCTTTGGAGGAACTTCTATAGGAATACATGAAAAAAACTCCTGGAGAAAACTCTTAAGGAATCCCTGCTTATCTTCTTAGAAAATCTTTATGTGGCATTCCGAAGGTATTCCAAGAGGAATCCCCGAATGGATTCCAGGAGGAATTCCAGAAGCAATTTCTGAAAAAAAAAATCCTGGAGGAATCCTTGAAGGAACTCCTACTAAAACTCTGAAAAAACTCCTGATGCTGAAAAGATATCTAAATGAACTTTTGGAGAAATCCCAGATTGGAAGGATTTTTTAACGGAACTTCTGGAAGATTCGCGAAAAAAACTTCTGTTGGTATCCCTGTAGAATTTTCTGAAGGGATTCCTGATGGACCTCCTGGAGGCATCACTAAGTTCTTCTGGAAGAATCAGAATGATGAATAAATTCTAATGATGAAAATGAAAATTATTGCAAGACAAAAGTAGACAGACCAAATTTCCAATGACCAGTCCTTAAAATATAAGAATGCACTGTTTCCAATTTCAATATCATAACTTTAGAGATCAATTTCTTTCTGATTTTCTCTTTATAGTATTATTTACAAAAATACGGATCATTTTATATCATTCCATTTTGATCCGCTAGAGAACGGTTTTGACAAGCGTCTTAAATTGCAAAAGTAACCGAATATGAATAATTGTTTTTTTTTTAATTTCGTTGTTAATGATCATATTGCATTATCACTAACAACTAATAGAAACATTTATTATGACAAATCAATGATTGCAGTCAAACTTTCATGATGTTTTGTCGGAAACAACCTTCGCGTTGACGTCACTCATGAATTCACCCTTTCGGAACCATGTCCACGACAGCATTCAGTTGGTTGTAGAAGTTCTTTTTGTCTTGCAATTCGGCAGCATCGGTTGGCGTGTAACATTGGATCATGATAAGGTTTCGAACCTGCATTCTGAATCTGGCTACAATTATCGTCTTGTCAATAGGTTCCCACTTCATAAGAGCAGCGCGGAGCAGTACATTAGTTTCACGGTGACGATGATCGTGATCGCCTTGTAGCAGAATTTGGCCGGATGCCAATCTGTGTTCTCCAATGTTCGGCCAACGAACTCCGCTCAGTGCAAGAATCTCAAGCTTCAAACAGCATGCCTCATTGGCTAGGGTAGTGGACGTATTTTGGCCCGGGCAGGTGTTTTGGCCCACCTTGGGAATTTTATTTCGAGAAGAGTAGGTTTTTGGCCTAAGGTAGGGCTGCCACCTTAGGTATAGTTTACGGTGGAGGAGCACTTCATACTCAGCCGCTGGATGACAGAGCAGACGCTGTTTGAGCCGCACCTTCTTGATGAACAGACACTCGCTACGTATCCCCTCAAACTATCTGAAGTCAGAAGAACAATAGTGTAGTAAGAAGTTCTATACAAGACAATAGAAAACGCCCCTACAGTTATGTCCATCACTGTATTCCCCACCAGACAGGACCCAGGAACAACCGAACTCGGTCCGCGCTGATGGGCCACGCATGGTTTATTCATAAGCCATCTCTGTTTCCCACACTCTCCGCCAGCAAAGCTTGTTGTGTTTTGGCACTTACTGGTTATAGGAATCTGTTGTTTGTCATAACGCAAAGTAATAACAATATCCGAACTGAATAATGCCTTTCGGCTGGGCTGGCAGACAAGCTTCCGTCCCTTGCAGGGCCTTTAGTCCCAGCCCCCACAGTGCCACAGTGATTGTTCCGTCGACAAGGAACGGCCTGGTTTTAATTTGCTTTCATAACATATTCATATTCGGTAAACATTGACATGGTGTCTTCTTTTCATTTCCATCATCAATGCGGGATGGGATGTGTGATGATCCGGGGGATGAACAAGCCGGAAGCTTCCGACGGCGCGCGGTGACGGGACGCTTCTTGCATTACATCCGAGCTTGGAGCTTGTACCTTCCATAGGAAAGAGAGATAATTCCACTTTCCCTTCAACAATGGAAGATAAACACATTTTCAGCCGGAGGACAACAACGCAACGTTGTTGTAAGCAAACAGTTTCGATAAGCTTGTTATCGAATAACGGACTACGCAGAACAATACGAAACAACCACAGCAGCATAAGTAACGACAGATTTGCAAGAGGACCAAATGTCTACCGCACCGTGATGCCGTATCTGGTTGAACATAACTGTTTACTTGGTGTGCTAGCGAATGCTGGTACAAGCAAAAAGCTGCCATCTTCATTTCATGTTCTCTGCATCCACTAGATGCAGGCCGATGAGAAAATTTACATCAATATTGCAATGCTACATTGCTACCGTAAATTCTGATGATGAAATGTATGCACACAATTTGAACATGTACTTTCATTCGAAATTGAACTGAAATCAACTGAAACCTTTACTGAGTTTGGCTAAAACATTGAGTGATTGATTACGTACAATTCCGTGACTCTCAACTTCACCGGGAGCTGCCGCATACTTGTCGATATACTGATGGACTGCGGGTTCAGAATTGTCCGTGATTAACAGCATAGGATACCGACAGCCGGCCCGGTATAATCCGGAGCGACTGAAGCAAGCGGATGGCGCCATGATGGAGCACGATGAAGCCCCTCTCGAGGACTGCTGGAGTACGATAAATGCAGCCATCAACAACGCAACACAGACCAACGTTGGGTATGTGGAACGGAACCGGAGGAACCGATGACGAATGCAGAGAGATTTTGGAAGAGAAGAACGCAGCGAGGACAGTCATGCTGCAGCACGGGGCTCGACAGAACGTGGAACGATAGGGGTAGGCGGGGCAATATGGACACCCTAAGGTTTTTGCCAACTTTATCTGGCAAGATGTCAAAAAAGTTTAGTTTTTTGATACATGTATCCTTTTAAGGTCTATTTAGCATCTATTGCATAAAAATGCTCGCGAAGAAAAATTATTTATCCACTTCAAAAAAATATTTTGAAAAATGTAAGTTTTTCATGACCGTCTTCAAGCATATGGGGCAGAATGGACAAACCCATGGGGCAATATGGACACCATGAGACTTTTTCGAATTTCGTACATTATTTACACCTATAAAGTCATTTCATTACAAAACAACTATTATGGATGAATAATATGCCGAATTAGTTCATTTTTGTTCAATTATTTTAAATTCAGGCTGTTTTGGATCAAGCTTTGTTTTTGTCGGCATGTACAGCTGTGCCTAGAACAACTATTTTCCACTGCTGTCGTTTTTTGACAAACTTGTTTCACCCTATGTCTACTATAGTGAAAATTTAGCCGAAAATATACTGAAATCGAAGAATTTGGTTGGTTTGTGATTCAGGTTATATTTTTCCCTTGCCGCTTCTTTCAAAAAGGTGAGTGTCCATTTTGCCCCGGCAGCAGAAGATATTTCCAAACTTGATTTTTAATATAATAAAGAAGAAAATATAAACATTTAACATGTTTATATTTTCTTCTTTATGTAGATGTAGATGCATGTAGATACAGCAAAACTACTTGCATGTGTTCTAGAAATATCAGGTTTTAATCGACCTACAATAAATTAATCACTAAATCTTATTTTAGATGGTGTGAAAATTATAATTTCCATGCTCAAAAAACGGAGGACGCAACTTTTTCGTGTAAAATCAAGTATAATTTTAATTTCGAATGTTTATTTCCTGAAATTGCGTTTTAGACAAATGGACTATATTCTTTATTCATTAAAAGTTCAAAAAAGTTCGCATATTCCAAAATATTGTGGGTGTCCATTCTGCCACGGGTGTCCATATTGCCCCGCCTGGCGCCTACCCCTATAAAAGAACGCGGAAACAGCAGATCGCCTCTTCCGGCAGAAAAGCGCTATCTGGAGGAATCGGAGTGCGAACAAATGGAACTACTGTGACGTTCACAAGAAACACAGAAGTTATACCAGAAACTCAACGCATATCGCAAGGGCTTCGTGCTGCGAGGCGAAATGTGGACGTAAGGTGATCAAAAGGTGGAAGCAGCACTATGACGAACATCTGAATCGTACGGGAAACGCGAAATTGGAGGACCAAGGCAGCGGAAGAAATGACTAAGACAGTACAGCAGGGAACAACAACGAGCCAACTCACTAGTTGAGGGAAGTTAAGGATGCTATCCAACAGTTCAAGATCAATAAGTCTGCTGGTAAGGCTGGTATCAGTGCAGTAATCATCAAGATGGGCCCGAAAACGTTGGCCATCTGCCTGCACCGGCTGGGAACAGCTTTCATCGTGATGGGTGATATGCAGAGGCGCGTGATCGGTTGGTGGCCGATCGACGAAGAATGTGCAGGTTGAGGATCAAAGGCCGATTCTTCAACTTCAGCATAATAAACGTGAACAGCCCACACTCCGGAAGTACTGATGATGACAAGGACGCATTTTACGCGCAGCTCGAACGCGAGTACGACCGCTGCCCAAGCCACGACGTCAAGATCATCATAGGTGATTTGAACGCTCAGGTAGGCCAGGAGGAGGAATTCAGACCGACGATTGGTAAGTTCAGCGCCCACCAGCAGACGAACGAAAACGGCCTACGACTCATTGATTTCACCGCCTCCAAAGATATGGCCATACGTAGCACCTTTTTCCAACACAGCCTCCCTTATCGTTACGCCTGGAGATCACCACAGCAGACGGAATCTCAAATCGACCACGTTCTGATTGACGGACGGCACTTCTCCGACATTATCGACGTCAGGACCTATCGTGGCGCCAACATCGACTCCGGCCACTATCTGGTGATGGTCAAACTGCGCCCAAAACTCTCCGTCATCAACAATGTACGGTACCGGCGACCGCCACGGTACAACCTAGAGCGACTGAAGCAAACGGATGTCGCCTCAGCATACGCGCAGAATCTCGAGGCCGCGTTGCCAGACGAGGGCGAGCTCGATGAGGCCCCTCTAGAGGACTGCTGGAGTACAGTGAAAGCAGCCATCAACGACGCAGCCGAGAGCACCATCGGGTACGTGGAACGGGTTCGCAGCAAGGGACTCGACAGAACGTGGAACGTTATAAACAGAAGCAGAAACAGCAGACCCGCCTCTTTCGGGAGGAAAAGCGCCGCCTGGAAGAAGCGGAGTGTGAAGAAATGGAACTGCGGTGCCGTTCCCAAGAAACACGGAACTATCAGAAGCTCAACGCATCCCGCAACGGCTTCGTGCCACGAGCCGAAATATGCAGGGATAAAGACGAAGGCCTCTTGACGGACGGACGTGAGGTGATCGAAGGGTGGAAGCAGCACTTCGATCAGCATCTGAACGGCGTGGAGAACGTAGGCACGGGAGCCCACGGCAACGGAGGAAACGACAACGCCAGTGCAGCGGAGGACGGAAATGAACCAACTCCCACGCTGAGGGAAGTTAAGGATGCCATTCACCAGCTCAAAACCAACAAAGCAGCTGGTAAGGATGGTATCCCAGCTGAACTCATCAAGATGGGCCCAGAAAAGTTGGCCACCTGTCTGCATCGGCTGATAGTCAGGATCTGGGAAACCGAACAGCTACCGGAGGAGTGGAAGGAAGGGGTAATCTGTCCCATTCACAAGAAAGGCGACCATTTGGAATGTGAGAACTTCAGGGCGATCACTATTTTGAATGCTGCCTACAAAGTGCTATCCCAGATCATCTTCCGTCGTCTGTCACCTAAAACAAAAGAGTTCGTGGGAAGTTATCAAGCCGGCTTCATCGACGGCCGGTCGACAACTGACCAGATCTTTACCGTACGGCAAATCCTCCAGAAATGCCGTGAATACCAGGTCCTAACGCATCACCTGTTCATAGACTTCAAAGCGGCATACGATAGTATCGACCGCGCAGAGCTATGGAGAATCATGGACGAAAACGGCTTTCCTGGGAAGCTGACTAGACTGATTAAAGCAACGATGGACGGTGTGCAAAACTGCGTAAGGGTTTCGGGTGAACTATCTAGTTCATTCGAATCTCGCCGGGGACTGCGACAAGGTGATGGACTCTCATGCCTACTCTTCAACATCGCTCTGGAAGGTGTGATGCGACGAGCCGGGCTCAACAGCCGGGGAACGATTTTCACAAAATCCGGACAATTTGTGTGCTTTGCGGACGACATGGACATTATTGAAAGAACATTTGGAACGGTGGCAGAGCTGTACACCCGCCTGAAACGCGAGGCAGCAAAGGTCGGACTGGTGGTGAATGCCTCAAAAACAAAGTACATGCTGGTAGGCGGAACCGAAAACGACCGGATCCGTCTGGGTAGTAATGTTACGATAGACGGGGATACTTTCGAGGTGGTGGAGGAATTCGTCTACCTCGGATTCTTACTGACGGCTAACAACAACGTGAGCCGTGAATTTCGGAGGCGCATCATCAGCGGAAGTCGGGCCTACTACGGGCTCCAGAAGAAACTGCGGTCGAAAAAGATTCACCCACGCACCAAATGCACCATGTACAAAACGCTAATAAGACCGGTTATCCTCTACGGGCACGAGACATGGACCATGCTCGAGGAGGACCTGCAAGCACTACGAGTTTTCGAGCGACGCGTGCTAAGGACGATCTTCGGCGGTGTGCAGGAGAACGGTGTGTGTCGGAGAAGAATGAACCACGAGCTCGCTGCACTTTACGGCGAACCCAGCATCCAGAAGGTGGCCAAAGCCGGAAGGATACGGTGGGCAGGGCATGTTGCAAGAATGCCGGACAACAACCCTGCAAAGCTGGTGTTTGCAACTGATCCGGTTGGCACAAGAAGGCGTGGGGCGCAGAGAGCACGATGGGCGGACCAGGTGGAGCGTGACCTGGCGAGCATCGGGCGCGACCGAGGATGGAGAGCGGCAGCCACGAACCGTGTATTATGGAGAAATTATTGTTGATTCAGTTTTATCTTGAATTTGATGTAATACTAATTAAATGAACCAGGTCCCACAGCATTACCTCTTCATCAACTCCAAGGCGAACAACGACATTGTTGCAACTCTATCCACGATTTATACAATTGTTCAGGTTAAAGTATACTTATATGCCATCATATACATCTTTGAAGCTGATATATTTTCTGTTCAATTTTGTTTTTTTTTTTAAATCGAGAAATCAATACATATGTGATTTTGTTACACTTTGAGCTTATGAATTAAATATCTGAGAATAAACCACATCAAGAATTCCTTCAGTTTACAGCTACCCCAGTTCTCATTTCCACATCAAATTATCTAGAATCACAATACTCCATTTCGTCACTGAACAATCCAGGTACAACAGCATAAGATCAGCACGACAACCGCCCACTCAATAACCCAGCAGGATGGAAACCCATTTGAATTTGGCCACAAATTGGATACATCTTCTGGTTCGGCCGTTAAAATGTTTTCCTACTCTAAACGCAAACGCACCATCCAAGCCACATCCCCATATTTGTCCAAAACGACGACGGTCGGCGGCGGGTTGGACTCCCTTCTGTGCCATAAAATTGAACGATGCAAAGCTAATAACGTCGAAAAGCCAAACAATCATTTGAGGTTTCTTACATTAATGTGGCCCCGTTATGCGGTATGGTTTCCAAATTGGGGCGCCGCCACGCTAGGACTACAGTCGGTATTTGCTCTCCTCACTTGTTCTGAGCAGTCAACGCTAGGCAATCAAAGTGCTTGCTAGTAGGTATGTAGTCCTTCCATGTCAGAGGCCCCGGTGCAGTAAGTGGAAGAACATCCTATAATAATGCAGAATCCCATGGAGCGAGGAGTAATATGATAGATGTGTTCTCGACCACAATGCAAACATGAACGCCCCGTTCTCGAAAGCACACTCAGTACTCGTGTTATAGGCGAACAGTGCGATACCTACCACCACCGCTGAGCTGAACTGAACTGAAGCGCTTAAACAGAATCCCATTTACTAACCAAAATCAATTTTCCCCTCTGTGGAAGGACAGTCTCCGGGGAGTGCATACGGGTAAAAGTCCAACCACTGCTGTACTGCTGCTGGATCGGCGGAATCCACAGCGGGGACTAAATAAGCTTTGGTTGGATCATTTTCAGATCATTCTTCCCAGTCGCGAGGAGCAGCGTTTCTCAACCTGTGAATATCAATTGAGGGGTTGTTCTACTTGTGCTTCTCCGAAAGTCAGTTTCTCGAATGACCCCTTTTCTACAATAGGCTAGATATTACTTTTGTTTTGAAATTATTCCTTGATCAGGGGGATTATGTTGTTCAGAGGATTATCAGACCCAAACCGTACACGACGTCAGCGAGCTGCTCCCAACGTGATGAAATAGGAAGGTTAATCTGAAAAGTCATGAGGGACAATATAGCGATACAGTTAACGAAAAGCAATCAGATGGGGTCATGTATTTATTATTAACTAAAACTTTTTGTCAAAGCTCTTGAAAGCAACGTGTCTTTAAAAAAAACTCCTATAAAATGACTTTCAACTGCTCTTATTCACATTCAACTGCTCTAATTCACATGGCTGACGTAAGCGGTGAGACGACATGTAACGAGATAATCACTGGAATCTTCTCTCGAGCGAGCGTAAGGTGGTCGAGAGGTGGCGGCAGCATTACGATGAGTACCTCAATGGCGACGTTGCAAACACCGAAGGGGCAGCAGGGACGAAAGTCCTGGGGCCTGACGCACCCCCCCCGCTTGCGAGTCAGCCGCGTAGTCGCCGGCTAAGAATAGGACTACTAACCCCAATTCAAGGTGTCAAGCGACCCGTGCTGAGGAATGAGTGATCGAGGGGGTGAAAAAGATGCTCGATCTTTAACGGAGCCTGTGGGGTACCTGGGCACCCCCCACAGTAAGCTGTCCCTTACCGCGTTAATGCAGGGCTCTGGCGTGGTGGACATTCTTTCCCGTGCTACTCGTGGGATTTAATCATGAAGTCAAATAAAAATCAGAATCTAGGTGGAAATAGTGGTGGGATCAACCCTTTCGCAAGAAGCGGGTTGATGAGATCTCCGACAAGGAGAAGTGAGGAGATAGGCGCTGGGAGTTGCGTACGCAGCTCAAGCGTGGGTGCTCCAGTCCACTTCCCGGCAAGCCAGCCGGTGGAGGTTATGGACGGAGCGTGGTTGTTGAGGGCCGTCAACCGAGGTTCCAAAGGACGGTCCGCAATAGAGGTGGCTGACCAGCAGCTTGGCAAAATCATCGACTTTGCGTCCACTAAGTCGAACATAAGCAAGGACCTGAAAACGGCCTTGCTTCGACTTAGGGCGTCGATCGACGATGCCAAGCAGGAGCACGCGGCACTCGCGTTGCTGACTGCTGCAGCAGCGGAGCCTGCAAATGAGAAAGTGCCGAAGTTTACCCAAACGGAGGCCTTCTCCTTCGCAGGAAGTCCGAATAAGGCGGAAGCGACTGCTCGCGACAAACGGGGCAAGCAATCGCAGAAGCGGGCGAGGCAACCGTCAGGCGAGGAGCTGTCTGGCAATGCCCGCAAGGCCAGGCGAATCATTACCCCGAAAGTCGGTAATAATGCCGGAAGGTCGGACCCCAGCCAGGGTTCCCGGAAAGCTGGGAAGGGTGGGCCTGAAAAGGCTGGCCCGTCCCGGAACGATGGGAACAAGGGGTTGCGACCGCTAGTGGGCCCTCAACAGCCACAGAGTAGGGCGATCCAAGGGGAGGACCCCCCTTGGACGAAGGTAGAGCGGAAGAGGAAGAAGAAGGCGAATCCGCAGGTAGTAGCGCAGGACGCCAAGCCAAGGCGTAGGAAGGCTGGTGCCAGGCGCGAGAAAGGCGACGCTATCGTCATCGAGACGGAACAGTCCAAGTACTCGGATGTCTTGAAGATGATGCGAAGCGACGCCAAGCTTGAGGGTCTTGGAGCCGACGTACGCAGTATTAGACGTACTCGTACGGGCGAGATGATCCTGGAGCTGAAGCGCCAGAAGGAGCACAAGGGCGCCGCCTATAAGAGGCTGGCAGAAGAGGTCCTTGGTGAGGGTGTGCAGGTGAGGGCTCTGACACATGAGGCGACTCTGAAGGTCAAGGACATCGATGAGATCACCGAAGTGGAAGAGCTCGTCACGGCACTGCGGCAACAGTGCGATGTGCAGGTGGCCGCTGCAGCCGTTAAGCTACGGAAAGGGCCAGCAGGGACACAGATAGCTTTGGTTCAGCTACCTGTGGCGGACGTCAAAAAGTCCGTTAAAGTAGGGAGCATAAAGGTGGGTTGGTGTGTGTGTCACCTGACATTCCACGAGCCACCAGAGGTTTGCTTCAGGTGTCTGGAACCAGGACACAAGTCGTGGGACTGCAAAGGCCCCGACAGGCGCAAACTGTGCAGGCGATGCGGCGCTGAAGGTCATAAGGCCCAAAGCTGCACGAGTCCGCCCATCTGCATGATCTGTACCGGGAAATCCTCGAACAACAGACATCCGATGGGTGGTCCAAGGTGCCCGGCCTTCAAGAAAGCCGCAGTGAACAACGAATCACAGTGCAGGTAACGCAGCTGAACCTGAACCACTGTGATGCGGCTCAGCAACTGCTTTGTCAGGCAGTTTCTGAGTGGGAGACGGATATCGCCATCATATCGGACCCATACCGAGTACCCGCCGGCAACGGCAACTGGGTCGCGGATGGGACCAGAAAAATGGCGGCGATATGGACGACGGGTAAATACCCCGTTCAGGAGTTGGTGTCTACTACCTATGAGGGCTTCGTGGTCGCCAAAGTAAACGGGGTCTTCTTCTGTAGCTGTTATGCGCCTCCGCGGTGGCCGATCGAGCAGTTCACGCAAATGCTGGACCGCTTAACGACCGTGCTAACAGAGCGAAGGCCGGTGGTAATAGCGGGCGACTTCAATGCCTGGGCCGTGGAATGGGGAAGCCGTTTCACGAACCAGCGGGGTCAGATCCTGCTAGAAACACTGGCCATCTTAGATGTCGACTTGGCTAATGTCGGTACCAAGAGTACCTTTAGTCGAAACGGAGCGGAGTCAATTATTGACGTGACCTTTTGTAGTCCTGGCCTAACAAGTAGTTCGAACTGGAGAGTAGATGATGGCTACACTCACAGCGACCACCTGGCGGTTCGCTACAGTATCGACTACAATAACAGCAGACAGCGGATAGAAGAAGAGGCGGCTAGGCCAAGGCCAAGCCCTCGCAGGTGGAAGACATCATACTTCGACGAAGGGGTATTTAGGGAGGCGCTCCGCCATGAGCGAAACTTAATCGGTTTAGACGGCGACGAGCTGGTAGCGGTGCTCTCACGTGCGTGTGATGCGACCATGCCTAGGCGAGTCCACCCTAGAAATGGGAGGTCACCGGCTTACTGGTGGACCGACGCGATTGCGGACCTGCGCCGCGCCTGCCTACGGGCTAGGCGGCGGATGCAGCGAGCACGATCAGAGGAAGAGCGAAACGAACGGCGGGTGGTCTTCGCCGCTGCAAAAGCCGCGCTTAAGACCGAGATAAGAGCAAGCAAAAAGGCCTGCTTTGAGGGTCTCTGTCAGAGTGCCAATACGAACCCGTGGGGTGACGCCTACAGGATCGTTATGGCCAAGACGAGAGGTGTGATGGCTCCTACAGAGCAATCTCCAGAGATGTTGGAGGGGATCATTGGAGGACTTTTTCCGCGTCATGATCCTAGTCCTTGGCCTCCTTTCGTAGGACAGCCGGGGACTGGGGCTGGCAATGAGGAGAGGGTCACCGATGTGGAACTTGCGGGGATAGCTAAGTCCCTTAGCGTAGGTAAGGCCCCAGGTCCGGACGGAGTTCCGAACTTGGCCTTAAAAGTAGCTATTGCAGAGGCTCCCGAGATGTTCAGGTCTGCTATGCAGAAATGCCTGGACGAGGGAGTTTTCCCAGAAGCTTGGAAGAGGCAGAGCCTGGTACTATTGCCAAAGGCGGGGAAACCACCCGGAGACCCGTCGGCATATAGACCAATATGCTTGATTGACACGGCGGGGAAGGTGCTCGAAAAGATCATCCTCAATAGAATGTTGCGGTTCACCGAGGGCGAAAATGGTCTTTCGAGTAACCAGTACGGCTTCCGGAAGGGGAGGTCCACCGTAGACGCTATCTTGTCGGTTACAAAAACCGCCGAGAAAGCACTCGAGCCTAAGAGGAGGGGAATTCGCTTTTTCGCGGTAGTGACTCTGGATGTAAGGAATGCGTTTAATAGCGCCAGCTGGTCTGCTATTGGCGATGCGCTCTTGCGTCTGGGGATACCGGAGTACCTGTACAAGATTCTCGGAAGTTACTTTCAGAATCGTGTACTAGTCTACGACACGGAGGTGGGTCGGAAGTGCTTTCACATAACCTCAGGAGTCCCGCAAGGTTCCATCCTGGGTCCGGTGTTATGGAATGTCATGTACGACGAGGTGTTGAGGTTAGAGTATCCAGTGGGAGTGGTGATTGTCGGATTTGCCGACGACATTACGCTCGAAGTCTACGGTGAAACGATCGAGGAGGTAAAGTTGACTACCAACCACTCGATCAAGGTTGTGGAGGCGTGGATGCGGTCCAGGAAACTGGAGCTGGCTCACCACAAGACAGAGGTGACGGTTGTTAACAATCTGAAGTCGGAGCAGCAGACGGAGATCAGTGTAGGAGACTGTACTATCCTGTCAAAGCGCTCCGTCAAACACTTGGGCGTGATGATCGACGATAAGCTTACCTTCGGTAGCCACGTCGATTATGCCTGTAAAAGAGCCTCCACAGCTATTGCGGCACTGTCCCGGATGATGTCCAATAGCTCTGCGGTGTACGCCAGTAAGCGCAAGCTTCTGGCTAGTGTTGCTACATACATACTTAGGTATGGCGGCCCGGCGTGGGGCACCGCGCTAAGTACTAAATGCTATCGACGGAAGCTGGAAAGTACTTACAGGCTTATGTGCCTGAGGGTTGCGAGCGCGTACCGTACCGTGTCACACGACGCTCTCTGCGTCATTACTGGTATGGTGCCTATCAGCATTCTTATCAGTGAGGACATGGAGTGCTTCGAAATGCGCGGCACAAGAGGCATACGCAGGACTGTCAGGATGGCCTCTATGGTCAAATGGCAGCGCGCGTGGGACAGTTCCACCAAAGGAAGGTGGACCTATAGGTTGATACCGAGGGTAGATAGTTGGATTAATAGGCGCCATGGGGAAGTCACATTCCACCTGACACAGGTCCTTACAGGTCATGGTTGCTTCCGACAGTATCTACACCGTTTCGGGCATGCGGATTCTCCCGAATGCCCAGTGTGCAATGGTTTAGAGGAAACGGCGGAACACGTTTTGTTCGTGTGCCCGCGTTTTCGCACAATGCGTGACCGCATGCTTGCCACATGCGGGGAGGACACAACTCCGGACAACTTGGTCCAGAGGATGTGTAGGGATGAGTTTGGCTGGAACGCCGTTTCAACGGCTATTACCCACATCGTCTGGGAGCTACAGAGGAGGTGGCGCGTGGACTCGGAGAATGGCTAGTCCAGATGCAGTACAAGAAGTGGTCCAGGGGTTCGGAGTCGGCTTCGTAGGTCATACCGGTGCCCTGCGGTCGAGATCGACCCTTACAACGATTAAGTGGCCGCGGAGAGGAAGTCCCGGTAGCGGTGCTGTCGTGGCGTCGGTCTACTGGGTTGGATCCAAGCCCGCGGTTGGAAAGGGGTCCCCGGCAAGGGTCGGGGCAGGTGGAGACCCTGCCGTCAGCAACCTACGGATGCATCTGATAGGGCCTGAAGGGTAGTGATACCCTTCCTTTGCGGGCAGGTCAGATCGAGTTGCATGTGGGCATCAGTTCTTGATGTCCGCTCAGCAGTAGGGCGCGGGCGGGGTTGACTCTGCCCGCCTTTCGAGGACAAAGGGAGTGGCGAGGACCATTCGGGAAACTGGCTAAGTGCCAGCATGCTACCGTGATGGACTTTCCAAAGCGAGTCATCGATGTTCGTTGCTGCAGGCTACGCAGCTAACCTTGTGGGTGCGATGTGCACTAGCCCCTCTCTGAAGCAATACCTTCTTGGTGGTTCCGGAGAGACGTAGGGTTTGGCGACCATAGGAATGGTTTAGTGGGTACGAGGAGAGAGTAGTCCTGGATTTTACTTTTGTTGTAGAAGACGGCCTGTCAGACCTACACTACCCTAACCTTCTGTTAGAGTGTCTGTTGCTCAGATTATCCCCCTATGGTTTAGAAAAAAAAAAAAAAAACACCGAAGGTGGCGTGGTAACAGATCTAGGAGTACGTGCACAGGACGAAAGACTTCCAGCCCTTAACACCTCGAAGAGATTGCGGAGGAGATTGACCGGTTGAAAAACAACAAAGCCGCTGAAGCAGATCAACTACCAAGCGAGCTTCTAAAATACGGTGGAGAAACACTGGTGAGAGCACCACACTGGGTCATTACCAAGATTTGCGAGGAGAAGGAATGGTTGGAAGGTATCGCGAATCCAATCTACAAAAAGGGCAACAAGTTGGATTGCGGGAACTATCTCGGCAGCTCGATCAGCGCTGCCTACCAGATACTCTCTCAAATTGTGTGCCGCCGTTTATCACCGATCGCAAGAGAGTTCGTGGGGCAATATCAGGCTGGATTCATGGGTGAACGCGCTACAACGGACCAGATGTTCGCCATCCGTCAGGTGTTGTAAATGTGCCTACACAGCGTATAATATATATGTATAATCGATCGAAATCAGCTGTGTCAGATTATGCACGAATACGGATTCCCGGATAAACTGACACAATTGATCAAGGCGACGATGGATTCCTCCCGCTTCCCCCTCCTAAACAGTTTCCGTCTAGGATTCTTCCATAAAGTCCTCCCAAGATTCCTTCCGAGATTTCATCTCGGAAGGAATTCAGAAGTTCCTCCTAGGTTCCTTACAGTGGTTACGAGTTCCTTTCATAGATCCCTTTGGTGATTCCATCTGAGATCCTTCCAGCAATTTTATTTTTTTCCTACAGGGATCCTTTCCAGGATTACTTATCAGGGAAGTTCTTTCCGGGATTACTTCAGTATTACTTTCAGGGATTCCTTCAGGAACTCCACCAGGACTCTTCCAGGAATTTAATGAAGGTTCTTCCAACATTTACTTCTGAGATTTTTTCAGAAATTGCTCCTGAGATTCATCTAGGAAATCCTTCAATGAAACCTCCAAGAACTTCTTGTGGAACTCTTTTCGGGATGCTTTAAGGAATTACTTCCGGGATTCCTTCAAGTGCAGCCGAACGTATATAGGGATCAGATCTTCTTCAACCGCGTGCAGCTCTCGCGTTCGCGGCCGCCCACGAAGTCGCCGACCGCTACCTGGTTCGCTGCTGAGCATTGTTTTCTTTTCTTTCTTCCGATATTCGCATTACGTGCCCGACCCGCTGAAGTCTGCCGTATTTTGTAAGTTTCACAATATTCACGTATTTGCACACATCATGCGATACATGCGTCTGCGCCACACTCAAATTTCTTGCGACAGAGCATGGAAAATAAATGGATTCGTTGCGTTTGTCGAGGAAAATTGATCATTAATATTTTGTCTTTTATAATTACAACAAACGAAGCGAAATTTTAATAAGATATTTTGGATATTTGGCCACTCCACACCATCAATGTGCGATTTTCAGCTCGGTTCGCGGTGACAGTTTGTGACAGGTCCTCCTTGACATTAAGTAGCACGCAATCGAAGCCAGCTGTCTCCTCTCTCTCAGCTCCGACCCATCTGCTCAACCCGTAGGAAAAAAACTGACTCGAGAAAGCGGAACCAAAACGCTGACTTTCGCTAGCCATCCCGAGCAAAAGAAAAGTACTAATTTCACATAACTTAATGGAGTGATCAGGTTAAGAATATTTACATTTATTGCTGATACGTATTCTACCGTCTTACTCGAGGGTGTTTGTATGCAGGTGTATCCAACGGCGTGTATCCAATCGACACTATCGATCACCACTGTTAGCCCGCACACTATTGGGTCTGCACATTGGAGATATCGCAATTCTAAGCACAATTATGGCCCTCTAGGGTCCTAAAATCACAGGTTTTAGTAGAATAGCGTATTTATTTTGCCGAAAAAAAAAAATCATGTTTTTTTGATCCCATACAATTTTTGACAACTTTAGGCCCCTTGAGGGACCACTTAGCTTTGAGATATTTAATGACTTCAAA
Source organism: Aedes albopictus (assembly GCF_035046485.1). Lineage (NCBI taxonomy): Eukaryota > Metazoa > Arthropoda > Insecta > Diptera > Culicidae > Aedes > Aedes albopictus. Next base: position 423,288,263 of record NC_085137.1, read on the forward strand.
TTTTGACACGATCATTTCTTAGCTAAAACGATAATTTTCCAGCAACGAACTTATAATATGTCCAACTTTTGTAAAATAAGGGACGGCCTAATGAGCAGCTTGTGCCCAGTGAAGCACACGAATGAAGCATGCCGCGCCATCATTTGACAATTGACAACGAATGCTACGATGAAAATGTTCTGTTGTGAATGTTGTACCAGTAGTGTGGTCATTTGACATGGCATATCTATCTTGTATCGAGTTTTTTCGAACCCTCTAAACAGGATACCATTTTCAAATGAGTGTAATCCAAGCCCGTGCACAAGGGGGGGGGGGGGTTGGGTGTTAAACCCTCCCCATTATCGACACTCCATACACTAGGCGCCCCTCCGCCTTTTGCCAAAATTGGGAAAAACCCCTCCCTTGGTGCCACTTCTGTGCACGGGCCTGGTGTAATCAGTTCGTACCTTTTAATTCCACACTATTTTGCTTATCCTTTGACATATACGTGTGTTTCGACTACCACTTCATGCTATGTCCAAAGGGAAGTATTATGAAAAGTGAATGTACCTCAAAGGTTATTCGCTAGAACCGTATTTTTGGACCTCTAGATTCAGAATATGTGCGATATAAAATAATCCATCTTGGGTTTTTCCCCCATACATTTTTATATGGGGTGAAATTAACCTTGAAATGACTTTTTTCGCCGTTTGTATGGGAAAATAGGGAAAAAATCAAACAAATCAAAAAAAAAAATCGAAAAACCCAAGATGAAATATTTTAAACTGCACAGATTCTGAAACTAGAGGTCCAAACCTACGATCCCATGGAATAACATTTGAGGTACATTCGATTTTCATAATACTTACCTTTGGACATAGCGTGCACTTGTAATCTTACAAGATGATTACAAGTGGTAGGCGAAATACGCGTATCTGTTGAAGGATAAGCAAAATTGCGTGGAATTCTCATTCTAAAACGGCATATCTAATTAATGTTTTTTTTGTTGATTGATGATGCTGAAGGGTACTATTCTAGCCACAGACAACAAGAAAATGGAAATAGGTTACAAGCTTTTCGGTCTACCTCCTTTAACGTCCACGCCTAGTGACCGCTGACGGCAACCGGTAAAATGAACGTCTTATATAGAGCGAACTTCTTTCACGTTTGCCAGTTACTGGACCAAAGCTGCCAATAGTCGCATATTTGTCCCATTTATGAAATATACAATCCAGAAAAGATGGGACTGATATGCGATTCACGGCTGTAAGCTGGTTATGCAATCCGTAAAAGGCCCTTATCGCAGCTGCAATACGCCTTCTCACCTCACGAGAAACATCATTATCACATGTCACAAGTGTTCCAAGATAAACAAAACTTCATCAATCACTCACTGACTGACTCACTTACCTCAGCACTAACACCACTAGGTCTGTTTTTGTCTCTATCTGCTATCATGTACTTCGTCATGGTAGAGACACGACACATAAATAGTGAACACTAAAAAAAAATTTGGTTGAAATTGGTTGAGAACTGTTTTTGCAATCGTGGTCACCGCATCGACGTTTTTGCAAAAACATAATTCCGAGATAATCGCGTTTAAATTTTCAAGTTTGCACCCATAAGGGAACGATGCGTAAAACGCTATATCTTTGCTTGTACTGCTTGGATCTCTATGAAAATTTGACGCATTATTCTTAAGGTGAAATGGGAGAGCGTCCAGGTGCATTTTTGACTCGCATTTTTGAGAGCACCGATCTCGTCATCCACAATACGCCGGAAAACGAAAATGCTACTCAATGATTATCACGAGTGAGCAAGGCTACTCATTACTCTTTCAGCTCTGTTTGTTGTTTAGATGACGAGATCCATGCTTTCGGTATTTGCAAGGCAGCCATTGTGACGGTCATCTTTGGATTCGCTCATATATGTCCTTAAGAACCCATACTTTAAGATAAAAGAAATTGATTTTGTGCTCGACCACAACATAGATAACTCTCTCTCTTTTCAGAGCTGCATAAGCTTCAGCCACTGCTCAATATAGTACGCAAAGCCGAGGAGCATGTGCGACCGTGTGATGGTGGTACCATTCCTCTGCACGCCAGTCATCCTTATCGCTCCTTAACCTTCATCCAGCCAACGTACATTTTCCATCTTCGGAAAAGCACAAAAATGGTCATAACTTTTTTGTTTTTCGATGGATTTTGATGAAATTTTCACAACTTCCCGAAAAACTCTTCTAGTTTATGATGCCGGGGACATGGGTACCTGGTCCACATGGTTCCGGAGATATTCCGGATTGTCTTGGGGTACCAAAATTGGCCACATACTTTGCACAACGTATATCTCAAGATCCCGATGAGGTAGAAGTACACACCACAATTTTTGAAATGCTCCCAGCACGCCAAAAATCAGCAAAAGAAATTGCTGAATTTTAGCAACATTTTTGCTGAATTTCAGCACAACTTTGCTGATCAACTGTCAAAATTGCTGGATGGTTCAGCAAGTTGAAAAATAATTGCTGATACTCAGTAATTTGTTTTGCTGAATGCAATCAGCACGCCAAAAATCAGAAAAGTTTGGTGATTACCAGCAAAAATATTTTGCAGTGTAAGGTACCCCGGGGCAAGTGAAAATCGGGGGCAAGTGAGACCTATAGCTAGTATTTTTGTTATTTTTTATTTTTGAGACTAACATTCTTCATAGAAAACATAGGTATCACACCTACGGATACTTTGAATACAAAAAATGTTATTGTTTCAACCATAAAGATACCATATACGTTATTGTTGTTCATATGTACTTTTCAATTCACTAGGTAAGATTGACGTGCTCTACTACATTCGTCGTTTAAAAATAGATTTGTTATCCTACAAATATTTTTTTGGTTTCAGGATAGTATTTGGAGTTCATGCAAATGATTTCAAGCGAAAAAGCTGTATTTTATTATTATTTATTACCTTTAGTTTACTGCTCTCACTTACCCCAGTGCATTTCGCTATCTGGGGCAAGTGGGACCTATGAGAATAAACAAAGACAATTTTATGGGTTCATCTCGCCTTGTCCAACCTAAGATGAAATAAGCACGAAAGTCAATAAAAATCGACGCGTTAAGTAATCTACTGTTGAATTATACTTTATCACCTCTATTTAGATGATGAAATTCTTGTCAAAAATGATAAAGCATGTATTTTTTTTATGTTTTTTTTTAATATCTTCCATTTTTTTCACTCAATGCTGCATAATGCATTCTTCTGAGTATTCGGGAACCATCCATAAAAAATTTAAATAGGGAAATGGCCTTTTCAAAATTCATGATTTAAAAAAACATTATTTAATGATCGTAATATTATGTAGGGGAGAAGATATTACTGAAAATCTCGAAACCCCAGATTTACTATTGGTGAGAATCATTAACTATATAATATAGAGACCAAGTTTCGAAATCTTTTGTCACTTCACTTTACGGCGCTTTTTGTATAAAAAAAATCAATTTATTTTGCATGAGCTGCTACAGTTGATTCAATTTCTCCCAGCGATATTTATGTGTTACGTAATTTATGCGTGATACCATAAACCTCTTCTTATTTAATCTCTAAACATAGTCATTCATATAAGAGATTTATGATTTATATTACCTTATTTGTTGCAACTTATATTGAGCCCTTTGAACGAAAACTCTGAACAGGTCCCACTTGCCCCGTGAAACGCAGTAAATGAAGATCTGCTACACTTTTCATTATATGCATAATATAAGGAATGTAAAAATTTTGAAACAGTTTTAATGCAAGATTCTGAGATATAAAAGTTTGAAGATTTTTGACCCTGGCGCCACCTAGCGGACGATTCTCGAACCAAAGACGCCATTGCCAGATAGTTCTAACCCTGCTGAACAACTTTGCTGAAAACGGCATGCTTGTACCTCATTAGAGTATCGAGAAAAACGTGTTTAAATTTTTCAGACACAATGCACTACCTAGCGGATAAATCCCAAATCAAAGACCTTACCATCAGATAGTTATGAGCTTGCTGAAGAATTTTGCCGAAGACAGCATCATTCTATCTTATCAGGTTTCTGAGATATGAGGGTTTGAATATTTTTGACACTGGCGCCTAGCGGCCGAATTGCGAACCAAAGTCGCCGTTGCCAGTTAGTTCTTAACCTGCTGAACAAGTTCGCCGAAGACACTATGCTTCTACCTCATCGGGATCTTGAGATGTACGTTGCGCAACGTATGTGGCCAATTTTGGTACCCCAAGACAATCCGGAATATCTCCGGAACCTTGTGGACCAGGTTCCCATGTCCCCGGCATCATAAACTAGAAGAGTTTTTCGGGAAGTTGTGAAAATTTCATCAAAATCCATCGAAAAGCAAAAAAGCTCTGACCATTTTTGTGCTTTTCCGAAGGTGGAAAATGTACGTTGGCTTGATAAAGGTTAAAGTCCCATGTTGAACAGCAAGTTTGTTCTTACATCACCCTGATTCAATCCATCCAAGGTGTCAAGGTAGACACCTCGTCTGCGATCCGAGTTTTTGATTTTGATCAATCCAGCGTTGCGCGTGTTAGCCTAATTAGTTTCGCCGGAAAACCATGCTCTGACATTATCTGCCAAAGTTCATTTCTTCTTCCAAGCGCTACTTCCTGGATTTCTTGGGAAACTTCTTGTGGCATTCCTCCGGGGAGCTTCTGTCAGGGTTCTATCAGAAACTATGCTTCCAAGATTTCTTCGAGGACTCCTTTTTGGATGTCTCTAGGAATTTCTTTAAGGATTCTATAGGGAACTCATTCCGGAATTCACCTGGGAACCTTTTCCGGGATTTCTTCAAGAACTTCTCCCGAAGTTGCTTTAGAGATCCTTCCAGGTTTCCTCTGGAAATTCTTTCTGAGACACCTCTGGAAACTGCTTTCTGGAATTCTTCTGGAAGTTTAAACTCTCCCAGATGTTCCAAGTGGAAATCCTCCTGTTATTATTATATTTTATTAAAGACACTTTACCAAATAAGTTGGCATTCGTGTCCACCAAATCCTCCTGTGGAGCGGACCAGGAGTATTGGTTAAAACACTTGACTATCTTGCCGAGGACTTAGGATCGTATCTCCCGACAAACTCGCAAAACGTGAGTTCTTTCTTTGGAAGAGAAATTAAGTGTGGGTCCCAAGATGAAATCTCGTTAAAACAGATAAAAAAAAATCCTGCATGAGTATATTTGGTCATCCGGAAGTATTTTAAGGAACTCCTGTTCAAGTATTTTTAAAGGTTTTTGATCCTACAGCACTTCTTTAAGGAGAATCCCTAATAATTTCTTGTAAAACTTTTCCAGCAGCAATTCTTTCCGGAGTTCTTTTAAGTTTTCCTCCTACAGTTCCTTCCAAGATTCCATTTTTCATACGTTTTTTTAGAAGTCCCAGAAAAAAATCTGAAGAAATTCCGAAACAAAATATTAGGAAAGTCTCGGAATAAATTTCTGAAAGATTCCCGGTGATCATGGAGAAATTTCGGAGGGAATCCCTTGCAGCCCCAGAAGGCTGGCTATGTCGCATAATTGAGATCCCATTGAGAACCATTAGCCTTTGCCCAGCCACTCCTATCATTACCTCCACATGGCACCGGCCGGGCTGTACAGGGGATACTCAAAATAACTGGGACAGGTAAAATTTTCACTTTTCAAAAAATGTTCAACTCGCTGTAACTTCTCGAAAAGGGCATCAAGTTTTCTCAAATTTTTACTGTAAGTTCATCAACTAGTTGTGTATCAGTGGTCAAAATTTGGAAAAGATCGGGCTATTCTACACGAAGTAGAAAAGGTTCTACAAAAAGTTATAATTATTCGATAGCCAACTTTGAGCTGTTATATCTCCGGATTCAATGAACAGAATGCAATCCAGTCTTGAACTGCATCGCATTCTTGAACTGGATCACGAATTCGGATCCGCCACAAGAACGATGATCAAAGATTACGCCATGCAGAATCGGAAACTTGGAAACATGGTCACCAGAAAAGACTTGCTTCTCAGGTGCAGGAGAACGGGGGTGTTTCCAACGCACATCCCGTACCTCGACGAACTGAATCGGCACGTGATCTGGTTCAAGAAGGCGATTCTGAACATCGAGATCAAGCAAACTTTCCACAAGGTTAAACACCTCAAGCAAATCCAGCGAAGTGGGCCACCTGTCTACCCCGGTTGACAGTCAGGATCTGGGAAACCGAGCATACCGTAGCTGTAAAAGGAAGGGGAAATCTACAGCTTTCACAAGAAAGGTGTCATTTTAAGATATCAGAACTTCCAGGTGGTCACCATTTTGAATACCGCCCACCAAGTGCTATACATCTTCCATCGTCTGTTACCTAAAACAAATGAGTTCAGAAATGCCATTAATATCAGGCCTCAACGCATCACTTGTTCATTGAATTCAAGGCGGCTTACGACAGTATCGACTGCACTGAGCTATGGAGAATCATGGACGAAAGCAGTTTTCTCGGAAAGCTTACCAGACTGATAAGAAAAACGATAGACGGAAAACTGCGATGAATCTTACCGGGAAACTGCGACAAGGTGAAAAACTCTTATGTTTGTTCTTAAGGCCAAAGTCAGTCGAGCACCCGAAAATAATCTGTGATCAACCGCCGATTTGAAATTTCAAGAGTGAATCTGCTTGAAAAATGAACTAGCCACCAATACATAAGCGATGATGATTCTAGAGACATTCGCAAATTTCAGACAACTTTTTTCACAAATGTTATTTCCCTAGAATCTTCTTTACGAAATTCTCCATCGATGGATGTCTTTCAATTTCGAAAATATGTCTCGAAACGATCTCTGGCATGTAAAAAAGGAAGAAACGTCTTATAATTTCTACATCTTCTTTTCACTAAAAAGCCATTCCCATAAAATCTGAACAAATTATCGATATAGTTTCTTCACAAAAAATAATCTACTTTCAATTTCGAAGAGATAAGTTTTCTTCAAATTTTCCTTATTGTTACCAAATTTGATTAAAAATGCAATTCTAGTAAGCCGCACAATTTTCGGGTGCTCGACTGACTTGGGTCTTAAAGATCGCTCTGGAACTGAGTTGGGTTGGTCGTGTTTCAAGAATGCTGGAAGAATGACATTCGAAGGTTCTTGTGGATGAAGAAGATATAAAAGGCTTATGGAAACGATTGAACCAGAACCGTGTATAGCGCAAACAGTTGCTTAATTCAGCGTAGATTTAATGGAGCGAATTGCAGCTCACCAACTATCCAAGTAGGAAGAACAATTGGAAAAATCACGTGGTATGAAAACTTTCTATGTTCCAATTAGTCAGGCTCATCAAATGCTTCGCAGTCCTCAATCGTTTGAGAACCTCCATCCATACGTAATCTGAACCATGCCTCATCGGAAACGGCAGGCATGCATGAAACCAATGTAAAATTCTTTTGTGACCACCCGGTTGAACAGAAAAAAAATTACGTAGATACGAGATTGTTAAGCTGCGGTGAATGTAGCCAACCACGGACCTTGTTGTACATAGCTAGCTAGCAGCAGCGGCGGCGGGAAGATTACACCATAAACCCTATTAGAAGTGATTTTCACACACACTCACAATGTGAATGCGCTGGAGTGGGGCACACGGGTTTAAAAATCCAGTCCGAACCATAATGGGAACTTTCGCCCCTCTTGGAAGTTGACGACGCGACGGCGGCAGCTGTGATGGCGGCGAGGATGGTTGGACGGTTCTTCTGTTCCGGTGCGAGGATAATTTACACTTAAAAGCACTTTTCACGCGTCGGTGTTGGAATGTGGGAAATTAGTTCACGCTGCTTTTCCGGTTCCTGTTTGCCTGGCTAGCGCCTGGTGTTTGTTCGCCTGGAGGATTGGGGTGGTAGGGGAAAAAACTGTCTGTGTGGTATAGTGTCTACACACAGTAATGCAATTTTTTCCTGAGAGTTGCAATTCTTTGGAAGTCCAGCAATATAAGTGGCATGTTTGCTTTTTCTTATGGTGGAAAGATCAGATACGCTGGAAAGTTGGTCGAAATTTCTTGAACAAATATTAATAGATTTTAAATTAATATTAAGATTTATAGATATTTTAAGATATTCATTTTTTTTTTTTGAAAAAGGGGCAACTTTCCAACAAAGATAGTAAAACTAAACATGCGTGGTAGTGGGCTACTTTTTGTAGTGGTGTATACAATCATAATGTTTTAAACTAAGTCATCAATTATTGCATTATATTTCTGATATTTTCTGTGTTTGACCTTTGTTATTCATACTCTTATACATTTCAGATATGGTTACATTGATTATTTCTGACATGCTTGACGAAATTTTGCAATAGCGAGTTTGGTATTGAAAAAGGCCCATTACAATGTGCCAAAAAGTTAAACAAAACATAAATCTTTGGTTTGATTTCCCAAGAGTCAAGTCAAATCATCACGTTATTCATAATGTTTCCCATGCAGCATTGCTAAATTGTAATTGTTTTGCATACAGCTAAGTTGGTCAATGGTTTCCACGATAATAACCATATTTTATGAAACAGTCCAGCAGTTCAATGTTTGGCACCATTAACTAACACGATTTAATTATGAACATTCAAACTTGAATCACCTCATTTTGAGTGACCTTCGGTCTATTTCTTTTCAGATTATGGGGTCCATTCGAGTACCGTTCCATCAACACCACCCATAACGCTGACGGAGCGCAATATTTTCTAGCTTCAAAAAACGATCCATTTTCCAACTCGCGATGAATATTTAATTCAATTCTAGCACAACTCCAAAATTGTTTATTAATTTTTCAGAAAGCCTTCCGGATAGTTATGACCGTGCCCCGTCAACTAATTTCAAACTGATGACTAATTAATGGCTGTGTGCTAATAGAAATTTTAATGAAGCCGGGGGTTATCAAAATTGGTTGGAAAATATATTTTTTACCACAATTCGTTCGACAGTGAGTGACCGGGCAAGCACATCGTTCCTGAGAGCCGCTAAATTTTGCATGAAAACAGCTTTAATCAAATGAATTGCCAATTTGTCACTAATGCCTTCTGACCTCTCTCTCGGGATAAATTAGATTGATGCCCAAGCGAAATTAACATCCAACAACGGACGGTAACGACGAAAATGGGAGGTGTCAGTTCGATAGGATCTGTCCTTTAATGAAATTTCAATTTCATCGGAAGCCTAGAAAATCTCTCCTTCGATTGGAATCTTATTTTGGCAGAAGAGCCGAAAATAGGTAAATAGGAGTACGCTCTACAAATAAAAACGGTTTGTCTGGAACATTTTGTTTACACTTCATTTTCTGGATGGTTACTTTTTTAATCGAAGGATGAGCTGTTTGGATCGGGGTTGTTTTGCGATAGTTCAAAAATAAACTATACTTTTTTGCTGTTCTGCTGTCCATCACAACACGATGCTGACTCAGAAGCCTCAAAAGTCTCAAGACGAAGACACTCAGGAGACTCAGAAGACTCAGGAGATTCAGAAGACTCAAAAGACTCAAAATACTCGAGAGACTCTGAATACTCTGAAGTCTACGAATACTCAGAAGACTCCGAAGACTCGGAAGACTCAAAAGATTTCGAAGGTTTAGAAGACTAAGAGGACTCAGAAGTTTCAGAAGACTAAGTGGCATGTTTGGTTGACTCCGAAGGTCAAGAAGACTTAGAAGACTCAGAAGACACACAAGACTCACAAGACTGGAAAGATTCTGAAGACTCAGAATGCTCAGAAGACTCAGAAGGCTCAAAAGAATCAGAAGACTCAGAAGACTAAGGAGTCTCGGAAGACTCAGAAGGCTCAGAAGACTGAGAAGAATTACAAGAATCAGAATGCCCAGAGACTCCGAAGGCTCAAAAGAATCAGAATGTTCAGAAGACTCAGAAAAATCAGAAGACTTAGAAGACTCAGAAGACTCAGAAGATTCAGAAGACTAATGTGACTCAGAAGCAGAGATGCCAGATACACAGATTTTTCTGTATTATACAGATTTTTGACCTTCTATAAAGACAAGATACAGAATACAGAAAATACAGATTTTTAAAATGTGATACAGATTTCTCCAAAGAGCTTAACATTTGAAGTTATTTTCAATAAATTTAATGAAAACTTCATAAATTGCTGCTTAAAATAAGACTCAGAAGACTCGGTAGACTAAGAACACTCAGAAGACTCAGAAAACACAAGACTCAGAAACTCAGAGTACTCAGGAGAATCAAAAGATTTAGTAGACTCAGAGACTCAAACCACACAAAACACCCAGAAGACTCAGAAGACACAGAAGACTCAGAGGACTCAGAAGACTCGAAGACTCAGAAGGCTCAGAAGACTCAGAAGACTCAGTAGACTCTGAAGACTCAGAAGATTCAGGAGACTCAGAAGACTCAGAAGACTCAGAAGACTCAGAAGGCTCAGAAGACTCAGAAGACTCAGTAGACTCTGAAGACTCAGAAGATTCAGGAGACTCATAAAACTCAGAAGACTCAAAAGACTCAAAAGACTCAGAAGACTCAGAATACTCAGAAGATTTAGAAGATTCAGAAGATTGGGAATGGGAAGACTCAGAAGACTCACAAGACTCAGAAGACTCAGAAGACTCAGAAGACTCAGAAGACTCAGAAGATTTAGAAGATTCATAAGATTTTAAATGGGAAGACTCAGAAGACTCAGAAGACTCAAAAGACTCAGAAGACTCAGAAGACTCAGAAGACTCAGAAGACTCAGAAGACTCAGAAGACTCAGAAGACTCAGAAGACTCAGAAGGCTCAGAAGACTCAGAAGACTCAGTAGACTCTGAAGACTCAGAAGATTCAGGAGACTCAGAAAACTCAGAAGACTCAAAAGACTCAAAAGACTCAGAAGATTTAGAAGATTTAGAAGATTTAGAATACTCAGAAGATTTAGAAGATTCAGAAGATTGGGAATGGGAAGACTCAGAAGACTCACAAGACTCAGAAGACTCAGAAGACTTAGAAGACTCAGAAGACTTAGAAGATTTAGAAGATTCATAAGATTTTAAATGGGAAGACTCAGAAGACTCAGAAGACTCAGAAGACTCAGAAGACTCAGAAGACTCAGAAGACTCAGAAGACTCAGAAGACTCAGAAGACTCAGAAGACTCAGAAGACTCAGAAGACTCAGAAGACTCAGAATACTCAGAAGACTCAGAAGACTCAGAAGACTCAGAAGACTCAGAAGACTCAGAAGACTCAGAAGACTCAGAAGACTCAGAAGACTCAGAAGACTCAGAAGACTCAGAAGACTCAGAAGACTCAGAAGACTCAGAAGACTCAGAAGACTCAGAAGACTCAAAAAACTCAGAAGACACAGCAGACTCAAAACTCTCAGAAGACTCATAATACTCAGCAGACTCAGAAGACTCCGAAGACTCAAAAGATTCAGAAGACTCAAAAAGCTCAGAAGACACAGTAGACTCAGTCAGAACACTCAGAAAACTAAGACTCAGAAGAGTCAGAGGGTTCGAAAGACTCAGAAGACCTTAGATGCAATACAAATCCAATCCAAGTCCAATCCAAATCCAATCCAAATCCAATCTAAATCCAATCCAAATCCAATCCAAATCCAACCCAAACTTTTTCCAAGCAATTTTTGTTTCAAATTTATAATGCCTCACGCTTGTGCTAACTTACAAAATTTGTGAACATTTTTAGTCCGTGAATTAGCCGTTTGCCGATCACATCTATTGGAGAAATTCTGAGAAATCCTACAATCAACATTCCAACGATGGCTTATCCCAATGCAGTTCTCTTCTATGCTATCGTTGTCGTCTTGGTAACTTCCAGATGGCGAAGAAATGGGGCCACAGCGTACCAATTACTGTTGTCATCGTCCTCTGGCGACGGCCATGGATTATTTCTCGACAACAAAACAGCATTCTTTTCAATCTTTTAGAGTGCTTTCCTGGAGGCCCTTATTACTGCTAGCTGGAAGAAAGGATCTACTGGTGTTCGATAATAATGATTCATCGATTGTTGTAAGCAGCTCAATAAGTTAAAAATAAGAATCATTTCTTAATCAGATTAAAGGCTCGTTGGGAAGTGATGAAATAGAAATTATGGGAAACATCAAACAAAGATGCCTTTACTTGGAAATTGAGCAGCCTGATCAAATGTTATTTCAAGAACTCATTGTTGGTAGGAACTTCCTTTTCTTATTTGAAACAACGATGAAAAGAATCAGAAACACAAATATCCTTCTCTCGTCATGAAGTCGACTCTTCTCCAGATAAAATTTTCTTTTATTCACCCGATTCATTCGTATCAAAAAAACTACAGGGATAGTGCCTCTCAAAATCTATCAATCAGCCACATCGTTATCATCGATACAATCTGCCCAGGAAGGCCCCTTGAGCACTACTCAAGAGTCAAGAGAACATGAAAGCGCTACAACTAAACCATGATGGAATCACTTCTGAAAAAAAAAACAAGAGGATGCTGCCCTCTTGCAGCATAACGTTGATACTGTTCTTGTCAAAGTAGGAGAGCGGAAAAAGTCGGTTGTGCCGTGTTGGTTAAGTGGAAGATTTATAACCACAAATTCCTCCAAGAATTTCTCCAGAAATTCCTCCAGGATTTTTTCCAGGAATTCCTCTTGAAATTTTTCCAGAAATTCCTCTAGGAATTTTTCCAGAAATTCCTCCAGGAATTTTTCCAGAAATTCCTCCAGGAATTTTTCCAGAAATTCCTCCAGGAATTTTTCCAGAAATTCCTCCAGGAATTTCACCAAAAATTTCTCCAGAAATTTCTCCAGGAATTTCCTCAGAAATTCCTCCAGAAATTCCTCCAGAAGGAATTTTGGGTAAATTCATGGAGGAATTTCCGGAGAGATTCCTGGAGGAATTTGTGGAGAGATTCCTGGAGGAATTTGTGGAGAAACTCCTGGAGGAATTTCCGGAGTAATTACTGTTGGAATTTCCGGAACAGTTCCTGGAGGAGTTTCCGGAGATGTTCTCCAGGAATTTCTCCACAAAATCCTACACGAATTCCTCAAGAAATTCCTCCAGGAAATCCAGAAATTTCACCAGGAATTTCTCCAGAAATTCCTCCAGGAATTTTCCAAGAAATTCCTTCAGGGATGTCCCAAGAAATTCCTCCAGGGTTTTCCCCAGAAATTCCTCATGGAGTTTCACCAGATATTCCTCCAGGAATTTCCCCACAAATTCCTTATTGAGTTTCACTAGAAATTCCTCCAGGAATTTCTCCCAAAAATCCTCCAGGAATTTCTCCAGAAATTCCTCCAGGAATTTCTCCAGAAATTCCTCCAGGAATTTCTTCAGAAATTCCTCCAGGAATTTCTCCAGAAATTCCTCTAGGAATTTCTCCAGAAATTCCTCAAGGAATTTCTCCTGAAATTTCTCCGGGAATTTCTCCTAAAATTCCTCTAGGAATTTCTCCAGAAATTCCTCCAGAAATTTCTCCAGAAATTCCTCCAGGAATTTCTCCAGAAATTCCTCCAGAAATTTCTCCAGAAATTCCTCCAGGAATTTCTCCAGAAATTCCCCCAGAAATTTCTCCAGAAATTTCTCCAGAAATTCCACCAGGAATTTCTCCAGAAATTCCTTCACGAATTTGTCCATAAATTCCTTCACGAATTTCTCCAGAAATTCTTCCAGGAATTTCTCCAGAAATTCCTCCAGGAATTTCTCCAGAAATTCCTCCAGGAACTCCTCTAGGAATTTCTCCAGAAATTCCTCCGGGAATTTTTCCAAAAAATCCTCCAGGAATTTCTCCAGCAATTTCCCCAGAAAATCCTCTAGAAATTTCTCCAGAAATTCCTCCACGATTTTCTCCAGAAATTCCTTCAGGAATTTCTCCAGAAATTCCTTCACGAATTTCTCCAGAAATTCCTTCACGAATTTCTCCAGAAATTTGTCCAGGAAATTCTCCAGAAATTTGTACAGAATTTTTTCCAGAAAATTTTCCAGTAATTTCTCCAGAAATTTTCCAGGAATTTCTCCAGAAATTCCTCCAGAATTTCTCCAGAAATTCCTCCAGAACTTCTCCAGAAATTCCTCCAGAAATTTCTCCAGCAATTTCTCCGGAAATTCCTCCAGGAACTTCTCCAGAAATTCCTCCAGGAACTTCTCCAGAAATTCCTCCAGGAATTTCTCCAGAAATTCCTCCAGGAATTTCTCCAGAAATTCCTCTAGGAATTTCTCAAGAAATTCCTCCATGAATTTCTCCAGAAATTCCTCCAGGAATTTCTCTAGATATTCCTCCAGGAATTTCTCTAGAAATTCCTCCAGGAATTTCTCTAGAAATTCCTCCAGGAATTTCTCTAGAAATTCCTCCAGGAATTTCTCTAGAAATTCCTCCAGGAATTTCTCTAGAAATTCCTCCAGGAATTTCTCTAGAAATTCCTCCAGGAATTTCTTCAGAAATTCCTCCAGGAATTTTTCCAGAAATTCCTTCAGGAATTTCTCCAGAAATTCCTTCAGGAATTTTTCCAGAAATTCCTTCAGGAATTTCTCCAGAAATTCCTTCAGGAATTTCTCCAGAAATTCCTTCAGGAATTTCTCCAGGAATTTCTCTAGAAATTCCTCCAGGAATTTCTCTAGAAATTCCTCCAGGAATTTCTCTAGAAATTCCTCCAGGAATTTCTCTAGAAATTCCTCCAGGAATTTCTCTAGAAATTCCTCCAGGAATTTCTCCAGAAATTCGTCCAGGAATTTCTTCAGAAATTCCTCCAGGAATTTTTCCAGAAATTCCTTCAGGAATTTCTCCAGAAATTCCTTCAGGAATTTCTCCAGAAATTCCTTCAGGAATTTCTCCAGAAATTCCTTCAGGAATTTCTCCAGAAATTCCTCTAGGAATTTCTTCTGAAATTTCTCCAGGAATTTCTCCAGAAATTCCTGCAGGATTTTTTTCCAGAAATTCCTCAAGGAATTAGTTTAGAAATTCTTTTAGGAATTGCTTCGGAAATTCCTCTAGTAATTTCTTGAAAAATTCCAGAAATTCCTTCAGGAATTTCTCCAGAAACTCCTTCAGGAATTTCTCCAGAAATTCCACCAGGAATTTCTCCAGAAACTTGTCCAGAAATTTCACCAGAAATTCCTCCAAGAATTTCTCCAGAAATTTTTCCAGAAATTCCTCCAGAAATTCCTCCAGAAATTTCTCCAGGAATTTCTCAAGAAATTCCTTCAGGAAATTCCTCCGGAATTTGTCCAGAAATTACTACGGGAATTTCTCCAGAAATTCCTCCGGGAATTTCTCCAGAAATTCTTCCGGGAATTTCTCCAGAAATTTCTCCAGGAATTTCTGCAGAAATTCCTCCAGGATTTTTTTCCAGAAATTTCTCCAGGAATTTCCCCAGAAATACCTCAAGGAATTAGTTCAGATATTCTTTATTTCTTCGGCATTTCGTCCAGTAATTCCAGAAATTCCTTCACGAATTTCTCCAGAAATTCCTCCAAAAGGAATTCACAGAGCAGGAGGAATTACCCAGAGAAAATCCTGAAATTTCCGGAGAGATTTAAAGAGGAATTTCAGGAGAAATTTTTGAAGGAAATTCTAGATAAATTTCTAGATGGATTTACGGAGAAATTTACAGAAAAAATCCTGGGAAAATATTATTTCTTGGAATAACTCGGGAGTTTTTTTTTGAGAAATTTCCGAAAAAAAACCAGATTTATCCACCTAGTGGTGATAGTGCCTTTCTCGTCGAATATGTACTCACGATCTTTCCGTCGACGCAATCAATCTTGCCTTAGAGTCAGTGATCAGCCCCAAATCTCTGTGCTTTAGTAACGGACGAGAAGGAGGAAATGCTCATAACAGCGATCTCGGACTGTACCACCTAAGAATTTCTGAATCATGAGAAAGCTTTATTCAGAAAATCAAGAATTTTATCAAGGTCATCATCGAATTGGGGCACTTATTCCGACGTTATGTTCAACGTATGGGCAGCGGGTGGTTGGTTCTCTTACATATATCTATCGCTTGCATTAATTTAGTTCACTTTCGTAATTCTGCTAAAGCACCCAACGCTGCTTCTGCAACACCACCGGTAGCCTCTTATGTAGTCTGAGTCTATTTTGTATTGCTTACGAGACCCCCGAAAATGATTCCGGAACACTACCGGTATATTTAAATGTGATCTGAGTTTATGAAAACTGTTATTCAGGTTACCCGGAACTAAAAACACTAGTAGTAACTTCTGTGGACTGTGCCCATTTTCTTATTATCCATGCATCAGGTTACTGACAAAAAAGCATTTTGATGTACCGCAAGCATGGGTTTGATTCACTTTTATGTATGTCCACTTCCAGTGGGACACCCTTAACCGGTTCCGGAAAATTTACATGGTTCATTTTTACATATGACCAATTCCGGCGGGACACCTGAAACCGGTTGTGGAATACTAACGGTGGTCTCTAACGTAATCTGAGCTGATTTTCTTGAAAACCTTTCATCAGCTTATCGAAAAAACCGCGATTTGATGGAGCGCATGCATGTAGTTCGGTTCCCTTCTACATTTGACCACATCCAGAGAGACACCGGGAACCGATTCCGGGACACTACTAGTTTTCCCAAGCATGATCTAAGATATTTTTTCTTGGTAACCGTTCATCAAGATAACTTAAAAGCCATTTGATGTGTCGTGAATATTTTTTCGGTTCCCTTTTACATTCGGCCACATTCAGCGAGACACCTCGAACCGATTCCGGAACACTATCAGTAGTTTCTAATTTGGGCTTAGCTTATTTTCTTGCTGATCGTACAAGTTACCGAAAAGGCCACGATTTGATGTGCCGCATGTATGAATTAGGCTACTTCCGGCGGGACACCAGGAACCGGTTGTGGTATGCTACCGGTTTAGATATGGTCCGAGACTATTTTCCTGCTTACCGTTCATCAGATAATCGAAAATGCCGTGGTTTGATGGGTTTGTTGCAATTTCATATCTGGCCCCTTCCTGGGGTACCGGTCCAGAATACCAAAATGGCCATAACTGCGGAACGGCTGGACCGATTCAAACCATTTTCAATAGGAAACAATGAGACGAAATTCCGCGTCGATTGAAACCAAAAGCGTTGAAATCGGATGATATTTACTATCCAAAAGTGAGGTGACATTTTTGTACACATACACACATACACACGCACACACATACATACACACACATCCATACACACAGACATCACCTCAACTCGTCGAGCTGAGTTGATTGGTATATAAGACTTGGCCCTCCGGGGGTTCTATCAAAATTTCATTTTTGGAGTGAACATATAGCCTTTCGGTACACCTTGGTGTACGAGAAAGGCAAAAAATGTAGGGATTTCCTTAGAATTTCTATGGAGATTTTTCAAAAGAATATCCAGAGAGCTCGTTAAGAAGTTCGTATATAATTCCTTGAGATTACCCTTTTCCTTAGAAAATTTGTGAAGGAGCTTCTTAATGAAATCGTATGCTGCTGTGTCCTTTTTTCTAGCTGAAGGTGAATTATCCAAAATTCCAGCAATCTTGACTCTGATCCCATTCGCTTTCAATCTGCTCTCCTTAAGGCGAAACTGGAAGCATTTTCTCATTTTTTTGGTTTTTGATTTTTAATAAAATAACGAAGCAATATTTTCAAAATCGGTTTTCGTACACATGTCGGGTATGGATCAAGGTATCTTCTGATTTTTTTTATGGTGGAAAAAGTTTTCCATTTTACAGAAACCATTTTTTTTGTGAAATTTTATTCAAAAATGGTTTCTGCAAAAACGAAAATCATTTTCCACCACGAAAAAAAATCAGGAGATACCTTGATCTATACTCTACATGTGTATGAAAACCGATTTTGAAAATATGGCTTCGTTATTTTATAAAAAATCAAAAACCAAAAAGTGAGGAAATGGTTCCAGTTTCGCCTTAATGTCTGGTAAGCAAACTCAGGCGAATCAATCCAACAAAACTCAGCGCAGTCGACAAAAATATTGAATTTTGAGTTGTTTCTCCTTCAACGGCAAACACGATCGATCTATTGCCATCAGAAAAATTGTTGCTCGATTTAGTTTTCCGAAGGCCTTCACCATTGCGTTGTCCTTCCTCCGACTGACACAGACTCCGTCCACCAGTCAGTCAGTCACCAATCAGTCCACCGCACCGCACGAATCGAAAACATTTCAATTCAACTGGCTGATCGGGGTACTGTGGGTGACTGTGAGACGGCGAAAACGTGCGGAGACAGACGAGATAAGATTCTTCCAATATTGATGGCATCGTGATTGTGCAACAACTTTCGGAATTCTTCTTTGGAAGTTGTGCACGAATGAGTTTCCGTCGTTTCCCCTGCCGCGGCGGAGAAAGCCGGCCGGGTTCGAAGCAAATTGAAGAAACCTAGCTCGAGGAGACAGGATTGCTCCCAGTGGATCGGAACGGAGCACCAAAACTGTGCAGTTGTTGATGAGGATGTTGTTATTGAGGGAGGAGAGGTTTTATCTTGTTGCCGCCGCAAATGGAAAGTTATCATGACAGTTGTCTTCGTCGTCGTCGTCGTCGTCGTCATAGTCGATGTCGTCGTGATTCCGACAAGACTTTCAAAATCAATGAGAGCAAGTATTTTGTGTGTTAGTTTTATGCTTGAACGAGTGGCTCTGCAAAAGTTTAAGTTTTCATGTCACAGAAGACTTTCTGTGAAATTGATTTGCTTAAATTATGGTTTGGACTATTGCTCATTTAGTTTACCACAGGACTGCGCACTCAGTCTTCATAAGTGCGAAAACGTTAATAAAAGACAATTTTACTCAGCCAAAAACTTAAATATAAATTAAGAATAAATTTCATTGATACCATTATGTCATTAATCTGATACTAATTGGAAGAACTATGTATCAAAATACTGATTGAATAAATTTACATCATTACAGTATACAGCAATAGACCTATAACTGCAGTTTTATTTCAGGGCAGCTGGCAGTCTCTAGGATGTCGTATCGGTTTTGCTTTCTAGACCCTGACTTTAATCTGCTACAGGTAACTTCAGTATTCAGTCCTCCCTCTCTTTATTATCTGTTCGTCGAAGCGCTGCTTTCACCTTTCAATCATCTTACACTCGCTTTAGAATTGGTTGGCGAGTTGTTTTGGTAGCAGCCTTATTCGAAAGAATCACAACTCTGTACCATGTTGTCAGGGCCGTTACCCCCACAAAAACGGTTCTTGATAGCTAAACATTAACTTTATATATCATTTCACTCAAGTACTGTTCAAAAACAAAGAAAAACTTTTTTGCTTATCGCTCTGAGGGGCCTCCACATCCGCTCTGGCCCCGGGCCCCCCACAATCCTTAATCCGGGCCTGCATGTTGTGTTAAATAACGAGATAAATATGTAGAACTTTTAATTTTCATTCCAACATTCTACGTTTCTTGAACACTAAAACACTAAAACCTATTACCTCAAAGCAAGAAATTTTGTCATTCAGATGCAAGCAACTTTTTCAACACCCCATAACAAAAGACTTTTGTCTACAAGAATACACTTAATCAACAAAACCCAGTCAAAACCCAGGGAGCAAAAAAGAGCAGATTCTTGTATAACATGCAAATAACACGTCATGCACTTATGTGCACTTTCAGTTGTCCCGTGCAACCCCAAGCCGAACTATCGCCATTCGAAGAGCAGAACACAAAAATATCCCCAGAATGCAATGCAATTCTCTTGATTAAAATTTAATTTTGCTTTATGAACTGGATCCGTTTGCCTCTGGTTCGGTCGTCGACGTCGTCGTCGTCGGTACCCTCGTGTGCCCAATCCATGCATGTCAAAATTCTGTGTCAACAAACTTTTCCCCAGTCACATGCATGTTCCCATTGCCGTTCGTTCCGATTCCCATTGCCATGGGAGGGATGGAGCCACAGTCGACCATGGTTTGAGAAAGTGCATGGGATAATACGAATGAAAAACGGCCACTGCACTTGGTCGGATGCTGCAACCCGAATGGAGAAGTGGAATTTCTTAGCCAACCGAATTTTAAGCTCCAGCGTGTGGTAGTACAGTTTTGAGTGGAAGATTGGAGACACCCTTGCAAAATAAGTAAGGTTTCGTCTTATGCGAAAATTCTTGTCATATTCACTGTCCTGATCACTCAAATGACAAAAACTCTGGAATCCTCTCAGGATTCTATTAGGAATCCTCTCAGAATTCTATTCAGAATCCTAGCCGGATTCTATTCAGAATCCTTGCCGGATTCTGTTCAGAATCCTTGCTGGATTCTGTTCAGAATCCTTGCCGGATTCTGTTCAGAATCCTTGCCGGATTCTGTTCAGAATCCTTGCCGGATTCTGTTCAGAATCCTTGCCGGATTCTGTTCAGAATCCTTGCCAGATTCTGTTCAGAATCCTTGCCGGATTCTGTTCAGAATCCTTGCCGGATTCTATTCAGAATCCTTGCCGGATTCTATTCAGAATCCTTGCCGGATTCTGTTCGGAATCCTTGCCGGATTCTGTTCAGAATCCTTGCCGGATTCTATTCAGAATCCTTGCCGGATTCTATTCAGAATCCTTGCCGGATTCTGTTCGGAATCCTTGCCGGATTCTGTTCAGAATCCTTGCTGGATTCTGTTCAGAATCCTTGCCGGATTCTGTTCAGAATCCTTGCCGGATTCTGTTCAGAATCCTTGCCGGATTCTGTTCAGAATCCTTGCCGGATTCTGTTCAGAATCCTTGCCGGATTCTGTTCAGAATCCTTGCCAGATTCTGTTCAGAATCCTTGCCGGATTCTGTTCAGAATCCTTGCCGGATTCTATTCAGAATCCTTGCCGGATTCTATTCAGAATCCTTGCCGGATTCTGTTCGGAATCCTTGCCGGATTCTGTTCAGAATCCTTGCCGGATTCTGTTCAGAATCCTTGCCGGATTCTGTTCAGAATCCTTGCCGGATTCTGTTCAGAATCCTTGCCGGATTCTGTTCAGAATCCTTGCCGGATTCTGTTCAGAATCCTTGCCGGATTCTGTTCAGAATCCTTGCCGGATTCTGTTCAGAATCCTTGCCAGATTCTGTTCAGAATCCTTGCCGGATTCTGTTCAGAATTCTTGTCGGATTCTATTCAGAATCCTTGCCGGATTCTATTCAGAATCCTTGCCGAATTCTGTTCAGAATACTTGCCGGATTCTGTTCAGAATCCTTGCCGGATTCTGTTCAGAATCCTTGCCGGATTCTGTTCAGAATCCTTGCCGGATTCTGTTCAGAATCCTTGCCGGATTCTATTCAGAATTCTTGCCGGATTCTATTCAGAATCCTTGCCGGATTCTATTCTATTCTGTTCAGAATCCTTGCAGGATTCTGTTCAGAATCCTTGCAGGATTCTGTTCAGAATCCTTGCAGGATTCTGTTCAGAATCCTTGCAGGATTCTGTTCAGAATCCTTGCCGGATTCTGTTCAGAATCCTTGCCGGATGCTGTTCAGAATCCTTGCCGGATTCTGTTCAGAATCCTTGCCGGATTCTGTTCAGAATCCTTGCCAGATTCTGTTCAGAATCCTTGCCGGATTCTGTTCAGAATTCTTGTCGGATTCTATTCAGAATCCTTGCCGGATTCTATTCAGAATCCTTGCCGGATTCTGTTCAGAATCCTTGCCGGATTCTGTTCAGAATCCTTGCCGGATTCTGTTCAGAATCCTTGCCGGATTCTGTTCAGAATCCTTGCCGGATTCTGTTCAGAATCCTTGCCGGATTCTGTTCAGAATCCTTGCCGGATTCTGTTCAGAATCCTTGCCGGATTCTGTTCAGAATCCTTGCCGGATTCTGTTCAG